>NC_043959.1:12496872-12841379 GCF_902148855.1 Sphaeramia orbicularis | reverse complement strand
TTGAGTGAAAATCAATTGTTAATATTTATTTTTTGCATATTATCTCCATGAAGTGAGTAATAACTAGTATTAGAATATGTTAAAATGTGAGAAAACATCCGATTAGCTGCATTAAACATGGTTTCATTTCACTGTTTTCATATCACTTTATAATATTGGGTTTTAAATACATGTTTCTTTGCTTCAAGAATAAAATTCATGGTGTAGCTGAGTGGACATTTTTGTAACTCCATGAAAAATATGTTGATTTAAAAAAAAAAATTCAATCTCATTGTTTTTTTTTCATGCCTAAAGAGGAATAAAAACACTCAGGAAAAAAAATCTTGATTAAGGTTCTCATAATTCATGCATGAAAGGGTTAATTGTCAGCCTTGTAAATCCAAGCTGGACTGACTGTACCTATCCTGACCAAGGAAAATCAAATTCTCCCTTTGTGCAGTAATCTACACCTGGATTTACTGCCTCCGTCCATAATAATATACATTATATAGACTAAATGTCCTCTAAAATTAATGTTTCTTTGCAACATAGTATAGCAAACTATTACATGATCAAAAACAAATGAATTAATTAGGGGTGGGGGGGTGGGAAGAGTGCACAAAGGAGAACTGCAAAATGTAAGGCCCAGTATCACTAAGTTTGCACTCTATCTGGATGATCTTCTTTTGTGAAATTAAACGATATTTAAAAAAAATAATAATTTTGGCAAAAAGCATGTCTCCGTTTTGAATGTTTGGGGTCGCCAGAAATTTGTGATGTTAAAATGGAGTCACGAGCCAAAAAAGGTTGGGAACCACTGAGCTAAATTGTACATTAGGTTAACAATACCTCTGAATGCGGCGGAGTCAGAGTCGGCGACGCTGCGTCCGGGGCCAGTTGTTGTTCCACGCCGCAGCAGCCTCAGCGGCGTGGGCTATCAATAATGTAGCTGGGTCAAGGCATCGGGGAAAGGATGAAGACTGGAGTGATGTGTTCAAGGTTGACTTGGCAGATGGACTTGAACATTATCATAGCAGTAGAAAAGCCAAATCCATCAAACATGTCTCCATAGGCTCCTCCATAGGCACCACATTTATCTGGGACAAAACACAAGGAAATGTTACCGTGTACATTTACACAGAAATGGATCATATACAGAATGGAAAACCACATTTCATTGCACTGTATGAAGGTATTTTGCCATGAAAATAAAGTGTATTCCATTCTGTTCTATTCTATTCTATCCTATCCTATTCTATTCTATATAAAAACATGTTCCATATCAGCCTTTCAAAATTTCCGAATTGTGTATGTGCCATTATAATGAAAGAGCTGCGAGTAACGGTCGCTAACATTTTTTTGTAGAGCTAATCTAATTTGGAGTTCAATAAATTCTATTCTGTTCTATTCTATTCTATATAAAATCATGTTCCATATCAGCCTTTATAAATTTCCGAATAGTGTATTTATTCCAGTAGTAACAGTCGCTAACATTTTTTTGTAGCGCTAATCTAATTTGGAGTTCAATAAAGTCTATTCTATTCTATTCTATTCTATTCTATTCTATTCTATTCTATTTTTTTTTTAAATATATAATGTTATTTATAGATTTTTAACAGCATTACATATATGCATCACACAATCTTTACATTTTTACTATGTTTTTGAACACAGGTCCCCACCCCCAACTTAAATATAAACCTAAACATGTAAATATATTTACCAGAAGACATCAGGATTATGAAAGCAAAAATAAATACATAAAATAAAATTGAATAGATAGCAATTATACATATATTAAAAAAAAAAAAAAAAAAAGACAGAAATAAAATATGTACCATACCTACAGTTATCCAGGTGATGAGTGGTGATTAGGTGTTAAAGTCATGATATATTGATCATTTTATAAGTTTCTGTGAATTTTAGAAAAGGCTGCCATGCTTTATAGAATTTTGCAGTTGATCCTGCTAACGTACATCTCATCTTCTCCATATGTAAAAACCTCATGACGTCTGTGATCCACTGATCATGTGTGGGAGGGGTTTCCTGTTTCCCCCTCAAAAGTATAAGACGTCGTGCAAGTAGAGAAGCAAATGCAATGGCATTTAAATAATGTTTAGAAATATAAATGTTTGGGGGAATCACTCCAAAAAGTTCTGTCAGGGCTGAAGGTGGAAAGTTAATGTCATACATTTTTGAAAATGTAGTAAATATAGATGTCCAATAGTTATGAAGATTAGGACATGTCCAAAAAGTGTGGAAAAGTGAACCAGTATCTGCTTTACAACGACTGCAGAGCGGGTCAGTGCCCGGATAGAATTTGGCTAACTTTTCCTTGGAAATTATTCTATTCTATTCTATTCTATTCTATTCTATTCTATTCTATTCTATTCTATTCTATATAAAAACATGTTCCATATCAGCCTAATATTCATGGATGGTTTGTTTGTGTGGGGGGGCCACAGGTACATCAGACCTGCAGTAGATGTTCCTACAGAGTGAAGTGTGGTCCTGTTTGGGTGGCGCTTTAGTTTCTGTTGTCCATACCTGAGCTTCCTTATGTTGTGTCCAGCTGTTTTTCATCAGTTTTTTTTTGTTTGTTTTGTTTTGCTTTGTTTTTTTTTCATTAACTCAGCTCTAACAACTATGTTCCTATGACAACCACTGTAAATAAATTCTGCCACAGTGAAGATCATTCCAGCTCCTGGTGTGTTTCCTCCTCCACTCAACCAACTGTCACAGTGTGTGTGTGTGTGTTTGTTTGTTTGTTTATTTATTTATTTATGTATGTCCCGTCCTAGTCTTTCTACGTCCCCTAGTGTTCGTGTCCAACACATACTGTTTTACTGAGTTGTCGCTGTGGGAATGAAAATGCGTTTTTTGCTCCTTTTGAAGGGTTGACACTCGTCACTGTTGACCTTAAATACGTTGTTGTTCATCCTGATGAGGTTCAAGTCAACATGCTCCTCCTCCAGAATGTTCTCAGGCTTTGAGTTATGATGGAGCGTCCAACATATAAACAACATGTGATTCCCTATCACTAACCAAATCACATCCATTAAATGAATGTGAGCTCCATCTCAATCAGCTACTGTCTGTTTAGAAAAGACTAAGAAGAGGTGGATCCTTCAGTGACAAATGAAGGTCAGTAGTTAAATTAACCCTTTAGGCACCAATTTCATAACTGTGTGTTTGTTCACGCCACGTCAGATACCACACACTGAGGGTTAGGGTTATGTGAACCGGAGATCTTGGCGTAAATTGACACATGATCAAATAGTGTTGAATAATATGCAAAAGGACAAAGATGCGTACGTATAGCACACCAAATGTCATAAGAACTGGTGTGACATATAAAGTGATTTCAGATCAGTTTGTTCATTCAGTTTTGTTGCTTGTGTCAGTATTACCACTTTGGGGCTTAAAAGGATAATTGTACCTGTGGTTCACAGAACCTTACAATGGCACAGTTTTTTGGAACATATTTATTTAAATAAATGTGCATCATATTTTACATTTTTCAAACACATCAGAACACAGGTGCTGTGTTAACAAATGGCAACTCGGCATCCAGTGCAGTAGAAGACAGTGGAAATCCTTAGCCTCCTCAGACCCAGCTATGGGTTTTCTGTCCACAGTTGTGGACAGGAGTTTCACAACTTTATACAAAAAAAAAAAAAAAAAAAAGAAAAGAAAACTGTCCACCACAAAGGACATACCATAAAAATGAAAAAAAAACTGCATCTGAAAAAACTGTTGCATCATGATGTTTCCAATATAGGCACTTATTTAATAAAAAACAAAAAAGCTGGTACTTTGCTGACATTTCCTGGGTCTGAGGAGGTTAAATTTCAATCTACACATACCAAAAAAACCCCCCCAAAAACAGACAGTGAGACTTACAATTTAATACTGCAGCTTTAAAATCTTTCACAGAAATAAAATATTATTTTGTCCAACCAAAATGGTTGATTGCCGGGGTCCAAATAACACTAAACTGATCACATTTCAAATGAAGTTGAGCTGTGATTTTCTCCATTAATACACTCGAAGAAATGATTCATGGGGTTTGGAAGTTATGCTTAAAATCAAGAGCTTTTTCAGTCAGTGTAACTAAATGGAGTAGTTTTTACACAATTAAAATTAAGTTGGTTCAGCTTAATTAATCTTGTAGAGTACAAAGCAGATCATGTTGTTTGTACAAAAGTAATAGAGTTTACCGAACTAGAGAAGTCTTGTGGCATTTAAACAATTATGGCCAAGTTGAAATTACTTAAAAATATTAATAGAACTTGCTACATCAGTTTTTTACGTTGAGCCAGCATATCATTTTTTAGAGCGTGCAATGGCACATTTGATACATTTTATTGATTGGGTCGATTTAAAAAGGAGCTCAGAGACCAGTTGATAAGGTGAAGCAGGTGGGTGGAGGCACTGCTAATCCTTAACCCCCCCCACCCCCACACCCACCCCACTGGAGGGTACAGGGAATCCCCAGGCTTCAAAAGGCCGATGTGGTTGAGT
Organism: Sphaeramia orbicularis; assembly: GCF_902148855.1. Taxonomy (NCBI): domain Eukaryota; kingdom Metazoa; phylum Chordata; class Actinopteri; order Kurtiformes; family Apogonidae; genus Sphaeramia; species Sphaeramia orbicularis. The sequence goes on along the minus strand of NC_043959.1, from coordinate 12,836,876 downwards.
GCGGCCTGGCTGGGGCCGGTGGCTTTGACAGGGTCATTGTTTGTAATGGTCGTTCTGTGGGTGTGGGGGGGGCACCGCAGGGTCGAGTATCAGGCTGCTGGGACTAACAGTCACCCACTGTTCTCCAGCGCAGAAACACACACAGAGCGACCGCAATTAGTTTGGGCAGTAATCTGCAGCCCTGCCACATGATCTGGAGCTGTTTGTAATAACAGGCGGGGGGGGGCTGGTCTGGTCAGGAAATGAGATGATCCTCGGCTGACAGCGTAGACACACAGCAGCCACTTATCTGTTATGACTGCGCTGAGAAAACAAGCAGCTTTCCCTGGAGTGGATGTGGATGTGGATGTGTGTACGAGCAGGAACGAGATGATCCATGACCTGAACCGCACAAACACAATGAGCTGGAACTGAAAATCAAATGATTGTGAAATGGCAGAGGTTAATCAAAGCCTTAGGTATGCCCATGTATGATTTGCACACAAAATTGGAATATAATAACAACTCTTCCGACTTGTCACAACTTGTCAATACGTAACACAAAGACAGGTTGATTACTGATTAATGTGAAAAGGGCAAATATGCCGAGAGTGGTATTAAAATATGACACAACTGACATTTGAGGGTGTAGGTTTGGAAAGACAGAGGAACAACAGAAGGAATAAGAGCTATTTGTTCCAATGTAAGGATGGTATGAGAACACATGTCTCACAATCAGATACTTTCTGTTGACAGTACACAGTTTGTCCTCTCACTAACTTTAATGTGGATTCCTTCTGTAATTCTATTATTTTTAAACTACAACTGCAATTAAATACTGAGAAAAATGTCTGTTTTTTTCATCAGATATTTCAGAAAGTGAAAATTGTATATTTGATTGAAATGTCTCTGTCCTCAGTCCTGCTGGTCTACCTTTGTCCTGTGTGTCTGTCCCTCAGGGGGTGATGGTGGTGGTGGTGGGGGTTGTGCAACGTCCAAAATAAAAGCAGCTGAACAATAACAGGGGGCGGAAACACTTGAATGTCTTTACTTTAACTCTGACAGCTCACAATTCATTTATTTATCTACGGTTTACTTTAGGCATGGGGTAGTGGGGAGAGACTCCAGTACCCCCCCCCCCCCCCCCCCCCGCTCCCCTCCATGACCCTCTAGAGGGTTAAGGGGTTTGGAAAATGAATGAATAATAAGGACGGACACAATACATTTAAATGAACTGAGAGCAGGAAGCCCGTTGAAGTACGGTCGTATTTGTGACAAAGGCAAGTTAGTGACATTTACCTGAAAAAGGACGTTTTTACAAAATAAGTAGAGGAAAATAAAGACAGCTCATCAGTCCTCATGCCTAAAGTGAACCAATCTAATCAGTGAAGGCAGCGAGCACTAGCCAATCAGAGGCAGAGTAGGGTGGGTCATGGCTTCACCATCTGAGGGGAAAAAATGGGCAGTTTGGTTCAGATACGACTGAATGGAGCATCAGGGGGATTTAGAAGAGGGTATTGGCCTGAAAAATAAGTAGGTATACTCCAAGGGTATTATCGTTAACAAAAACTAACAAAATGACGAAAACTAGAAATGAAAAAACATTTTTGTTAACTGAAATGAATAAAAACTATAATTAAAAGAAAAAAATGATAACTAACTGAAACTGTATTGTGTGTTTACAAAACTAACTAAAAGGGATTGAAATTATGGATAAAATTCCCTTCGTTTTCATCTTTGTCAACGTCGGATTGATACGAAAGCGATTTATTTCGCTCTAGCAGTTTTAGCTAACGGCACCATACGACACTTCACAGTAGTGATGAGACTGTTGGCTCTTTGAAGGGAACTGTTCAATCAGGAGTCGTTCACTAAAAAGAGCCGTTCAAAAGACTGGCTCTTGTATGTTTTTTGCATTATTTTGAAACACCGACATTTTAAGGACTAAATAGGCTACATGTGATGATTGACATTACATTTTAAAGGTGTTTAATTGGCGCAGCAGTAAATATTACTTACTGTAAAAAAGAATAGTTAGTTCAAATGTGTGGGCTAAATACATGACATGAGAGGTGACATTAGAGAAATGGTGGGATTTGACCAAAAACATCACGGTACATTATGTGGACTAGTCTGTAGTCTAAAAATGAAGAAGAAAATAAAACATTTTCTTATGAAATAACATGTTATTCTCCTCAAAACAAGAACAATAATTGTGTGTAAACATACGGAAAAAATTGCAAAAAACACAACAGGGGTTAATCACTGCAATTACTTAAATACCTGAACTGTAGTGCAATTCTCAGAACAAGAACAGTATGTTGGTAAATTGACAGGCAATCGGACACTCCTTCCTTAAAAAAAAATAAAAATAAAAAATGAACAGCTCTTTACAAAGACTTGGTTCCCATCGTTCATTTCAAAGAGCTGTTCAAAAGATTCGATTTGTTTGTGAACGTCACATCACTACTTCACAGTCCGTCACTTGTGGTTTCCAGTCGTCTTCTGGTCCCCACTCTACCTGGAAACATGGAGACTGAAGTTGGGAGAAAGCAGCAGAGTCCTGTCTGGGATTTATTTGAATACGACGGAGAAGAAGAGAAAAGATACGACAAAACTAAAGCTAAACTAAAACTAAGCATTTAGAAAAAAATGAAAACTAATAACCTGGTCTAAAACCAAATTCAAACTAACTGAATTAGAAAAAAAAAAGTCAAACCTAAATAAAACTAAACTATAATGAAAACCCAAAACTTTTAGAACCTTGGTATACTCTGTGTACCCTGGACCACACCTCTGGGCTCGGGCCTAAATAGGCAGAAACCAAACTCATCTCCAGTGTTTCGGTAGATCTGTGGCTCAAATTATGTGTGGATTTTGGGGACAGCCGGCTCAGGTGGTAGAGCGGGTCGTCTAATAACCGAAGGGTTGGCAGTTTGAATCCCGCTCTGTCCGTGTGCTGTTGTGTCCTTGGGCAAGACACTTCACTCTCCTTGCCTCCAGTGCCACTCACACTGGTGTATGAATGTTTGGTGGTGGTCAGAGCTTCTGTCAGTCTGCCCCAGGGCAGCTGTGGCTCCACCACCAGAGGGAGAATGTGAGAGTGAATGCATAATGGATCAATAATGTAAAGCGCTTTGGGTGTCTAGAAAAGCGCTATATAAAATGTCATCTATTATTATTATTATTTTATTGTGAAACTTGGAAATGCGCTGAAATTCTCCTGTGTCTATGCGGTTGAACTGGAGCAACCACTCCTGACCAATCAGCGTCAGCGGTGTCGTGTTCCATGTGTGTGATGTGGACAGTCTGCTCCGCCCTCTAATGTACGTATCCTCCGTCTGTCCGAACGCATACGTCGCTGTAGGAGCTGCGGAGCAGAATTCCAAACGATGTATGTGGAGTTTCTGCCCAGATCTCCGTCAGAGTGAGGACGCTGCTGCTGCGAAAAGCCAAAGGTTCAAAGGCTGAGACGTGACGCTCCGAGCAGAGTCACAGATCAAAGCTCAAATCTGAGCTACAAATGTGTGTTTGTGTCACTGCTGGTTTGTCAGAGCGTTTGATCAGCAGCCTCCTGTATCTCCACCGCTTCACTCTGCTGCTAATATACAGTAATGGACCGCCTTTCATGAGACACGAGACCGGGGTTTGATGTGAACCATGTGACTGAGGCGCTCTGAGTGGACGCTTTACACACAAATAGGGCTGGAAGAAAATATCGGTTCTGCAATATATCGTGATATTTCATTTCATGATATTGTATCGATATTAAAAAGTACTGTATCGTCCTCAGTCGATACAGTGGACCAATGGAACAAGTGAAAATGATCTTGGTCAGATTTATTGAACTCAGGTTTTCCAGATCTATTGTGTATAAATCAGTTCTTCTATCTCACTGTAAAGTTCCCCTAGGTGATTCTGTCTGATTTTAAGTGTGATGAGATATTTGGACTAGAAATGAGACAAATCCACTTGGTCAGATTTAAATTTTTGCAGTGACACTAGTACGATGACTGCAATTACAATTACAGTTTGTGCAATGGGTGCGTGATTTACTTTTCTTTTTAAAGTTGGAAAAGATTCAGTTTTCTATTCGTGAACTAATTAAATTGTTTTATCAACAACTGAATCCTTTTTTCTCTCCTGTCAACAAGAGTGTCCTGCTGTCTCCTATGTCCTCTGGATGGAGACGTGTTGTTAGTTTACATTATATTAACTCTTAATCAGCCCTGAATATTGTAAAGAGAAGTTGATATTATTTTGTTGTTGTTTTTTCTCTTTTTTTGTGCTTAATAGGTCTGTAGGTTTGTATAATTTTTTTTTTGTGTCTGTGTGGATCTTTATGTCTAAGTACATTTTTATGTAGATGTATAATTTTAAAAAATAATAATAATAATTCAAGATTTTTTTTTCTCAAGTCAAAAAAAAAAAAAAATCTGCCAATGGAACAAGTGAAAACTATCTTGCTAAAATTTCTTGAAATCAGATTTTCCAGATCAAAAGGGAGCAAAAAACCTTGAATTAAGCAAAAAATCTTGAATTAAGCAAAAAAAAAAAAAGATCTTGAATGAAGCAAAAAAAAAATCTTGAATTACACAAAAAACAAATCTTGAATTAAGCAAAAAAAAATCTTGAATTGAGCAAAGACATCTTGACTCAAGCAAAAAAAATTCTTGAATTAAGCAAAAACAATCTTGAATGACACAAAAAAAATCTTGAATTAAGCAAAAAACAATCTTGAATTAAGCAAAAAAAAAACAAAAACTTTAATTACACAAAACAAATCTTGAATTAAAAAAAAAAAATCTTGAATAAGCAAAAAAAAAAAAAAAAAAAAAAAAAAAAATCTTGAATTTAACAAAATAATCAGCCAATGGAACAAGTGAAAATGATCTTGGTCAGATTAGTGTAAATCAGGTTTTCCAGATCTATTGTGTATAAATCAGTTCTTCTATCTCACTGAACAGTTCCTCTGTAGGTGATTCTGTCTGATTTTAAGTGTGATCAGATATTTGGACTAGAAATGAGACAAAAACACTTGGTCAGATTTAGATTTTTGCAGTGAATAAACTCCAGACACTAGTATGATGGCCAAAGTTACAGATTCTTTAGATACATATAGTTTTATGTGTGAATCTCAGAACGACTGTAAAACCGTTCTGGTCCAAACGTTCCCATGGTTCCATTTCCCGTGTGGGCTGGGCTGGTGCACTGACGGCAGTAAAGAGCTGTGTTTCAGATCCTGAAGTATTGGTCCGGTCCCAAACCCCTACTGAGCAGTCACCTTTACGGTCCCAGTCAGCAGAGCTCCAATGACACCATCTGGTCTGCCTAGAACCAGGACCGTCCCAGTCCACTTCCTTCCTCTGCTGCCAGCGCCGCCTCACGCTCCGCACAGCTGGACAGGAAGTGGATGGATGCTGTTTGTAAGGCCGGCGTTAAAGCGCAGTTCAGTGACACTAAAGGAGGATGGATTTGGTGTCGTTGAACCGCAGACAATAAGAGGCCCAACGGGAACGGTTCTGTCTGACTCCTGTCTGACGACCAGGCTCCGGACTCTGACATCAGGAAGTCTTCTGACAGGCTGTTTGTCTCTCTAAGGGATGTTTGGGTTGAACATCTTTCTTAAGTCGTCGCATTTTTGCACTTGGTTATGACCGTTTGACCCACGAGACTTCCAAGACACAGACTGTTGACATGCAGAGGAGTAGATGCTGTGAAGCTGAGTTACAAAACTCTCAGTAGTAGGGATGCACCGATACCACTTTTTTCCAGACTGAGTACGAGTACTTACATTTGAGTACTTGCCAATACCGAGTACCGATACGAGTACTTGATAATCCCATTCCAGTTCTTAGTTCCTTTTGTAAATGTGCTTTATTGTCGTTGTCATTAGTCTGACTGGAACAAAGTGCTGCTGCTGACATTTAATGTGTAGGAATGAGCGTTTCTCAATTAATCCACCAGGGGGCACCGCTCTGAATTATCCATACTGGACAAATACCACGAAGAAGAGGAAAGTTTTTTGAGAAGAAGAAAAAGAAAGTCAGTAAAAACAAACATGGAGACAGCAGAGGTAACACTAATGTGATACTAATGCTGCAGCGTTTTCACTGGTAAGGTTTAGAAGCTTAGCTTCAGCAGGAAGAGAAAAGAGAAATGAGCGATAAGTTTCGTTTTCACTTCTGCTGGCGGCGGTCTGCACCGCTCTGTACTCCTGGTGGTATTCTCCGTCTGGGTACGCATCCGCCAGCACCTGGTAAACAGATGGAATGTACGCAGAGGACGGACAGAACGCTGCGTCCGTATCAGTCTGTGTCTGTAACGTTACTGTCAGTCAGCGTTACTTTTATCACCGTCATTTATTTGGTTAAATCTCCACACTCTTCACACTCCACACACATTATTCCTCCTCCTCGTACCTGCTGCACTGAACTGGGAATGTCACACGGCCGTAAGTGGTATCGGTGCATTTGTATCGGATTACTTTTACAAGTACGAATACGAGTACACACACTGAGTATCAGAGCCGATGCCCAATACTGGTATCGGTGCATCTTTACTTAGTAAGAGGTGGTTGTGGGGGCTACAATATACGACATAAACCAGTGTTTTTAGCTTACCGGCCAAATGACCGTAAACTGTTGTCGTCATGCAGCGTCTGTCATCGTCTGTCATCCGTTACAAAAATTTCAATTGTCTTCTTCTACGAAACTACAGTTCCGATTGACTTCAAACTTGGTATACAGCTTCTTTATGATGATGTCAACAAAAGTTAGTGAAATTATTTGGATCTGGATCTGATTCTGGATTTGGTGCCACTTTGAAAAATTTCCCCATTATAAGAGATAGGAAGTGAATGGATGCAATAACTCAGTAAATATAAATGATATCCAGTGTAAATTTCTTCAGTCCAGCCCTGATGGGGAGATGACCAAAACATAATGTCCACATGCTGATCAGGATCTTCTTCTGGATCCAGGAACTTACGGAAAATTTAACATGGGCTCTTATGGGGAAAACATTTCAATCGTCTTCTTCTCTGAAACTCCAGTTCTGATTGACTTCAAACTTGGTATACAGCTTCTGTATGAGGATGTCAACACAAGGTATTGAAATTATTTCGATCCGGATCTGATTCTGGGTTTGGTGCAACTTTGAAAAATTTTCCCATTATAACAGATAGGAAGTGGATTGAATCAGTAAGTATCAATGATATCAAGTTGGAATTTGAATTTTTTACAGATCTGAACGGAATATGACCAAAACATGGGCTATTTCTGTAATAGAATAAATACACAGAACTGGGTGAGAATAAGTGGCATCTGGATACATTTCCCAAAACTTTAAATTTGGCTGGTAAGCTACAGGGCCATTGGTCCTATTTTTCAACCTTGGGTTCACAACCCTACATGAGGTCACCTGGAATTCAAATGAGGTTGCCTGAAATTTCTAGTAATGGACTCTGTGCACAGTCCCACTACTTCCTGAACTTCAGGTGGGTTCTTTATTTCCTGTCTTTCATTACTGGACACACTGATTAATCCAGGTGTGTCTAATTAATCAGTAGTCACAACAAGAAGGAGCAGACACACCTGGATTAATCAGTGTGTCCAATAACGACAGGCAGGAAACAAAGGAGCCACCTGAAGTTCAGGAAGTAGTGGAGCTGTGCATAGAGTCCACTGATGAAACTGAAAATAAAAACTTACTAATATTATTAAAGTATTTGACTGTAGATCAGTGTAACCTTTGAATGTACTCTGAGCGTTTATGAACATTTACATGATCAGTGAATTAAACATTGGATTATATGTGATTTTCACTGGAAAAAAAACACACCATACAGAGGATAATAGTATAATAAACACTGATAAATGATTTAAGAAAAGTCAAATTGAGAGAAAAATTCATTTGGGAACTGCCACTAAAGTACCACTGGGTTTAGACCAGTCTAGCCCTAGTTCAACCCCAGTCCAAGGTTTGAATAGTTTTAGATTTTTCATTGCAGTTTAGTTTTATTTAGTTTTGACTTTTTTTTCTCTAATTCAGTTAGTTTTAATTCGTTTTTAGAGCAGGTTTGCTAGTTTTTATTAGTTTTCATTTTTTTCTAAATGCTTAGTTTTAGTTTAGTTTTAGTATTAATTTTAGTTTTGTCGTATCTTTTCTCTTCTTCTCCGTCGTATTCAAATAAATCCCAGACAGGACTCTGCTGCTTTCTCCCAACTTTAGTCTCCATGTTTCCAGGTAGAGTTTGGACCAGAAGACGACTGGAAACCACAAGTGACGGACCGTCAAGTGTTGTACGGTGCCGCTAGCTAAAATTGCTCGAGCAAAGTAAATTGCTTTTGTATCAATCCAACATTGACAAAGATGAAAACGAAGGTAATTTTATCCATAATTTTTATCCGTTTCAGTTAGTTTTGTAAGCACACAATACAGTTTCAGTTAGTTATCATTTTTTACTTTTAATTATAGTTTTTATTTATTTCAGTTAACGAAAATGTTTTTTCAATTCTAGGCAAGGCAGGTTTATTTATATTGCACATTTCACGTACACGACAATTCAAAGTGCTTTACATAAAACATTAAAAGTATTACAGCAGAAGGCATGAGAAAAACAAAAATCAGATAAATAGATAAAACATAAACAGATAAAACAGATAAAAACTTTTAGCTTAAAATGAACAGTGCAGATCTGAACTGATGAACACAAACTCTATCCAAATGCAGCTGAGAACAGGTGGGTCTGTAACCTGGATTTAAATAAACTGAGTGTTTCGTCATTTCGTTAGTTTTTTATTAATGATAATAACCTTGGGTTAAAGTATGTAAAGTTTCACTTTCATTTCATGCCAGCATTAGTTATGTTAGTTATGGACCGCACCCCCACGTATATAACTGCTGCCCACCCACCCCTGCTCTGACAAACAAAAAAACAATCCGCCCCACTGTTTTTTTTTTTTTTTTTGACAAATCACACCCTGTGTGTGTGTGTATATATTATTTATTTATTTATTTATTTATTTTTCTGTTGTGGTGTTATTTCCTTTCCTGCTCCTTTTTATTCCACTTGAATGCAGTGACTGGAACACCCAAGAATTCCCCCTGGGATTAATAAAATATTCACATTCTGATTCTGTGTGGAAATGTGACACCTTGACCAAACATGACGAGTAAAAAGTGAGAGTATAGACTTCTTTCCTGTTTTTTTTTTTTTTATGACTGTATAATTCTTCTGGCTCGCTTCCAACCATTTTTCCGAAGTCCATCTGGCTTGTGTGTCTGTGCTCCTCCTGCTCTAATGACTGTATTAATGTGACATGGACTTCCTGTGTCTGTGGCCCTGCTGACCTGTTATGGAGGCTGTGATGGTGGTGGTCAGCTCCACTGGATTATTGGTTCTGGAGTCTGTCATCTTCCTCGATTCGGACTAATGTTGACGGTGTGTGCAGGAGTCCAGTCCTGGAAGAAGAACTCAGCATCTCTGGAAAACTTGTCGGAAGATAGAGGTGTGAGGTCAGAATGTCCTGGTAGATGGTTGTGTTGACCTTTGACCTGATCAGACATAATGGACTAACACCAGTGGACGACAGGGCTGTGTATCAGCAAGAGTCTGGTGATATGATACAAATCACGATACTGGGATCACAATACTGGGATAATGATACTGTTGAAAAGGAAATTTTTAGGGTTTTTTTTTCTTTTTTTTTTTTTTTAAAGATTATTTCCTGGAAGAATTGAATTACACCAGAAATCTGCACAAATACTAAACACATTTTTATTTGATCCCAACAGGATCTAATGTTATATTACAAAATGTTCCTGTGTTCAAACTGAAATTCAGTTTTACAGACATTACAGTTTAAGGTCCTGTTCAAATGTTCATATTCTATTAGTTCAGAACTAACATCAGAACAGTATTTTTGTGCGATCGCAACAAAGTAACTAACATTATTTAATAAAACAGTGTTAAATAATAATAAACAAGATATAAACAATAAAGAAAAATAAATAAAAATGAACCTTCACAAAATCTAGATTTGAATAAATACCTAAAAATATCGATACAGTACTCTTTAATATCAATACAGTATTGTGAAATGAAATATTGCGATATATTGCAGAACCAATATTTTCTAACACCCCTCGTAGACGACAGCACTGAATGTGGAGACTTCACACTGGACTTAACCCTTTGTCTGGCAAGTGAGTTTTTGGTAATTTCTGCAAACATTAAATAATGGGCCAGTCTTATGCCTCAGTAAGGTCAAGAAACATCTTGTAGACTGTTGTCACGGCAACCGACAAGGAGGTAGATGACGATGTCCAATAACACACTAAGGTTAAAATATTGAATTTCAGAGTGTTTCAATGACTGACTTAAAAAGGTGAAGACACACCAACCCAACTGCCGATCGTCACCAGAAAAGGTAGTCCGACTATCAGTCATCTGTCATCTCCTCGACACGGTCAGAAAAGCATCCTAAAAGTACTGTTTACTGTGTGAGAGGCAGATGTTCCTTCCTTTGTTGCGATCACACTAGAATACTGTTCTGATGTTAGTTCTGAACTAATAGAATATGAACATTTGAACAGGATCTTAAACTGTAATGTCTGTAAAACAGAATTTCAGTTTGAACACAGGAACATTTTCTGATATAACATTAGATCCTGTTGGGATCAAATAAAAATGTGTTTAGTATTTGTGCAAATTTCTGCTGTAATTCAGTCTTTCCAGGAAATAATCAATTTAAAAAAGAAACAAACAAAAAAAAATTGCCTTTTTAACAGTATCATGATATGTCGTGACTAGAGATGTAACGATATGAAAATTTCACATCACGGTTATTGTGACCAAAATTATTACAGTTATCATTGTTATTGCGGTATTGTTGAAATTGTGCTCAAAATGTTCAGAAAGTACTAATACACACACTGAAATAATTTAACCAAGTGTTATTTTGAAAAAAAATAAAAAATAAATAAATAAATAAAATAAAGTAATTGGTACAATGTACCTTCTGTTGCTGAAACATTCAAATATTAACCCTTAGTGGTCTGAGCCTATTCTGTCTGTTTTTCAGTACTTTTGATTTTTTCTTTATATACTATATAAACAAATGTTTACTATACCCATGTTTGGTATCTTTTTTTTTTTCCAGCACAACTTCATTTATATCATCTGTCTATTATTTTTTCACTTTAACCTACTATAAAAACATAAAAGGACAAAAAACACAAAAAATATATAAAATCTGATTTGAAAAATGTATATACTTTATTGCATAAATAACACAAAGATGCTTAATGAACCTTTTCAAAGACTTCAAAAGTGAATATTAGTTCCAAATATTAGGAATATAAAATTAAAATTGTAATAAATGAAAACTACACTCAAATATTTGACATAAAAGCAGATCTTTATATAGGCGTTTTCTCCGGAAAAGTGCGGTAATCAAACACAGTTATCATGATAATTAGAATTTAAACGGTAATACTAACCGTCTGCAATTTTACCACCGTTTATTGTTATACTGGTAGTCATTACATCCCTAATCATGATATATCGTATCGTGATCCTAGTATTGTGATTTGTATCGCATCACCAGATTCTTGCTAGTGCACAGCCCTACTCAGTCTGTGATGCTTTTCTAAGTCCTGGAGTTTGCTTTTGCTTGACGATCTTCTGCTCTGTTCCTTCCAGTCGTCGTTCCATGCGTGTTCTTCGTTCTTTTCAGCAGTGATCTGAACGGAGGATGTGACTGTGGTGGCGTAAACTGAACCTGACTGTTCAAACTGCATCAACACTGACTTTTACTCACACTGGAAATGAAATATTCAAATATTTTGAGATGCAATTATTCTCATTTTTATTTTAACCGTAGGCTGTGATTCATAATTCATTTTAATAAATCAAAATTAACAAAAAATGCCTGAAACAAGTTATGGAACATATGCAAACCTCACATTCTGAACTAACTGCTAATGTACCTATGCATCATGTTGTAGGTACGTCATCTGTTTTCTGTCTGTTTTTTTATCATGTTGCACAATGTTCAAGTTCATAAACAGGAAACCTCCGACAAACATTAACATAATATATAACAAGACTAAAGAATAGACTAAGGTAGGATAAGATAAGACTAAGATAAGGTAAGGTAAGGTAAGATAAAGGTAAGATAAGATAAGATAAGATAAGATAAGATAAGATAAGATAAGATAAGATAAGATAAAATAAGATAAGATAAGATAAGATAAAATAAGATAAGATAAGATAAAATAAGATAAGATAAGATAAGATAAGGTAAGATAAGATAAGATAAGAAAAGACTAAAGTAAGGTAAGATAAGATTAAGGTAAGATAAGATAAGGTATGATAAGACAAAGGTAAGGTAAGATAATGTAAGTTAAAATATGACTTAGATAAGATAAGACTAAGATAAGATGAAGGTAAGGTAAGATAAGATTAAGGTAAGATAAGACGAAGGTAAGGTAAGATAATATAAGTTAAAATATGACTAAGATAAGATAAGACTAAGGTAAGATAAATTAAGATAAGACTAAGGTAAGATAAGACTAAGATAAGATAAGACTCAGGTAAGATAAATTAAGGTAAGACTGAAGTGAGATAAGATAAGATAAGATAAGATTAAGGTAAGATAAGACTAAGGTAAGATAAGACTAAGGTAAGATAACTTAAGATAAAACTAAGGTAAGATAAGTTAATATAAGCCTAAGGTAAGATAAAATAAGTTAAGATAAGACTAAGGTAAGATAAAATCAGTTAAGATAAGATTAAGGAAAGATAAGACTACGGTAAGGTAATATAAGACTAAGGTAAGATAAGACTAAGGTAAGGTAATATAAGACTAAGATAAGATAAAACTAAGGTAAGGTAATATAAGACTAAGGTAAGATAAGACTAAGGTAAGATAATATAAGACTAAGGTAAGATAAGACAAAGGTAAGATAAAATAAGTTAAGATAAGACTAAGGTAAGATAAAATAAGTTAAGATAAGACTAAGGTAAGGTAAGATAAGACTAAGGTAAGATAATCATATTAACCTATAAATACTGACAACTCCACTTTTTTTTGTTGTAAATGTAAACGTTTTTATATAATTTTACTGTATTTATACTAAAACAAAACTGAATAACTTGAACAAACATGAATCCACCACTAAAATACACATCCTATTTTTTTTTATTTTTAGAAATTATTTGACATTTCATTTTAATCCAGTAGTTTTGTGAATTGCATTGAGTGGTTTTATATCAGAGAATAAAATTTGGTTGACAGGGAAAAAAAAAAAACCCACCCCTTATAATTGAAACGTGAAACACAGACACAAGTATTGGAGTATTGCAGAGCAGAAGTCTGTATAAAATAAGCAGCCTAATGACACATTTGGCAGACGGACAGGAAAGGAGTTAAAAGGAGTGGGGAAGGAAACGGGATCTCTTCTTCTGCAGATGAGAAACTGTCGGGAAAGAAGAGGAGCCGTTTTCTTCCTGTAAATAATGACCTGCCTTCAGGTCCATGTGCAGAGGAGCTGGGCGAAGCTACCCGACTCTGAAAGATATGATCAGACTCAGTAGAAGGAGTCACTAGTGGTTTTTCCATCGTCCATCTGTGTTATTTATGTGCAAGTTCTATTCACACACTTAGAGGGTCAGTGGAAAAGAGACTACAGACTAGTGATGGGAAGTCCAACGCACGGTGCGTCCCACAGAGGTTCCACCTCCGACTGAAGGAGTGATTCTGACGAGTTTATGAGAGAATGAACTGAATATTAGCAAAGTACTTCTGAATCTATTCAGTTGTGTTCGTGATTCGATTCGACTCGTTCACTTTAATGAATCAGGTCTTTTGAAGGATTCGTTAGTGAATCGTCCATCGTGCTGCAAACCCATTTACTCGGAGGCCCGGTGTTCCTGGTGTATTTGGACTGGTGTTCCTGGTGTATTTGGGCTGGTGTTCCTGGTGTATTTGGGCTGGTGTTCCTGGTGTATTTGGACTGGTGTTCCTGGTGTATTTGGGCTGGTGTTCCTGGTGTATTTGGACTGGTGTTCCTGGTGTATTTGGGCTGGTGTTCCTGGTGTATTTGGACTGGTGTTCCTGGTGTATTTGGACTGGTGTTCCTGGTGTATTTGGACTGGTGTTCCTGGTGTATTTGGACTGGTGTTCCTGGTGTATTTGGACTGGTGTTCCTGGTGTATTTGGACTGGTGTTCCTGGTGTATTTGGACTGGTATTCCTGGTGTATTTGGACTGGTGTTCCTGGTGTATTTGGGCTGGTGTTCCTGGTGTATTTGGGCTGGTGTTCCTGGTGTATTTGGACTGGTGTTCCTGGTGTATTTGGGCTGGTGTTCCTGGTGTCTTTGGGCTGGTGCTCCTGGTGTATTTGGACTGGTGTTCCTGGTGTATTTGGGCTGGTGTTCCTGGTGTATTTGGACTGGTGTTCCTGGTGTCTTTGGGCTGGTGTTCCTGGTGTATTTGGGCTGGTGTTCCTGGTGTATTTGGACTGGTGTTCCTGGTGTCTTTGGGCTGGTGTTCCTGGTGTATTTGGACCGGTGTTCCTGGTGTATTTGGACTGGTGTTCCTGGTGTCTTTGGACTGGTGTTCCTGGTGTATTTGGGCTGGTGTTCCTGGTGTATTTGGGCTGGTGTTCCTGGTGTCTTTGGACTGGTGTTCCTGGTGTATTTGGACTGGTGTTCCTGGTGTCTTTGGACTGGTGTTCCTGGTGTATTTGGGCTGGTGTTCCTGGTGTATTTGGACTGGTGTTCCTGGTGTCTTTGATGGTCTGGATGTCAGTGTGCAGGGTCTTTATCAGATTTAGTCCAAAGCCGAGGGTCTGAAGAGTCTCAGGAGGGATCGGGTAACAGGTGGACTGTGTTCCATTCACCAGGGTCCCACAGCACAATGCCAGCGTCCCCCTTTGATGCTGATACCGTCACCTGTGTGTAATATAATGTTACTTTTTTTCATTCGGAAACATAGAGGAAAGTTTGGAGTTGATGTTATTATCCCCCCCCCCCCCCCCCCCAAAAAAAAGGGGGGGAGGCAATCGGTATTGTTTATTGTTTGTTTATTTGTTTACACTTTAGCAGCAAAACTACTGGTTGAATTCAGACCTAATTGGGTTTATAGATTACCAGTGACCCAGAATAGATGTGGTTTCATTTTGGGAAAAGTAGGTCAAAGTTCAAATTTTTAATGAATTTTTAAAATATTTTATTTTCCCTTTTACTTATAATGGGTGTAATTTCACATGCCTATAAAAACATCAGTTTTGTTTTAATTTACTTCAAACTGCCACATATATAGAGGCAACTGATATACATCACTCTGACATAAAGCTAAGGCGTATATTGTTTATAGACGTCCAGTGACCCAGAACAGTAGGTCAAAGTTCAAATATTTTATGAATTTTTAAATCTTTTTTTCACGTTTACTTATAATGGGCGCAATTTTACATGTCTATAAAACCATCAATTTACTTTAAATTCACTTCAAACTGTCACATATATGGAGCCAGTTGATACGTATGGAAGTAAATCTGTCTCATCAGATTTTGAATTATAAAAGACATTGAATTTGTAGCACAGATTTTTTTTTTTTTTTCACTGAAATTAAGTATCTGATTTTTTTTGCACTGAAATTAAGTATCTGAATTGTTTGTCTCTGAATTCAACTATGTTCATAAATTTTGAATTAAAAAATTCAGGTGCAAAAAATTCAGATACTTAATTTCAGTCAAAAAAAAAAAAAATCAGTGCTAGGAATTCAATGGCTTTTATAATTCAAAATCTGATGCCACAGATTTACTTCCATAGGTATGACATCGCATAGACATGATGTCATCAGCTGGATCCATGACAAAATAAGATACAATACGTGCGAGGGGCGGGGCTTGTTGTTGTGTTTATATATTATTCTGTTATTATTTACTGGTTCGGCCCACTTCAGTCCAAACTGAGGTGAACGTGTGCTCTGAACTACATGACTGACAGTCCTGCTCCAGTCGGTCGAACAGAAGCATCAGGACAAAGCGTTTCTGACTGAGCTGTAGTTTTACGGCTGTAGAGGCGGAGTGTATTTTCGTCAGCCCAGTGGACGGTGGGCATCCAACAGCGTGCACAGAACCAGACCCAGAACCAGAACACAGAAACCCTGAAGGAACTGGGAGAAGGAAGAAGAGGGGAGAAGGGCCTGATAAGTCATTTATGAGACATTAATAGTTAATAAGCATCAGAGACTGGAAACACACAACACCATCTGGACTGTGGACGACGGGTTTGTCAAAACAAAATGGATAAATGAAATTTTTATTAAGTTTATTAGCAGAGCGTAGATCTAATTTAAGCCCAGTTCAACTCTGCCATGATTAGAGTGAACAATGCAAACACTAGTGTCCATTTCTGTGCACTTCATAGCATGGTGTCCTTGACTTTTACTGCGCCGTAAACACTTCATAGACTTAGCTTTGGTTTATTAGGTTTATTAGCCTGATTACAGTCTGTCTTATCCTCTGTGCTGATGAGTGCAAAGCTCCGCCTTCCAGACACAGTCTTATTGTTTAGACTTTTTCTTTCCTAGTTTTTACCTCCACCAGGAGGTACTGTGATCACTCTGCTTTGTGTGTTTGTTTGTGTGTTTGTTCGTTTGTTAGCAACTTTAGAGGAAACCTGTTCCAACCATCTTTACCAAATTGTACCCACAGATAGGCCTAGGCCCTGGGACCAACCCATTAAATTTTGGGCCAAGTAGGCCAAAGTTCAAGGTCACAGCAAGGTCACAAAATCTACAATTTTCCTATCTGTCATCACTGAGCAATTTTTGAAAATTCAGAAAAAAAAATTCAAAATGACTCCGATTAGCCTCCAATTTGATCCACCCGTAGCTTATAACGATATCTTGTATCTGACACAAAATTGTCCACATCCACTGTGGAATGTGGACTCTGTGGACATTTACATTTAACACTGAAAATCCCATTTACCACATTTTTAATTAGAACTCAACAAATATTGATTGGAATTGAATCTAATTTGACATACACATGACTGGTACCAAGCTTCAAATTTTTCTGCTGTATGGAACAACCTGGAAACTGTTTAATTTAAAAAGAAATAGTCGATCCACGCATGCACACCGTTCAGGGTGCTTGGCGGAGGTTTGAGTTCTCTGAACACTTGTTTGTTTGTCTGTCAGCAACAGAACTCAAAAAGTTCTGGACAGATTTGAATGAAATTTTCAGGAAATGTTGATACTGGCTCAAGGAACAAATGATTAAATGTGTCATATTTTGTGTTGTTGTTTTGTGGATCACGGGACTTTGTGGTCAGTGGATAAAGATGGGGTGGGGGGTGTAAGCTGCACTTCATCCTGCACCTTTTAAAATATGTTTTTTTTCCTCTTGGTTTTTTTTCTTTGCTGTTTTTGGTTTTAAATTTGAAGTCCTTCTTTAGGGTTCCCTTTCGTGTACATCTGTTGTAAACTGCTCATATAAATAAATAAATAAATAAATAAATAAATATATATATATATATATTTTTTTTGTCCTGTGTGCATAAATAAAAAAATCTGAATCTGAATAAATAAAAGACTTAACTGCTTGATTCTGTTGTTGTATTTCTGTTCAGGTCATTGTCTTGTAGTTTTAGTATTATTTCTTTTTCCATATTTTTATTTTGTTTTCAGTGCTGGGTTTAGTCTTTTTCGCAAATAACTCCCCTTCATAAACCCAGTTTATTTATGAGTGTTTTCTGGAGCCCGTGGGTTTGGTCTCCTTTCCTTTTTTTCGTCGGTGTTGCAGCAGCAGTGCCGTTCCCCAGCCTGAGGTAATACTCTGAGGCCCGGCTTTGTCTCAGCTCCACCGTTAGAAGACGTCTTTACCTTTATTGTGCAGCTCCAGGTAGAGCCTCCTATCATTTCTTGATGCTTGAGCAGGTGCTTCTGAGCTGCAGGAGAGTTGGCACCGAACCAAAGATAGAGAGGAAAAAAAAAAAAAAAAACCTGAGAGAAAAGGAGCTCTTGTGTGGTGCAGTGGGTCAGAGGAACGCCTCCGTCTAATCATCTGTGATGGTATAATCACAGCTCAGTCAAACTCAGACGTCCCCTCCTTCTCTCTCCATCTCTGATAGGAGTGAAACTGGCCATTTGACTTTAGAGAAGCTGAGTCTCAACTTCCTCTGAAGAGTCTTTATCATTCTGAGAGTTTTTTTTTTTTTCCAAGCTAATCTACGAGTGCTTTTCCCATTTTTTAATCTGCGCCTGTGTATGAAGAGTGTCCCATTGGGGCTGCCATACACTCGAAGATTAATGAACCCA
Source organism: Sphaeramia orbicularis (assembly GCF_902148855.1). NCBI lineage: Eukaryota > Metazoa > Chordata > Actinopteri > Kurtiformes > Apogonidae > Sphaeramia > Sphaeramia orbicularis. Next base: position 12,818,560 of record NC_043959.1, on the reverse strand, counting down.
ATTTGCAAAAGTGACCTTTTGGCTGCTAAAGCACCACCGCCGCTAAGCCTCTTAATGCCTGCCTTTAAAAAATGTTGTTATAGAGAGCAACTCTTCAGATAAGAGCAGAGAAAATAAGCATATCAGAAGTTAGAGGAGTGTGGATTAAAGTCAGACGGATGTGGCAGCTGCATATGCACTCAGCACGCAGTACGCAAAAGTGACCAGGTCAGAGCGTCACATGTCCAAATCACAAGTTGGAATGATAATTACGAATGCAGTTTTTCATAGTGACGCTCACCAACCGACGACAAACAAGAACGACGAGTTCACACAACACAACAAATCCACTGTCAGTATTTCCTCATAGTAAAAAGGAACTGTGGGCCACATCGACTAAGATCCCAGTTTGCGTGTAGTAATTTGCTAAATGAACGCAGACAAACTGAACTACTCTGTTTCACTTTGGCGAAATCTGCCAAATGGAAAAAAAGGGGGAGTCGTCCATAGAAGTGTTCGCAATCTAAAATGCATCAGATCCATTCATTTTTGAAAGAATGTCTAAGTGGAGAAACTCGACGGCGGCTCCTCAGACAGACTTGGGAGCATTTGGCTGAAACGTAACAGCGGAGGCACTTTAAAAAGAAGCGTTTTAACATGAGCATCTGGTACTTGAGGTTGGTTTAAAGGTTTGTAATGAGCACGCTCAGGCTGTTCGTCCCCCCACCCATCAGTCTGTACCAGCCAGGCTTTTAGGGCCTTCATAAGTGCACGAAAATAGGATTTAAGCCACCAGCACCGCTCTAATTCTGGAGTCACTTCTCGTATTCCTTGCCGTATTTATTCCGTTAGGATGAATTAAATTCATTTAAACTGAGCAGTGGGTGGGGGTGGGGGGGGTTATAATACTCTGAACTAGGAGTCACAGTGGTTCTTTTAGCACTGATGGTAAATATTAGAGCACAGGTGTCAAACATGCGGCCCGGGGGCCAAATCTGCCCCCCCCCCACCAAAGGTTCCATTCCAGCCCTGCAGGATGAAAGTGCAAAAATTAAACCAGGCTGTCAAACTCATTTTGGTTCAGTTCCATATTTAGCTCAATTTAGTCTGCAGGGGGCCAGACCAGTAAAATAATGACTTAATAACCTTTAAATAATGACAAATCCAAGTTTTTTTTTTGTGTTTTAGTACAAAAAACCCCAATTAAATTATGAAAATGTTTACATTTTACAATAAAGATGTGAATAACCTGAAAAAAACAGAAATTTCATTTGAAAAATTAGTGCAATTTGAACAATATTATGCCTCGACTTAGTATTTATACATGTACATTTACATTTTAACACAACTCCAGATCACAGTGGATCCATGAATGCACCAAACATTTAGTAACAGGCAGAATATTGTTCAAATTGCACATTTGGGGTTGTTCTTATTTGTTTTTATTTATGTATTTATTTACATTTTATTTTGAAAGAATAGTTTTGTTAATGTAAATATTTTCACAGTGTAATGTTATTTTTTTCACTTCAATTTTTTCCACATAATTTTTCACAAAGAAAATTTATCATTGTCGTTATTTATGGGTTATTGTGTTGTTATTTTTACTGGAGATCACATTGGTCTGTATGTGGAACCTGAACCAAAAGGATGTGGACAACCTGGACCAGACCAATGCGATCTCCAGTAAAAATAACAACACAGTAACCCATAAATAACGACAACTATAAATTTTCTTTGTGAAAAATTATGTCAAATTTTGTGGGTAGAATAAATTGAAGTGAAAAAAAAAAAAAACATTACTGTGAAAATATTTACATTTACAAAACTATTTTTTCACAATAACATGCAAATAACTACATAAATAAAAACAAATAAGAACAACCCCAAACGTGCAATTTGAACAATATTCTGCCTGTTACTAAATATTTGGTGCATTTATGGATCCACTGTGATCTGGAGTTGTGTTAATAATAACAGATGGAATATTGTAGAAATTCTTCTTATTTTAGTTCCAAACTCTTAAATTTTCACAATATTCTGCCTGTTACCAAATGTTTATGTAACACTGTGTGTAAATGTACATGTATAAATAATAAGTCAAGGCATAATATTAATAAAATTGCACTAATTTTTCAAATGAAATTTGTTTTTTCAGGTTATTCACATCTTTATTGTAAAATGTAAACATTTTCATAATCTAATTGGGGTTTTTTTCTATTAAAACAAAAAGAAAAACTTGGATTTGTCATTATTTATAGGTTATTAAGTCATTATTTTACTGCTCTGGCCCCCTGCAGACTAAATTGGGCTAAATATGGAACTGAACCAAAATGAGTTTGACAGCCCTGGTTTAGAGTTTCATAAGATGCAGCGGATGGTTTTGTCATTGGCGCTGACATTGGCGGAGAGATTGATTATAGCGTCATTCATTTGACACAAATGTATGTTTTAAAGCAAATAGGCGAAACATCAGGACTGTCAGGAATATAGATGAGGGAGCGTCTGCGGAGGCCGATAGCAGATATACAGCATTTGGATTCTTCTCACACACATACACTGGTTTTACTCTTTACTTTAGTTTCTTTCATAATCTTCATACGTCTGTGCATGTAGATAAGAGGACACAAAGGACTGAAGGAAAAAGTCCGGTTTGGTCCTGTTTTTACAACTATTTCATCTGGTTAAGAAGAACTCAAATTGGATTCTCTGGTTATTTTGGATTTCATAAACAAACACAAACATGCACTTCATTCTACAGGTGTGCAGCAGTGGCAGCTGCTCGTCTTTCAGACAGGGGAAGCTCAGTGTCAGCTTACATTAAAAAAAAAGTCAAGTTATTTAGACATAAATTTGGCCCTCTGTTCCTTTTTAAGAAAATGGTCAGTGACCTTATCGTACCAAGTAGGTGTGTTTTCCAGGGAGTGAGTGTGTTTTATTTACAGCATGAAATGAACAAGTAATTTCGTAGTGGTTTCTCTCTCTCTTTCACAGCAGAATGTGTGACGGTATTAAAGTGAACTGTCAGTGAAGGAGGAGATCTGAAAACAGCTGTCAATCAAATGGGATTCAGCCTTTGGACTGATCCTCCAATCAGCACGTGGAAGCTCAGTGTCTGGCCCGGCCGAGCTCCGCCCACAGCTCCATTCACCCCCAGAGATGCTGAGGGTCCGGGGGCGGGACAACATGGTGGCATTTATCCAATTACCGTCCAGTTTTGAGTCAATGAAAAAAACTGTTCCACTCAGTCCCATTGAAGTGCATGGACGCTGAGCGTCTACGGACAAATGCACTGAGCAGAGATCGAATGAGAAAACATTGGGAATGGGAATGGAGGAGAAGTGAACAACATCGAGTCCAATGATCTGTGATAAAGCTGATTCTGAACGAACTCGTCTGTGAGATGAACGTGTTCTAACACATTTGTAGTCAATGAAATGTCAACACAATCGTACAGATTTGAGCATTTAATTTGAGTCATTTTCAGGGAAGCTGAGCTTCCCTTGCAGTCTGTGAGAAATCGCCTCTGGTGTGCATGTCTGTCACATTTCTGCTTTTACTTTGTTTTTGTCTGGTTTTGTCTTTTTAGATCTTTTACATGTAGGGTTTTCCCATTAATTTTCAAAGACAGAAACAGTAAAAAGTTGTCAGAAAGCCAGAAAGTACTGAAACAGAGTTAGTTTAGCTTTACCTCAAAACCAATATGTTAAGGAAACATGACAAAACTGTTAATTAAAATGTAATATAAATAGAATGTATTACAATGTGTTTATTATTATTATTATTACTATTATTATTATTATTATATAGTGTATACATAATTATTTTATAATGATGTTTTAATATTGTACTATGTATTAATATATAATGTATTATCATTAAATGTATACAGTGTGTATTATATGAATATAAATAATGTATTATAATGTATATTATATGGGTGACACGGTGGTGCAATGGTTAGCACTCGTGCCTCACAGCAAGAAGGTCCTGGGTTCGATTCCAACACCAGTTGATGGGGGTGATTGTCTCTATATGTTCAGCCCTGCGATGAACTGGCGAAATGTCCAGGGTGTACCCCGCCTTCGCCCCTATATAGCTGGGATAGGCTCCAAGCGACCCCCGTGACCCTAGTGAGGATAAAGCGGGTTCAGAAAATGAATGAATAATGTGTATTATTATTATATAGTGTATACATAATCATTTTAAAATTTTATAATATTGTAGAATGTATTAATATATAATGTATTATTGCACAGTGTATACAATGTGTATTATATTATATTATTATTATAAATAATGTAATATAATGTGTGTTATTATTATTATTATTATTATTATATAGTGTATACATAATCATGTTAAAATGTTATAATAATTTAGAATTCATTAATTTTTTTACCAGGCCAATAACGTAATAACCAGCCAATAAGTTATAACGTTATTGGCCAAAAGTTACTACGTTGTCAGTTCAGGACTTTTATTGGGTTATTGATATTACATTATTGGCCAACTACTTTAAAAAAAATGGCAAATTTATTACGTTATCAGCAGTTTCTACATTATTGGCTTCTACAGGGTGTGTATTGATACAATACAAATCACAATACTAGGATCACGATACAATATATCACGATATATCATGATACTGTAAAAAAAGGCAATGTTTTTATTGGTTTTGTTTCTTTCATAAAAGATTATTTACTGGAAGAATTCAGTTACACCAGAAATCTGCACAAATACTAAGTGCAGAACTAACATCAGAACATTATTTTAGTTCAATCCCAACAAAGGAACTAACATTATTTAATTAGAGTGTTAAATAAGAATAAATAAAATATAAACAAAAAAGAAAAACTAAAATAAACCTCCACAATATCTGCATTTGAATAAATACAGAAAAATATTAATACAGTACTTTTTAATATCGATACAGTGTCGGGAAATGAAATATTGTGATATATTGCAGAAGCGATATTTTCTTACAGCCCTAATAATGTATAGTTTGATTATGGAAAATGTACTATGATATACAATGTATAATACAGTGTCATATATAAGAATGCTGCTGTGAAATGGACACAAATTATTTTGGTATGTGTACGATATTTAAAGTTATTTTGTGGAGCTTCGTGGGACTCTCGCTCCTTTTTGATTTTTTTTTTCTCTGTCTTTGTTGTTTTTGGTTTTAAATGTTGATATTCAAAATAAAATAATCAATAAACAAATAAACAAATAGCTAAAATTAATTAATTACCTAAAGTCACCTCATGTCATGTCAAATGGTGTTGATAGATTTTTTTAACTAAATAAAGTCTATCTCAGTCACTAAAACAGTTTAATTTGTTAAAAACCTCGCCCCACTGACTCTGTCCTTGTGTTTCATTTCCCTCGTTTCAGCTCCATTAGATCGTTAGTGTTTTTTTCTCTCTTTGGGAAAACATGTGACGACACATGTTGAAGTCTTAGTGCTTTTCAGCCGGTGCGCTGCCATTTGTTTGACCGTATTGATGAAGTGCTCTAATGTTTTTTTAAAGCGGACAAGAGCGGTCTGTTGAGAGCCGGGTCAGTGGGTGAGGACATGAACGGCCCCTCCTCATTCAGACGGCGTGCTCGCAGGAGTCCAAGCCGTCACCTAGCAACGAGTTTGGGGACATTCCTGTGTGTGATCCAGTCCTCTGGAAACTGAAAACAATCTAAACCAGGGGTCTGCAACCTTTATTATCAGTCAGAGCCATGTTGCCCCCTCTTCCGCCCCAAAAAAATAGTCTGGAGCCGCAAAAAATAACAGCTTATAAACTTTTAAAAGGTTTAATCTGTTTTTACATTTTATCTGTTACAACCACTGAATACAACAAACAGAAGTGCAGTGTGGAATGGATTCTGGAGTATGATTACTCTAAAAGTACACAGTAAAAGTAGTTCATAGTATTTGTGCTAACAGTATATGAAGTACTAATACCAAAAATGCCAATTTCATGAGGTACTTATTGGAAAAAATAATTTTATTCATCACTGAATTTAGTCTTAAAGCCTATTTCAGACAAAAAAACAAAGACTTCTGGAGCTTGGAAGGGATTTTGAGTATGATTACTCTAAAAGTACATAGTAAAAGTAGTTCATAGTATTTGTGCTAACAGTATATGAAGTACTAATACCAAAAATACCAAATTCACAAGGTACTTATTGGATAAAATAATTTTATTCATCATTGAATTTAGTCTTATAGTCTATTTCAGATGAAAAAAACACTTTTGGAGCTTGGAAGGGAATCTGGAGTATGATTACTCCAAAAGTACACAGTAAAAGTAGTTCATAGTATTTGTGCTAATAGTATATGAAGTACTAATACCAAAAATGCCAATTTCATGAGGTACTTATTGGAAAAAATAATTTTATTCATCACTGAATTTAGTCTTAAAGCCTATTTCAGACAAAAAAACAAAGACTTCTGGAGCTTGGAAGGGATTTTGAGTATGATTACTCTAAAAGTACATAGTAAAAGTAGTTCATAGTATTTGTGCTAACAGTATATGAAGTACTAATACCAAAAATACCAAATTCACAAGGTACTTATTGGATAAAATAATTTTATTCATCATTGAATTTAGTCTTATAGTCTATTTCAGATGAAAAAAAACACTTTGGAGCTTGGAAGGGAATCTGGAGTATGATTACTCCAAAAGTACACAGTAAAAGTAGTTCATAGTATTTGTGCTAATAGTATATGAAGTACTAATACCAAATATACCAATTTCATGAGGTACTTATCGGAAAAAATTATTTTATTCATCATTGAATTTAGTCTTAAAGCCTATTTCAGACGAAAAAACAAACACTTTTGGAGCTTGGAAGGGATTTTTGAGAATAATTACTCTAAAAGTACACAGTAAAAGTAGTTCATAGTATTTGTGCTAATAGTATATGAAGTACTAGTACCAAATATACCAATTTCATGAGGTACTTATCGGAAAAAATAATTTTATTCATCATTGAATTTAGTCTTAAAGCCTATTTCAGATGAAAAAACACTTTTGTATCTTGTAAGCGAATCTGTTGTAGGATTACCCCTAAAGTACACAGTGCTCATACTCATACAGTCGCTCTTTGAAAAGTATCGCTATTTATGGAAATGATTCTCTTCAAAACTCAACACTGCCTCCACAGTTCACAGTTGTCCTGCTCCATATTCTCCATCTGGGTTCACATCCACAAGCACCTGGAAAACGGACAGAATTACGTGAGTAAAATACACAAAGAATGGACAGAACCCTCTGTCTGTCTGCGTCTTTAACCTAGAGCAGAAATGAGTTCTTACTTTGGTGTTCCGGAAGGCACGTTCACTCCATTCAGCTCATCTACCATAACTGTCGAATGAGTAGCGCACAAGAAAAACGCTAGCGGCTGGTTTGACCACAGTAAAGGGAGGAGCCGCTACAAGGAGGACGAAGAGACGCAGTAAAGGGAGGAGCCGCTACAAGGAGGACGAAGAGACGCAGTAAAGGGAGGAGCCGCTACTAGGAGGACGAAGAGACGCAGTAAAGGGAGGAGTCGCTACGAGGAGGACGAAGAGACGCAGTAAAGGGAGGAGCCGCTACGAGGAGGACGAAGAGACGCAGTACAGGGAGGAGCCGCTACGAGGAGGACAAAGAGACGCAGTAAAGGGAGGAGTCGCTACGAGGAGGAGGAAGAGACGCATGAGGCTCCAGAGCCACAGGTTGACCACCCCTGATCTAAACTGTTTTAAGTCGAGCAGCGGACTCACTCTTCCAGCACTCATGTTACATAAGGTATGAGTTTGTCTCCGTAATTTAACAGGAATCTTTTCCTCTTTGGAACCTTTTAATTCTTACAAACACAAGTCTCTTTTCCACTGACCCTAAAATTGCACAAATATAACTTGTACATAAAATATTTGCCTAATGGAAAAACGACAATTTTGGCAAAACTCATTTTTTGATAAAAACTTTTTGCACTTGCACAAGGTGTTTTTTTGGGAGTAGGGAAACTGGGAGATTGCACAAAACTGCAATGGAAAGACCTTTTTAAACAACTAGGTCAGGGCAGGCTGATAGGGCTAAAGGGGTTTTAAAAGCTGCAAAATATGCATTTCTTCATGTGTTTTCCATGATGAGGGTTTGTGCATGACACTCAAAATGATTGTTAAAGTTAAGCTTAAAACTTCTCCTCTTCATCACCTCTTCCACCTGTCTGTCTCACTTTTGCGCTTCCTGCTAGAGCGCCCCCTGGAGGCCGTTAGCCCGTATAAATCTATACTCGAGCTGCATCACAGTATAAGCCGCAGGGTTCAAAACGAGAAAAAAGTAGCGGCTTATAGTCCGGAAAGTACGGTACATACTTCTCTTAAGACATTCCAGGTTCAGATTTTTTTGTGAAAAGCCAGTCTGTAAATGTAAACATTTTTGTGTAATTTTACTTTTTTGACGCTAAAACAAAAAGCAAAAAAATAGCTTTTTTTCAGTATTTATAGGTTATTATGAAAGTATTTTACTGGTTCTGATCCGCTTTAGATCACTTTAGATTTATCCTTGACTGATAATATCTTTAGTGTCATTTTTACATTTCACAAATTCATCCCAGGGGCCAGACTGGACCCTTTGGCGGGCCGGATTTTGCCCCCGGGCCGCATGTTTGACACCTGTGTAGTATGAGGTCACGGTTGGGAAGTCACGGGTTTGTCTGACGTTCCAGTACATTTTCACCAGTAGAAGATTGGAAAAACATGAGTTACAGGTGGACTGGAAGGCAGCAGTATTAGTAAATAAAATTTGGCTCATATGTCCAACGGAAACGCGACTCCAGTCTGTTTATTATTGAAGTACTTAGCGTCTGTCTCACACTGAAAAAGCCTCCACACTAATTAAGGCCATCAGAGAAAAGGCTGCAAAACTGCTCCTGTGTCCTCCCAGTGTGGGACGTGTTCACAGTGGGGAAGGAAGGGGACAGACAGAAAGAAAATTAATTTGAGACAGGAGCAGGCGGTGAAAAAAGGAGAGGAGGGGCCAAAGGCAGAAAAAGAAAAAGGAAAAGAGTGCAGGGAAGCCGCTCAGTCTGAACCAGGCAGGGTCCGTGGGCCCCCCCCCCCCCCCCCTTCAGTCCTCTATTTACACACAGCGAAATTTCGGACAATTTCACAGTTCTCCATTCAGCGTCCATTGAAAAGGGGACAGATTCCTTCCTGGTAACTCAGCCTCTATCCAGTGGGAGCGGTTGCTATCATGGGAAAATGCGAACCTTTGGCATCCTCAGTGGGTTACCTCTGCTCATCGTACTATAGCCTGAGTGCAAAAACAGCGGCCTCGCGTAATGCCTGTGAAATCTATGTGTGCGTTTGAGGTGCAGGGCTGCATTTGCTGGGATTAAATCAAACAGAACCCCTCATTCAGGGGGTCCGGCTCTGTTTGCATTCATAGGCTTCTTTCAATGAAGTCCACACCAGGACCGTCTTTCTCTGTTTGTTCTGAGCTGCAAAATGTATACAGCGCTGTTTGTCATATGTGGGCTGACCGTGGTGGACGCCGAGACCGCGAAAACACTTTTTCCTTAACCCGTAGAGACCCAAAGAACCACCGGTGACACAAGCCATCTACTGATCTAAACTGTTTCATACCTGCTGATCCACTAATCCTATCAATCTATGTCAATAATTGGTGTAAAATACAGTTCTTCATCTTTTTATGATCATCAGATATGACCATATTTGGATGTTCAGAGGCTCCATAGTTACCATGGAAACACTGTCATCTTCTACAACACAGGTGTCAAACATGTGGCCTGGGGGCCAAATCCGGCCCGCAAAAGGGTCCTGTCCGGCCCCTGGGATGGATTTGTGAAATGCAAAAATTATACTGAAGATATGAACAATCCTTTTAGGTTCCACAGCTGAACCACTTCAATCTCAAATGGGTCAGATCAGTAAAATACTACCCAATAACTTATAAATACTCATAACTCCAAATGTTTCTCTTTGTAAATGTAAATATTTTCATGTATTTTCACTAAAACAAAGTTTCATTTTGCAAAAAAAATGTGAACAACCTGTAATGTCTTAAAACACAGGTGTCAAACATGCGGCCCAGGGGCCAAAACCGTCCCGCCAAAACTTCCAATCCGGCCCGTGGAATGAATTTGCAAAATGCAAAAATTACTCTAAAGATATTAACAGTCAAGGGCATCAAACTGGAAAATAATAGCATAATAACATGTAAATAATGACTCCAAATTTTCTTCTTGGTTTAATGTGGAAAAAAAATAATATGACATTATTTCTATAAATAATGGCAACACAAATTTTTCTCTTTGATTTATTGCAAGAAACATTCAGTTCTGATATCCTTTAACAATAAATTGATAAAATATCAATAACGAATGAATATGAACAAGCTGAAATATCTAAAAAAAAAAAAAAAAAAAAAAGAGAGAGCAATTTTAACAGTATTCCACCTGTTAATAAATGTTGTGTGTATTTGTAGATCCACTGTGATCCGTAAGTTATATATAATGTACATGTGTAAATGATAAACTGAAACATGATATTGTTAAAATTACACTTATTTTTTGAGTTTGTTCATGTTCTTCACATTGTTTGAAAGGAGAGTTTGTAGATGTAAACATTTTAATAATGTAATTTTACTTTTTTCGCTCTAAAACATAGAGGAAAGTTTGGAATTGACATTATTTATATATTATTGTGATATTTTACTGGTTCAGCCCACTTCAGATCAAATTTAGCTGAATGTGGAACTGAACTGAAATCAGTTTGATACCCCTGGTCCAGGTGGGGGAACCTCTTGAGCTGAGGTCCGGTTCTGTTAATTTTGTATTTATGACTGCCGTGTCCAGCATGTTTTGTGACATTAACAGCTTATTATCCACTGGTGTCAACTCCCCCATCATAGCCTGGTGAATTTCCTCACCACATCTACATGAGGCTGGAGATCAGTCAAATGACAGGGGAGGTCATTAAAACGGGAACGACGCTTTGGCTCCGACTCAGCTGGAATATGAATCACATTTCTGCCGCTCGGTTTTGTGGATGTGGAGACACATACGATCCTCAGGAGACGAAGCCTTTGGCCGCAGCGTGATGCTCTGGGTTTGTCTTTTCTGGAAGCAGCTGTTAGTCGCTTTTCCACTGACTCTCAAGTTGTGTGAAAAGAACTTGTGCATAAAAAATTGTCTAATGGAAAAACAACAATTTTGCCAAAACTCTTGTTTTTCAATGAAAATTTTTGTTCTTGCAAGAGGTGGTTTTTCGTAGTGAAATTGAATTGATATATCCTACACAGATGAGTCTAAATGCTGGGCCCCATGAAGTTGTCATGTTTACCCCCCCCCCATCGGCCCCCCAGAGAGGGTGGGACTCCTGGGTCGCTGTAGCCTCTTTCATAGGACCACTGATCCAGGTATTCTGAAAAGGGCCGGTGGACCAACTGTCACCTCTGAGCTGAGTCTGCAGCTCTGTGGGATAGTGCAAGTCAAGGTCAAGGTTTGACCATTTAGAGGAAAGACAAACCACCGGGCTAATTACACGTCTATCTTCCCAGGCCAGGAGGGTTACCATAGTTACAAAAAAAAAAAAAAAGAAAAACAGCCCCATTCGGCTCCAATATTGATCGTCCCACCGAGAAAACCCCCGGTGCTCCATATGGCCAGTCCAGCCCTGCAGCTGTGTTCGGGTATTGATGAAAGGGCAAAAAGATTAAAAGCAAGTGGGTGGAGAATTTCTCTGTCTATTCCCCGTTCTGTTGTTGAGAAGAATGGGTGTCACCTCTCCACTTGTATCAGAGTTCTGGTTCATCTGGTGACACCTGGATGTTTAAATCTGACACGGCTGACAAGGCCAACTCCAGTAGAGAAGAGTCTTGAGCGCTGATTGCATGGCAGGGTGGGCAGTGGGTGGTCTTGGTAAGGGGTGTTAGAAAATATCGGTTCTGCAATATATCACAATATTTCATTTCACAATACTGTATCGATATTAAAAAGTACTGTATCGATATTTTTAGGTATTTATTCAAATCTAGATTTTGTGAAGGTTCATTTGTTTTTTTTGTTTTTTTATTGTTTATATCTTATTTATTATTATTTAACACTGTTTTATTAAATGATGTTAGTTCCTTTGTTGCGATCGCACAAAAATAATGTTCTGATGTTAGTTCTGAACTAATATGAACATTTGAACAGGATCTTAAACTGTAATGTCTGTAAAACAGAATTTCAGTTTGAACACAGAAACATTTGGTGATATAGCATTTGTGAAGGTCTGAGTATGTAAACTGAACCCACATGCAAGACCCAGAGACAGATGTAAAAGTTCACAGTGTTTATTAAACACAATGTTAACTGACAGTTCTCTGATAGTGATAATGAACAGAATCTTGAGAACACAGAATCCCGGGTTCTTCTCAGGGTTAGTGAAGCGGACCGGAGACGAAAACCCACAGTCCAGAACAGTAAAGCACGTCGGGAGTCTGACTAGGCGAAAGCAGAGGGAAGTCAGTGGCAGAACCAGGTCTTACACGGGCAGGCAGACGGAAAGGCAACAGGACATATGGATCAGGCGAGCTCACACACCGTAAAACAGGCGATATGGTTGAACACACGTTGAGTCGTTGGAAGCAGAGGCACAGACAAGCGTTAGGCAAACAGGCAAGAGTCAGAGATGGCAAACCAGGTCAAACACAGGCAGACAGACAGACAGGATCCAAAAAACGCTGGTAAGTATCTCACGAGGAAAATACGAACTGGCAACGAACAGGGGAAAACACAGGGCTTAAATACACAAGAGGGAGGGAAGACAATGAGACACAGGTGGAACAAATCAGGGTGGGTAATCACACAGGTGGAAACGATTAGGGACAGGAAGCAAAGACACCAGACATGACACACGAGGAGAACTTAACAAAATAAAACAGGAAGTGACAGACAAAACACACAAGACAGACAAAACCAGACTAACGTCTGGTGGCAGACATGACAGCATTAGATCCTGTTGGGATCAAATAAAATGTGTTTAGTATTTGTGCAGATTTCTGAGGTAATTAAATTCTTTCAGGAAATAATCTTTTAAAAAAGAAACAAAACCAATTTTAAAAATTGCTTTTTTAACAGTATCACGATATATCGTGATATATCATATCATGATCCTTGTATTGTGATTTGTATTGTATCGCCAGATTCTTGCTGATACACAGCCCTAGTCTTGGAAGGATTTGCAGTGCCTTGCATTGTCTCCTTTTCTCTTCTTCCTCGAAGGTGGAACTACTGGAATTAATTGTTCTTTGCAGTAATGAATGATGGTGGCTGCTTCTGTTTCCCAGGTGTTAGGGTTGGTTCTGGCTTGGAGGAGGGAGGCCTGAAGTGGGTCCTTGAATCTTACCACTGGGGCTCTGTGATGAGCTTGCTGTAAAGAATGGTTCTTGGGTAGGGATGGGAATTGACAACCGGTTCTTTTTGAGAACTGGATCCCAGTAGCTCGATTCCTTGGAATCGTTTGCCTGCCTGCTTAACGATTCTGCTTATCGATTCCGCCTTTGTTGCGCATGCACGATGACGTCACATGTACGTTGCATTGTTTAGGTCAGAACGTAGACAACATGGTGTTGAGGCAGAAACAGTCCAAACAGACGACACCAGGTCCAAACAGACCACACCAGGTCCAAACAGACCACACCAGGTCCAAACAGACCACACCAGGTCCACTGGAACACTATCAAAGCTTCCATTTCTTCAAAACGTAGTGGTGCTTGTGAATCTAGTGGTAGAGTGAACACCAGGCCGTCATCCAGGCCCGGTTCCGGTGCGGGCAACAAATGCTGTACCCCCTCAAATACAAGTTTCCGAAGGTAGGGGAAAGGAAATGAGGTGCACAACAACTGGAGACGAGCAGAGTCGAACCGGTTCCACATAGTGGAAATGCAGCAATAGAGGAATTAGTAAAGAGTCTTTAGTTTCACTTTCACTGTACCCCCCCCCCCCCCCCCCCCCCCAAATTGGGCCTGGCATCATCTGTTATTATTATTTGTACATACTGTATATATCATATTTTCTGTGAAGATGGAAATATAAAAGACAGTTAATGCAAACACACCAGTTTGTACTCTTTTATTCCCTCACCCAATGAGGATCGATAAGCAAAATCGAAAATGGAATCGGAATCGTTAAATTCTTATCGATTCCCATCCCTATTCTTGGGAGTCTCGAAGGATCCCTTCTGGAGACACGTCCTGACCTCCTGAGTTGATGTTTGTGGATGGTAGCTTCAGTGCTTGGCATTCCTGCACGACTGAAGACCTGTGTCGTTCCTGGATCTGCAGAGGCTTGGTTTGCTGGAAATGCTCAAGCTTCCTCAGATCTTTTCGGTTCAGGGTCCACATCTGACAAACATACAGGAGCGCGGAGATGATGACTGTGCGGAACACCATGAGGCTAGTTATGAAGAATAAATAAACAGAGAAAATATGACCTTTCAAAACAGGATTTTTCTCAGAGGAACATGTGATTGTACCAGCGGTAATAGTAGAGCTACAGCCCATACATACTGAGAAAAACCCAGACGCTGTATTTGTGCCGGCAGGACACATGTCAGTCCACATGTATACAACCTTCATCTCCGTCTAACAGGATTCTGTCTCACTGTGAATCTTAAGTCTGAATTGGGCTTTAGAAAAGAACATTTCTGTTTACAGCGTTGTCAAGTTCCTGAACCTTTCCTCAACCTCAGAGGAATAGTTACAACCATGAGCCTTTTTTCCCCTTAATCTTACCTTCTATATAACCTATATTACTTGGATATATCCCATATATATATATATATATATATATATATATATATATATATATATATATATATATATATATATATATATATATATAAAACCTGTATATATCCTTATTTGTTGTATGTATTTCTCATCTGCATGTATAACTTTTTGTATATATCAGTAGTTTGTGTAGTACTTTATATGTATATTTAATATTTTCTTGTAGCTTTTGTTCATTGTTTACATTTTTCAGTATTTTGTGTGATTTTTTTATTCAGTCCTTTTTTGCACTAATTGTTTTTGCTACTAAACTGATTTTCACTGTTCCTGTGACAATAAAGATCTATTCTATTCTATTCTATTCTATTCTATTCTATTCTATTCTATTCTATTCTATTCTATTCTGTTTTTATATCATGCTGTCAACAGTATTTCTGTTTCTGAAACATCTGTGTTCACTCCTTGGAGGATAAACCACCTTTTCATTCATTGTTTGTTCACTGTTTGTTTGCTGTGTTCAGTTTTCAACAGGTTTCATATTTGAATAGATGATATTTACTGGTTGGAAAAGACAAACCCAGATGAACAGGAGCAGCAGTAAAACCCCAGCATGTGTTAAATACAGTGCTGTCAGCTGATCCTTCTGCTAGTGTTTACTGAAATAATACCATGGAAGTGCTGGACAGTGGCTGTAGACAGTGGCTGTAGACACCTCAGAAGCGTCTCATTCCTTAATGCTTTTAACACCCTCAGCTGATACAAGATGCCGAAAAAGATCCAATCAGGAGAGCAGCTGTGATCAGAAGACACGTCTGACTTTAGCTCCAGGGAGTTGTTTTAGCGTGGAGTGGATGGAAAAGCCTTTAATTCAGTATTGATCTGCAGCTTCCATCAGACGCGTCCATTTGAACATTCAATAGGGCTGTTACTGTCCTTCAGTGGACCACAGGACTGACTTATCTGGTCTGGTTTCTGGGAAAGACTTTCAGCTGCAGGATGGTCACAGGTAAATTAAAAAGCTAAATAAAAGGGTTCTATCATTTATTTCATTTCAGAGGACAAAGATCAGACACTAGTAGGTTTTCCACTGACCCTCAGATTGTGTGAATATAACTTCACATATAAATTTGCCGAGTGAAAACACGTCAATTTCACCCAAACTCTCTTTTTCGATACCCCATCCCCCCAACAAATCTCACCCTGTTTACCTGTATATATATTACCTGTATATATCCTATATATTACCTGTGTGTGTGTGTGTGTGTGTGTGTGTGTGTGTGTGTGTCAGTGGCGGGTGCTCGTCCTTCAGACAGGGGAAGCTCATTGTCAGCTTACATCAAAAAAATTGTCAAGTTATTTAAACATAAATTCGGCCCTCTGTTCCATTGGCATGGTCTGCCATCATGTGCACCTTGCTAAATAGTTCACTCTGACCTAGCCAACAGTATGACTGATTTAACTATCTACAAAACGATATTAAACTCGAACAAGAGATGATTAAATTATGTAACTGAAACAAGAAAACATTGAAATTATGTTAAATTGAAACAAGGAAGTCCAATGAGTGTGTTTTATTTATAGTGCAAGAAATGAATTTCGTAGTGGTTTCTCTCTTTCTTTCACAGCAGAATGTGCGACGGTATTAAACTGACCTGTGTCAGTGAAGGAGGAGAAGTGAACAACATCGATTTGTGATAAAGCTGATTCTGAACGAACTCGTCTGTGAGATGAACATGTTCTAACACATCTGGAGTCAATAAAATGTCAACACAACCGAACAGATTATATATATATATATATATGTATATATATATATATACAGGGTGGGGAAGCAAAATTTACAATGAACATTTAGTTGTTTTCTCTCAGCAGGCACTACGTCAATTGTTTTGAAACCAAACATATATTGATGTCATAATCATACCTAACACTATTATCCATACCTTTTCAGAAACTTTTGCCCATATGAGTAATCAGGAAAGCAAACGTCAAAGAGTGTGTGATTTGCTGAATGCACTCGTCACACCAAAGGAGATTTCAAAAATAGTTGGAGTGTCCATAAAGACTGTTTATAATGGAAAGAAGAGAATGACTATGAGCAAAACTATTACGAGAAAGTCTGGAAGTGGAGGAAGCAACAAAAAACGTACCAAAGCTTTTATCAAAGCTCTCAAATCCAAAATCCTAAAGGATCCAACCAAATCCATGAGAAAAATGGCAATTGAACTTGAGGTAGACAACAAGGCCGTTAGAAATGCAGTAAAATAAGATTTTGAAGTTAAAATCTTACACAAGAACACCAAAACACTTGTTGACAACAGCAACAAATCCAACTTTAGCAATTTTTGGGAATCATGTTTATGGCCGCCTTCTAGCCCAGATCTAAACCCTCTGGATTCTGCTATTTGGGGTGTTTTAGAACATGCTACCAATAGAACATCACACAGCAATGTCGACTTTCTTAAAGATACTATTAAAGAAGAATGGGAGAAGTTGTCACCCGAATATTTGAGGAACACTTGTGCAAGTTTCAGGAAGCGTGTGAAGGCAGTTATTGAGAAAGAAGGAGGACACATAGAATAAAAACATTTTCTATTATGTCAGTTTTCTTGTGGCAAATAAATTCTCATGACTTTCAATAAACTAACTGGTCATACACTGTCTTTCAATCCCTGCCTCAAAATATTGTAAATTTTGCTTCCCCACCCTGTGTATATATATTAAAAAAAAAAAAAAAAAAAAAAAAAGTGTATATATGTTTATGTTTACGCATTTGGCAGATGCTTTTTTCCAAAGTGACTTACAGGGGAAAACCAATTAAATCACTCAATCAATCAAATTTTATTTATATAGCGCCAGATCACAAAAAAGTTATCTCTTGACATTTTATATATAGATTTGGTCAAAACCAGACTCTAAGTCAATTTACAGAAACCCAACAGAATCCTCCAGGAGCAAACACTTGTGACTGGTGACAGTGGAAGGAAAAACTTCCCTTTAACAGCAGAAACCTGGAACAGACCCAGACTCCTGGAGGATGGACGTCTGCCTTGACCAGTTGGGGTTAAAGAGAGAGAGTAGAGAAGGGGAAAAAGAGAGAGCGATAGAGATAGAAACTGGGGGAGAGGGGGAGAAGGGGGGAGTAGGGGGAGACACATGGAGGCGGTTGAGGATAAGTGAGTGGTGATGATGAGGGCAGGGAAGAGGCCGGACCACCGCAGCAGGTCCAGAGATAATCGTGAAAGAATCTGTGGTT
The DNA here is from genome assembly GCF_902148855.1 of Sphaeramia orbicularis. Lineage (NCBI taxonomy): Eukaryota > Metazoa > Chordata > Actinopteri > Kurtiformes > Apogonidae > Sphaeramia > Sphaeramia orbicularis. The sequence goes on along the minus strand of NC_043959.1, from coordinate 12,800,542 downwards.
GTCCTGGGAAAAACCTTATTAGAATATTTAAAATGGAATGTTTGAAAGTGCTAGGACAGGAGGTGCTCTCGGAAGAGCTGGGTCTTCAGGAGCTTCTTGAAGATAGGCAGGGATGACTCTGTTCTTGTAGCACTTGGTAGAGCGTTCCACCAACGTGGAACGACCCATGAAAAGAGCCTGGATTGTCTTGTACAAGGTCTGGGGACCACCAGACTACGTTCCCCAGACGAGCGTAGTGGTCGTGGGGCGACATAAGCTTTTATTAGTGCACCTAAGTAGACAGGAGCAGACCCACGGAGAATTTTGTAGGCTAGGATTAAAGATTTGAATTTGATGCGGGCAGCTATGGGTAGCCAGTGTAACTCAATGAGTAAGGGGGTGACATGTGCCCTTTTAGGCTGATTGAAGACCAGACGCGCTGCTGCATTCTGGACCATCTGTAGTGGTTTGACAACACAAGCTGGGAGGCCCGTTAGAAGAGCATTGCAGTAGTCAAGACGGGAGATAACCATAGTCTGCACCAGGAGCTGGGTGGCCTGTTCGGTTAGGTATGGCCTGATCTTTCTTAGGTTGAACAGAGTGAAACGGCATGATCGGGTGACAGAGGCAACGTGATCCGTGAAGGTCAACTGATTATCAATCATGACTCCCAAGTTACGTACTACACTGGTAGGAGCCAGAGGTATGGAGTCAATAGTGATGGAGATGTCCTGCTGTATGGTTGGCTTAGCTGGGAAGACCAGCAGTTCAGTTTTGGACAGGTTCAGCTGAAGGTGATGGGCTTTCATCCATGCAGATATGTCAGAGAGACAATCTGAGATCCGCACTGAGACTGTGGAGTCATCAGGTGGGAATGACAGATAGAGCTGTGTATCATCAGCATAGCAATGATATGAGAAGCCGTGTGAGTGGATGATCTGACCGAGTGAGGTGGTGTATATGGCAAAAAGGAGGGGGCCCAACACAGAGCCTTGGGGGACCCCCGTGGTGAGGCGGTGAACTGCTGATGTGTGCCCTAGCCAGGACACACTGAAGGACCGACCAGTAAGGTAAGATTGAAACCAGGAGTGTGCATGGCCTGTGATGCCCATGTTCCAGAGTATGGATAACAGGATATCATGATTGACAGTGTCAAATGCTGCTGATAAGTCCAGTAGAATGAGTACTGAAGACTTGGCTGCTGCTCTAGCCTCTTTCAAGGCTTCTGTCACAGACAACAGAGCCGTTTCAGTGGAGTGGCCGATTTTGAAGCCAGATTGGTGGATGTCAAGGAGGTTATTTTGGGAGAGGAATTCTGTGACCTGTTTGAAAACCGCCCTTTCGATGATCTTAGAAAGGTATGGGAGGAGTGAGACTGGTCGATAATTCTCCACTTGAGTGGGGGTGAGGGAAGGTTTTTTGAGTAGTGGTGTTACCTGCGCTTGTTTAAATACTGTAGGAAATGTTCCCGAAGTCAGTGAAGCATTAATCACATGTGTGATTGGTGCTGTGATGGTAGGGGCAACAGACTGTAAGAGGTTGGATGGAATAGGGTCCAACAGGCATGTTGTAGGACGGCAAGAGGAAAGGAGTTTAGACACCTCGTTCTCTGTGAGGGGAGTAAATGAGGGGAATGACGCAGCTGGGCTTTTATCAGTTGAGTTAGTAGTAGCCATACTCAGGGGAGAAGAAGCAGTGTGTGATGATATATATATATATATATATATATATATATATATATATATATATATATATATATATATATATATATATATGTATACACACACACACTACTACAAATACTACTAGTGGATATACTACTGTAACTGTTAGTACTAATACTATGAACCTGTGCCATCTATGGAACTGTACAAGAAACACTATCATGACTATATGGACAAATGAGTGATGATGATGAAGGTGGGGGGGGTGAACTGAGCATGAACTGAGCATGCTCAGTCAGATGTCTATGGAAAGAACAAGGTCTGTTCTATCAGCACAGCTTGAAATTTGTCCAGTTGATGAGCTGGTTGAATTTGTCTGAATATTTCAGCTAAATCATCCTTCGTTCGTTCAGGGGTTAAAAGGTTAAACACTAGACAAAGCACACCATTAGATTCCAACTCTGTTTAATGCATGTGTAGAACGGACACTAACGTAGCAGATCTGTGTGCGTTTGGACATGTTGGAGTGAATGATGGGCTGCTCTCCTCTGCGTATCCACACTGTGCTGCCGTGGTGAACAGACTGCACTATTTCCAAATATCTGACATGCATTAAACATTGTTCTAATGAACAGGACCAAGTTGGTGCCAGCTGGCTTTGATCTACATGAAGGATCTGGACGCATAATTATTCTGAATCTGTGTGTGTGTGTGTGTGTGTGTGTAGGTGTGTGTGTGTGTATGTGTGTGTATGTGTGTGTGTATGTGTATGTGTGTGTATGTGTGTGTGTGTGTGTGTGTGTGTGTGTGTGTGTGTGTGTGTGTGTGTATGTGTGTGTATGTGTGTGTGTGTGTGTGTGTGTGTGTTGAACCTTGCTCTGCTGCACACTGCTGGGGTGGAGAGGAAGACACCCCCCCCATCCATGCTGACACTTGGTCTCACATGGAAGGTTGTTTAGAGGTCAAACCATCTGCCTGCTCTGCAGCATACATATACATACTGTTATATATACACATACTGTTATATATATATACACATACTGTTATATATACACATACTGATATATATACACATACTGATATATGTACACATACTGATATATAGATACACATACTGTTATATATACACATACTGATATATAGATACACATACTGATATATATACACATACTAATATATGTACACATACTGATATATAGATACACATACTGTTACATATACACATACTGATACATTGCTACACATACTGATATATAGATATACATACTGTTATATATACACACATACTGATATATAGATATACATACTGTTATATATATATACACATACTGATATATAGATATACATACTGTTATATATATACACATACTGTTATATAGATATACATACTGTTGTATAGATATACATACTGTTATATATATACATACTGATATATAGATATACATACTGTTATATAGATATACATGCTGTTGTATATACTTACATACTGTTGTATATACATACTGTTGTATAGTTATACATACTGTTATATAGATATACATACTGTTGTATATACTTACATACTGTTGTATATACATACTGTTGTATAGTTATGCATACTGTTATATAGATATACATACTGTTATATATACTTACATACTGTTGTTTATACACACAGTTATGTAGTTATACATACTGTTATGTACACATACTGTTATATACACATACTGTTATATAGATACACATACTGTTATATATACTTACATACTGTTGTATATACATATCATAATATAGATATACATACTGTTATACATACATATGGTTTGATAGATATACATGCTGTTATATACACATAGTGTTAATATAGATACTGTATATAAGATCCCATATATACATACTGTCACATACTGTTAATACTGTAAATTTTTGTCTATTCATATTTTGTCCAGTTTTATTTTTTATTCTACTTTGTTCTGTTCTTATGTTACTTTGTAAAATTGTACAAATGTATATTCTATTTTCTTACCTTATTTGTAGTTCTTGTAATTTTATATTCACTCCTTTTTTATTTCTGTAGTACTCATGTTTTGTTAATATAGATGGACTGACTGGAGGAGAGCAATGACAATAAAGGCTCTTTTCTTTTCTTTTCTTTTCTTTTCTTTTCTTTTCTTTTCTTTTCTTTTCTTTTCTTTTCTTTTCTTTTCTTTTCTTCTCTTCTCTTCTCTTCTCTTCTCTTCTCTTCTCTTCTCTTCTCTTCTCTTTTCTATTGTTCAGATCTGATCTGTCACTTTAATCCTCTCAGTGTTCAGGTCTTTGTCCATCCACAGGCTTTTCCAGTGCACTGGTGTGACAGGTCCATATTCAGCCAAGTGTTGGATCTGTGGAAAACAGCTGAACACATTTGAAATGGAAGCATTTCAAACAGAGATAATGACGGTTTGACTGTGAAAAGGGAGCAGAAGGATCAGCAGAGGGGCTGACTGAGAGGGTAATGGGGCTAATAGAACCCACCGCTAAATGAAAGAACGGAGCAGCTGATTACATCTATCCTCATATGTACCAGTGTGTGTGTGTGTGTGTGTGTGTGTGTGTGTATCTGTGGTCTTTGATAGAAACCACTTTGAATTTTTAACCGTGTGTGAAGATCAGATCGACAATGGAGGAGTTTTGTGCTCAGACTTATTATTATTATTATTATTATTATTATTATTATTATTATTATTATTATTATTATTATTATTATTGTGTTTAAATCAGATTATCGTCACAGTAGTTTCTTTCTAAACATCTAAACTACTGTTGTTTGTTTTTGGGCTATACTGATACACTCCAGCCACAGTTAGACTCTAATTCTGTTAACCCTCTACTATCCCGTCCACCAAGGCCCTTTCTAAACACCAAGTGTGCCTTTTTTGCACACTTGTGGAATCATGTCAAAAAATTTTTCATCCAGTTTGTTTTTAATTCTTTTACATTTTTTTCTATTTCATCAACTTGAGCTGTAAATAAAAATACCAAACACTTAAAAATTGTCACATTTTTTAACCTTTTAAATGTTGTGTTTGTAATGTAAACAAACCATTTTTTTGGATGCAAAAAACCAAAGAAAATTTTTTTTTTCAATATACTACATAAAAAGTGGATCTCATATTATTTGATTTTTATGTGCATATGTCAATGATTAACTCCAACACTGGTTAATTTGCATTATTATTTTTGGCGCTTGGTCAAATGTTCAAAAATACTAGCATCTGTCACCAAGTGTGTGTAAAATGCACACCTATAAATCAAACTATTAAATATTATATATTGATTTATTTTTCTGCTCTAATTTGATTTTATTTTTGTAAATCAAGGTCAGCCCTAATCATACATATCAAATGGAAGAAATAGTGCGTGTTAGGCAAACTTGGGAGACAGATGCTAGTCTTGTAATTTTCTTTTGTTTACAATGTGCACATTTTAGTTGGTGGCCAGAATTTTAAAGGTCATGCAAAAATGAACAACTTTTGAATTCTAACCTTATTTAAAATGTGAAAAATAATGTGAAGTTTTTTAAAACAAAGTGCAAAGTGTGCCTAAAAGGTGCACCCGGATACCAGAGGGTTAAAGACCTCTTCATTGTACCTGCAGGGCAGTTAGATTTTCATCCAGCAGTAACTAAATAAATAAATAAACACAAACACCCAGTAAATACCCACATAATTCCACATTACACTGTGTCACTCTGGAGGCTGACAGCAGAAGGAATGAGTGACTTTCTGAACCTGGTCTTTCTGACGTGCACACCTTCAGCAGTGTGTCTGTTTAACAGACAGGCAGACATGCTGGTAAATAGAACAACATAAGGTGCACTGTGAATGTCCTCAGTTACATGTACAGTCAGAGTCTGTTGACACTTACTGCCCTATAGTTTACATTAGATTGTCTTTGTGTAAATTTGGTGCAGATTAGGGATGCACCGATACCGATACGAGTATCGGCATCGGCTCCGATACTCAGTGTGTGTACTCGTACTTGTACTCATAAAAGTAATCCGATACAAATGCACCGATACCACTTACGGCCGTGTGACATTCCCAGTTCAGTGCAGCAGGTACGAGGAGGAGGAATAATGTGTGTGGAGTGTGAAGAGTGTGGAGATTTAACCAAATAAATGACGGTGATAAAAGTAACACTGACTGACAGTAACGTTACAGACACAGACTGATACTAACGTACATTCCATCCGTTTTCGAGGTCCTCGCAGATGCGTAAACAGAATGAGAATACCACTGGGTGTACGGAGCGGTGCAGACCGCCACCGACAGAAGTGAAAACCAAACTTCTGGCTCATTTCTCTTTTCTCTACCTGCTGAAGCTAAGCTGTTAAACCTTACCAGTGAAAACGCTGCAATATAAGTATCACATTAGTGTTACCTCTGTCGTCTCCATGTTTGTTATTACTGACTTTCTTCTTCTTCTTCTCTAAAAACTTTCCTCTTCTTCGTGGTATTTGTCCAGTATGGTTAATTCAGAGCAGTGCCCCCTGGTGGATTAATTGAGAAACGCTCATTCCAACACATTAAATGTCAGTAGTAGCACTTTGTTCCAGTCAGACTAATGACAACGACAATAAAGCACATTTACAAAAGGAACTGAGAACTGGAAGAGGATTATTAAGTACTCGTATCGGTACTCGGTATCGGCAAGTACTCAAATGTAAGCACTCGTACTCGTATTCGGTCTGGAAAAAAGTGGTATCAGTGCATCCCTAGTGCAGATATGTCAATGCATTCTTCAGATAATGTGATTAGATTGTTGAATGGACAGATGACAGATGGACAGACAGAGGACAAAACAATGACACCACCCCTTTGACCTGAAGATGGCTGAGAGGTAAAAAGTCAAGAACAGATTCAACAAAACAACAATAATGATGATGATGATGATGATGATGATGATGATGATAATAATCATAATCATAACAACTACAACAACATGTGGTTCCAGACACAACAAGCCCCGCCCCTCACATGTATTGTATCTTATTTTGTCATCGATCCAGCTGATGTCATCATGTCTATGTGTGCTGATGTCATATCAGTTACCTCTATATATACAGTATGTGCCAAGTTTGAAGAAAATGGGAACAAAACTGATGTTTTTATAGACATTTGAAATTTCACCCATTATAAGTGAATGGGACAAAAAAAACGATTTAAAAAATTATTTTAAAAAATTTGACCTTTGACCTACTTTTCCCAAAATGTAATCACATCTATTCTGGGTCACTGGTAATCTATAAACCCAATTAGGTCTGAATATAACCAATAGTTTTGCTGCTAAAGTGTAAACAAAAAAAACAAACAAACAAACTGAACCAAAACCATAATAATGCAGTAGCTGTGATAAAGGAACCAGTAATCATTGGAATATAAAATAAATAATGGGGGGGGGGGGGGGGGGGGGGGGGTGCTCTTCATGGTCTGTCTGATGGGCTTATTATGGTCTGTTCATATGATTGGTCTTATTATGGATGTTCACATGTTGGTCTTATAATGGTCTGTCCCATATCATGTACAAACACACATATAAATCTATCTTCATATGTCAGTGTCGTCAAAACCACTGGATGTTTGATTTCGTAGAACTTCCTCCTCAGTAGGACGTCGATACAGGTCAAATAGTCATTGAGGATTTATTGTGTATTATTTTTTAATAACCTGTCTGCTTCATCCACTGACACACTTTCTATTTGTGTCATCTTGCTCGGTACTGAAACCTCATTTTTCTATATTGTCATTTTATTGTCATCAGTGTTTGGTTGGATGGTCCGTACCATGTCTGTGGTGTGACCAGATCCAAACACATATTTATGTTTATGTATTCAGGGTTAAGGTAAGGGTGGGGGGAATTAATCACTTAAGTGAGTTTTCAAATAATGCACTAAAGTGTGCATGTGTAGATGCCATGAACTGAACAGGGGGAGGTGGGGGAGTCGTACAGAGGCCACAGTCTTCCCCCTGGATTTGAGCAATCCTTCACAGTTCTGAGTGCTTTATGAAAAATGGATGATACATGTCTTTGCTTTGCTTCTGTCTATCATTGTCTCTCACTTTCTCCTCATTCAGTGTTCAACTGAATATATATATATATATATATATGTATGTATATATATATACACACACACACATACAGTATATACACACATACAGTATACATATATATACACACACACACACACACACACATATATATATATATATATATATATATATATATATATATATATATATATATATATATATATATATATATATATATATATATATATATATATGTATGTATACACATACATATACATACACAGGGTGGGGAAGCAAAATTTACAATATTTTGAGGCAGGAATTGAAAGACAGTGTATGACATCTGACTGAGCATGCTCAGTTCATGCTCAGTTCACCACCCCCACCTTCATCATCATCACTCATTTATCGATATAGTCATGATAGTGTTTCTTATATAGTTCCATAGATGGCACAGGTTTATAGCATTAGTACTAACAGTTACAGTGGTAGTATATCCACTGGTAGTATTTGTAGTAGTGTGTATATATATATATATATATATATATATATATATATATATATATATATATATATATATATATATATATGTATATGTACAGGGTGGGTAAGCAAAATTTACAATGAACATTTAGTTGTTTTTTCTCAGCGGGCGCTACGTCAATTGTTTTGAAACCAAACATATATTGATGTCATAATCATACCTAACACTATTATCCATACCTTTTCAGAAACTTTTGCCCATATGAGTAATCAGCAAAGCAAACATCAAAGAGTGTGTGATTTGCTGAATGCACTCGTCACACCAAAGGAGATTTCAAAAATAGTTGGAGTGTCCATAAAGACTGTTTATAATGGAAAGAAGAGAATGACTATGAGCAAAACTATTACGAGAAAGTCTGGAAGATACTATTAAAGAAGAATGGGAGAAGTTGTCACCCGAATATTTGAGGAACACTTGCGCAAGTTTCAGGAAGCGTGTGAAGGCAGTTATTGAGAAAGAAGGAGGACACATAGAATAAAAACATTTTCTATTATGTCAGTTTTCTTGTGGCAAATAAATTCTCATGACCTTCAATAAACTAATTGGTCATACACTGTCTTTCAATCCCTGCCTCAAAATATTGTACATTTTGCCTCCCCACCCTGTATATACATATATATATATATATATATATATATATATATATATATATATATATATATATATATATATATATATATGTATATATATATATATATATATATATATATATATATGTATGTATGTATGTGTATATATATATAAGTGGTGGCTGCTCGTCTTTCAGACAGGGGAAACTCATTGTTGGCTTACATAAAAAAAAAATGTCAAGTTATTTAAACATACATTTGGCCCTCTGTTCCTTTTTAATAAAATGCTCAGTGACCTTATCGTACCAAGTAGGCGTCTTTTCCAGGGACTGGACCAGTGTCCTCTGAATGTCCGGCAGAGCTGGGCTGCTTAGATTGCCTTGGCCCATTGTGTTGTGGGTGTAAGACTTCAGCCTTTTTAAACAACAGATGCTCATTTCACTCTGACCTAGCCGACAGTTTGATTGATTTAACTATCTACAAAACGATATTAAACTCGGACAAGAAATGATTAAATTATGTGACTGAAACAAGAAAACGCTGAAATTATGTTAAATTGAAACAAGGAAGTCCAATGAGTGTATTTTATTTACAGTGCAAGAAATGAACGAGTAATTTCGCAGTGGTTTCTCTCTTTCTTTCACAGCAGAATGTGTGACGGTATTAAACTGAACTGTGTCAGTGAAGGAGGAGATCTGAAACTAGCTGTCAATCAAACGGGATTCAGCCTTTCAACTGATCCTCCAATCAGCACGTGGGATTCTGGCGTCCAGCCCGGCCGAGCTCCGCCCACAGCTCCATTCACCCCTAGAGACGCCCGGCGTCCGGGGGCGGGACAACATGGTGGCATTTATCCAATTACCGTCCAGTTTTGAGTCAATGAAAAAAACTGTTCCACTCAGTCCCATTGAAGTGCATGGACGCTGAGCGTCTACGGACAAATGCACTGAGCAGAGATCGAATGAGAAAACAGAGACACGGGAATGGAGGAGAAGTGAACAACATCGAGTCCAATGATTTGTGATAAATAGATAGATTTAACCATTTAATTTGAGTAATTTTAGGGGAAGCCGGGCTTCCCTTGCAGTCTATGAGAAATCGCCACTGAGATATATATACATATATATATATATATATATATATATACATATATATATATATATATATATATATATATATATTATATATATATATATATATATATATTGATAGATAGATAGATAGATAGATAGATAGATAGATAGATAGATAGATAGATAGATAGAAAAGTGGCAAACACACACACACAAAGAAGGAAGATCTGCAACGTGTGTTTGTGATTGAGTGACTATGATTTATTTACTACACAGTACAACACACTGGAGCTGAGGCTTCATGACACACACACACACACACACACACACACACACACACACACACACACACAGATGCACATTTAAGTGCACTGTCAACAAACATGGGATCAGTGTCGCTCCCATCTGCTGATGGTGGCAGTTTACTGCAGGCATTAAAACAGCATGGATCACACAGGAAGGAAGAAAGAAAGAAAGAAAGAAAGAAAGAAAGAAAGAAAGAAAGAAAGAAAGAAAGAAAGAAAGAAAGAACTGTTCTCACTGCCCCCCCGCCCCCCGACCCCTGCCTCAGTCAGACCACTGCCCCCCCTCAGACCCCTGCCTCAGTCAGTTGGTCCCTCCTGGTTTGGGGCCCGGTCCCTCAGCTGTTTCCCTCCAAACCTCTGCTGCTGTTTGGTTTTCCAGTGTATCAGATGGCGCTGGTCCGCTCTGGAGTGATGCCATCCCAGCCTGTGTCTGTAACTGTGGCTGTTTTCTGAGTTTGATCTCATTCCAGCTCATGTGCATGGACTCTGGGTCTGGATTCTGTCATAAACAGACTGGGACTGTCACTGTCATAACCTGTGTTTATCTGTAGGATTCTGACATGGATCCACTGAACACACAGGATGGATGTTTGGGATTGTACCCCCTGGGACTGGGCACAACCCCAACATCCAAAAAAACAAAAAAAAACAAAAACAAAAAGAAACTAAAAAGACAAAACATTGTGTTCGACATGTTCCAATCAATCATTCTCATCCATTTTCACCCCACCCACCTATGGATCCATCCATCCATCCACCCATCAGTTGTAACAGCTGATATTGGACATTATTGGCATTTTAAGTCCAAGAAACATAATGGAATCGAAGTACATTTACTGTTTAAATCAACATTTGGCATCTTTGATCACCTGTGACACGCAAACCAATAGCACGCACATTTTTTAGGTCAAGCAAGCAAATTTGTACCCGTTATTTGCGATTTTAGTAAATCAGGTCCATAGTGTGGTTGATGGTACAGGTGTAATGAATACCACAAGAACATCTGATCCTTCAGACTGATACAGGTGCCCCACAGCCTTCTGGGTAAATGTAGCAACAGTCCAGTCCAGTATTTGACGGTAAATCACTGCAGCATTAGTCACTACTGTTCTACACCAGGTGAAGAGAGAACCAGATGTTCTGGTATATGCATGTTCCCCAGGACATATTTCCATTTACAGACATCCACCAAAAAATGTGAACAACCTGAAAAAAATGAAATTTTGTAAGAAAAATAAGTGCAAATTTAACAATATTATATCTGAACTTATCATTTCTACATGTGCATTAGACACAATGTTACACAAACATGTGGAAACAGACAGAATATTGTTAAAGTTTTGGAGTTTGGAACTAAAATAAGAACAATTTCTACAATATTACATCACAGTTTGTTTTTAACCCATCGTACAGATCCCAGTGGATCTACAAATGAACCAAACATTTAATAACAGACAGAATATTGGGACAGTTATACAGAATGTTCTTCAGACATTTCAGGTTGTTCATATTTTCATAGTGTCGTGTTATTTTTTTCATATTCAATCAAGAAGAAAATGTGTCGTTGTCATTATTTACAGATGATGTTCTTATTTTACTAGATCCCATTGGTCTGTTTGTGGAACCTGAACTAAAACTAGTGTGACACCTTTGACTGGTAACACCTTCAGTGTCATTTTTACACTTCGTAAATTCATTCCATGGGCTGAACTGCAACCTTTGCTGGGCCGGTTTTGGCCCACGGGCCACATGTTTGACTCTTCTGTCATAAACAGTCATTTTGTGTTGCCGTCCAGTGTGTGTCCAGTGTGTGTCCAGTGCGTGTCCAGTGCGTGTCCAGTGCGTGTCCAGTGTGTGTCCAGTGTCAGTGTTGACAGATAACCCAGTTCGTTGTCTTATTCCATTGGTGTCTGTTCACTTCTCTGAATCTTCTCACTCGTCCACTGGTCATGTGACTCTGTAAACTCACCTGCTGACGTGCTGAGGCTTATCAGCTGTTTATCAGGTCCCAGGTGTCCACATGGACAATCCCATTAGTGTGTCACCAGAGGAAACCCTGACCTGATGTAACTCCTGATACTCACAGCGACACCTGACAGTCCACACCGGGGGGGGGGGGGGGGGGGGGCAAACCTGCAGTTTTATTTGACTTTTTTTTTTTCTCTAATTCAATTAGTTTTAATTCATTTTTAGAGCAGGTTTGCTAGTTTTTATTAGTTTTCATTTTTTCTAAATGCTTAGTTTTAGTTTAGTTTTATTATTCATTTTAGTTTTGTCGTATCTTTTCTCTTCTTCTCCGTCGTATTCAAATAAATCCCAGACAGGACTCTGCTGCTTTCTCCCAACTTTAGTCTCCATGTTTCCAGGTAGAGTGGGGACCAGAAGACGACTGGAAACCACAAGTGACGGACCGTCAAGTGTCGTATGGTGACAGCAGATAAAACTGTTTGAGCAAAATAAATTGATTTCGTATCAATCTGACATTGACAAAGACGAAAACAAAGGGAATTTTATCCTTAATTTTTATCCGTTTTAGTTAGTTTTGTAAACACACAATACAGTTTCAGTTAGTTATGTTTTTTTCTTTGAATTATAGTTTTTATTTATTTCAGTTAACATAAATGTTTTTACAATTCTAGTTTTCGTCATTTCGTTAGTCTTCTTTAATGTTAATAACCTGGGTGTCAACTTGTGGGACAAAGCATGACAGTGTGACGTCTCCCCCAAAGTAGATTAAAGCTGCTGGGACTAAATGTCAAACGGTGTCAGAGTAACGTGTTCGTCTTTTCGTCTTTCCGTGGTGTGGGTCTGCGTGGCTGAAGCGGTCGTCTTTTATAACACAGACGCTGAGTCACGGTCGTTCCCATAACCCCGCTGAAGTGACCCCTTTAGGAGTTGGAGACAGGTGTCCGTCCACCCCCCCCCCCCCCCCTCCACTGATGGAGGTTCTCACACACAGATGCATGAATACAAACACTCTAGGCATCTTCCGGGTGGGGGGGGTGGGGGGGGGTCACTCAGGCCAAGCTGTCACAGTGAGAGCCAGGGCGTCTGTAGATTTAATTAGCATTGGCCCATGTGATGAAGCAGCCGAGGAGCTAAAGCTAGTGCTTTAATAGTATGTGTGTGAGTGGAGGCGGAGCCAGAGCTGCACTGGGTTAAAGCTGACGGATACCAGCGACACACTGGCCCCTCTTTCCTAATTTAGACTAAGTCTAACAGCTGATGGAACCAGGGTCCAGATGGACCGACCAGGAGCTGACAGAAGGACAGGCAGAGGTACGGCGTTAGCCTGGGCCCAGGACAGAACAGTCTGCAAGACACACATGATCTGCCTTGGCGGAGGTCTGCGCTCTCTGAGTGCTTTTGTGGTTTGATGTGGCGTGAACAGACACACAGAAACTGATCATGTGGACAGAGAACACGACAATTAACTATCATATTTAAGTCATGAGATCCTGTTGTGTGATGCTGTATGTGTACCTGCCGTCGTGTTCCACCATGACAGTCCTGCTGGGCTGATGTGTGTATGTGTGTGTGTGTGTGTGCGTGTGTGTGTGTGTGCGTGTGTGTGTGTGTGTCTAAAACACAGCTCTTCACAGATAACTGTGTCTTTGATGGAGCTGCCAGCTCACTAATTGGATGAGTGATCAGCTGTTTCAGAAATGGGGACGAGAGGCTATCGGGGATGGCTCTATATCCACAGGCAGATGGTGTTGTGTACATATGCACACACACACACACACACACACACACACACACACACACACACTACAGTGGGAATGTCCATTTAAACACAGACTGTGGGACCAGTTCAAACATGCATCTATTATGTGCAGGACAGAACTCACACATACACACATACACACACACACACACACACACACACACACAAACACACCTACACACACACACACACACACACACAAACAAACACACACCTCCGTTTACATGTAACATCCATACCATGTGCCTCCAAAGCCACCAGCTGCATCAGGACTAATTAACAGAACACACACACGTACGATGACAGCACCAGTGTAGACTTTATAAATTACTGTAGCAATAATTTCATTAACCCAGTAAGTAAATGAAGTCTGTGTGTGTGTGTGTGTGTGTGTGTATGTGTGTGTGTGTATGTGTGCAGCAGAAGCAGGTCTCAGGTCTGTCCCAGTTCATGCCATGATGTCAGCTGGTCTGCTGTCACACACCATTACCTGCAATGAGCCACCTGTATACATACATACACACACACACACATACACACACACACACACACACACACACACACACACACACACACACACACACATATACACACACACACACACACACAAACACACACACCTGCACATGCACACATAACTACACACTAGAGCAGGGGTGTCAAACATATGGCCCAGGGGCCAAAACCAGCCCACTGAAGGGTCCACTCTGACCTGTGGAATGAATTTGTGAAGTGTAAAAATTACACTGACGGTATTAACAGTCAAGGGTGCAGGGTTATTGTCGTTAACAAAAACGAAATGACAAGAACTAGAATTGAAAAAAACATTTTCGTTAACTGAAATAAATAAAAAAGTATAATTAAAAGAAAAAAACATTAACTAACTGAGACTGTATTGTGTGTTTACAAAACTAAATAAAACGGATAAAATTTATGGATAAAATTCCCTTTGTTTTTGTCTTTGGCAATGTCGGATTGATAAAAAAGTGATTTATTTATCAGGCTGCATTTGTAAATAAGAATCTTTTCTTAATTGCTTGCCTGGGTAAATAAAGGTTAAGTAAAAATAAAATAAAAAATTTTGCTCTATCAATTTTATCTGTTGGCACCACACAACACTTGATGGTCCGTCACTTGTGGTTTCCAGTCGTCTTCTGGTCCCCACTCTATCTGGAAACATGGAGACTAAAGTTGGGAGAAAGCAGCAGAGTCCTGTCTGGGATTTATTTGAATATGACGGAGAAGAAGAGAAAAGATACGACAAAACTAAAACTAATACTAAAACTAAGCATTTAGAAAAAAACGAAAACTAATAAAAACTAACAAACCTGCTCTAAAAACAAATTAAAACAAACCTAATTAGAGAAAAAAAGTCAAAACTACATAAAACTAAACTAGAATGAAAATGCCAAAGCTATTAGAACCTTGAACCTGAAAAAACTTTCCATATACTTATTTTTTAATTTGAATACATTGTTGTATTTTTTTCAAAACATAAGATCAAAACTTAAATTTTCAGTTTCAAATTTTATTTTTTCATATACAAAACTTATGGCCCTAAATTGGCTCCATACTTTTTTCCATTTCCAGACAAAGGATGCACCATGGCATGTTGACCAGATGAACAGTCATGTGATCTTCTGTGGACATGGGAGATAAATGACATGTTCTGAACCAGAATATCAAATAGTGTGTGTGATTCCCCTGTTTTCCACTGAAGGTTCTGAGCTGATAAATGACACAGTGACAGACTTTCAACAGGCCTGGGTGTGACATCTGTGGAAAAGGGAAACCCTATAAACAGCTTTCATGGATTAGCTCTAAATGATTAAAGCCTTTTAACATATGGATAAACAAGCTAAGCCTCTCCATCAGCTGGACCATATGTGTGTGTGTGTGTGTGTGTGTGTGTGCGTGTGTGTTTGTGTGTGTGTGCGTGTGTGTTTGTCCCTCCTTTCTCTGATGTTCAAACCAGTGTTTAACACGTCGAAGGCTTAGGTTTAGAAAACAGAGGAGGGAACTGAAAGAACAGGACTGTGGTTTCATTTAAAGGAAAAGCACTGAGCCGACCAGTGGAATAGGGCGTCTCATTTTTGGGATTTTTTTCTGATCAAGCTCTTAATTTGACCAGTTAATCTCTTATATATTAGTTACTCCCAAAAAAAATTTCAGCCCAATCCGTCAAGTTTTAGACCCCCCCCCAACTGCCCTCTTTAGGGTGCCTGTCAGCTGAGCGAATGCAGAAAACCCATTTTTCATGCATTTGTCAGTTAGTTATGCCATATTTTCTCATGCAAATGTCATATTAGAGGTTCTGGGGCATGCTACTGTTGTTTATGAAGGTCTCAAATCATGTACAGGTCAAGGTCACATGATTTCAGACAAGGTCAAGGTCATTTGACACTGAAAAATGGGTCAAATCACATGTTTCTGCTGATTTCTTTATTGCCTAGTCTTATTTCACAGATCTGCACTCAGGTCTTTCACTGGAGAACATCTGATCCTACATTACCCATCTGGTACCCTCCCTTTTCTTCAGTTCAGCAGGTACCAGATTTCTTTTTCCAGAGAAGGGTATCACATTTTCATAGTAAACATGTCAAGTCATCCTAAAGGCAAACACCCAAGAGTAGTGAAGAGAAGAAGGTGAAGCCCCCTGACCCTGGGGGCCCTTTGAAGAGAAAAGGTGGTCCTGCAGATGAATGGGAGGAAGTGATTGGCCCTTCACTGACTGCTATTCCAGCCACTCAGCTTCCTTTGGTCAGAACAGTCCTTCAAAGGTACAGATCACTGCCAATAGAAAAGCCATTAGAACACAGCAAAACCATAGCAGAAACATTTCTAGAAGCTGAGGCAATATGGAATAAAGCCAGAGTTCCGACAAAGGCCCACCATAACTGGGTGGCTGTGGCTCAGTTGGTAGAGCGGGTCGTCCTTTGACTGAAGGGTTGGCAGTTCAAATCCTGGCTCCGACTCATCTACTGTGTGTGTGAATGGGTGTATGAATGTGTGTGTGAAAAGCGCTTTGGGCACCATGAAGGTGTAGAAAATGCGCTATATGAGTTCAGTCCATTCACCATTAAACTGTGTTAGACAGTCTCTGGAGAGACAGTCTAATCTGGAGATCTGACTAACATAAAATCTACATTAGACTCACTGTTAGATCTTAAACCCAGGCTCAGAGGGAGGAATATTAGTGAGGATGACCATCTTCAGATGAGGAACATCTCAGAGGTGAAAATGAAGTCTGAGGCACAGGAGTACAACTGGGAGACTGATTATGAATTCTCTTTTGATCAGTTTCAACTTGAAATGGTTTTGCTGTGTTCTAATGGCTTTTCTATTGGCAGTGATCTGTACCTTTGAAGGACTGTTCTGACCAAAGGAAGCTGAGTGGCTGGAATAGCAGTCAGTGAAGGGCCAATCACTTCCTCCCATTCATCTGCAGGACCACCTTTTCTCTTCAAAGGGCCCCCAGGGTCAGGGGGCCTCACCTTCTTCTCTTCACTACTCTTGGCTGTTTGCCTTTAGGATGACTTGACATATTTACTATGAAAATGTGTTACCCTTCTCTGGAAAAAGTAATCTGGTACCTGCTGTCCTGAAGAAAAGGGAGGGTACCAGATGGGTAATGTAGGATCAGATGTTCTCCAGTGAAAGACCTGAGTGCAGATCTGTGAAATAAGACTAGGCAATAAAGAAATCAGCAGAAACATGTGATTTGACCCATTTTTCAGTGTCAAATGACCTTGACCTTGTCTAAAATCATGTGACCTTGACCTGTACATAATTTGAGACCTTCATAAACAACAGTAGCATGCCCCAGAACCTCTAATATGACATTTGCATGAGAAAATATGGCAGAACTAACTGACAAATGCATGAAAAATGGGTTTTCTGCACTTGGCTGACGGGCACCCTAAAGATGGCAGTGGGGGGGCGGGGGGGGTAAACTTTACAGATTGGGCCAAAATTTTTTGGGGGAGTTACTGATATATAAGAGATTAACTAGTCAAATTAAGAGCTTGATCAGAAAAAAAGTCCCAAAAATGAGACGCTCTACAGTAGAAGAACATAAAAAAACAACAGGATGGATGTCATTTGGACTGGACATGGATCTGTACGAGCGACCAAAGAACAAGTGGTCCACGAACACTGACATGTGGACAGAAATGGAGGATCCTGACATCCAGGGTGGAGGGGATCAGCACTGTTTTTACTTGAAACAAATATACATGGTTTCATCATCACTGACAACCAGGGTCCAAAACTAGGGCCCAGAACCAGCTGATCCAAAGTGCATTTACAGTAGACCGTGGACTGACCCCAGTGAATATATGCAGGATCTACTGGGACTGAGGAGATTTACTGAGTCTAGTTCAGATCAAGTACTTTATACAACACACATACTACTGCTGTGGACCAGCAGGGCCCCACTGGATTCTGGGAAATTAGGAGATTTTCCCACCTGTTTTTAAATTACCACATTATTCTGGTAATATTATGGCTTTATTGTCGGAATATGACGACTTTAATCTCATAAACGAATGACATTTTTGTTAAATTATGAGTTTTTTTATAACTACGACTTTATTCTCATAACTTTGTGATTCTTTTTGTATTTGACTTTATTCTCATAAAATTACAGGTTCTATATCAATATTTTATGACTTTATACTCGTAGTGACCAGTGTTTTTATTTTCTTTTGTGGCCCCAATACTCCGTCGTAGCTTTATTCTCCAGTTCCCCCATATTTGAAAAACTAGGTTAGCCTCAGTTTCAGTTAGTTTACTAATTATGTAGGAGCACAAGGGTCATAATCACAAAATGAAGACAAAAACCATGAAAGATCTGATCATGAAACCAAGAGCTTTACTAAGAAGTAACGTTAGCCAAAACAATAGGTCATTTCAGGTCTGATTTGACCCAAAAATACAGCATGAATGAATGTTAGCTGACACCAAACAGGATCCACAGATCTAGGTTTGGTTTCCTGGATTTGTGGATCCATCTACTTCTCTTTTCTTTGTCTTTTCGGTGTCTGTAAAATGATAGCTCCGACTGCTTTTCAAACCTGTTCATACAATCAATCTCACAACAGCTCTTCTCTATTTTTTATTCAATATTGTTCTTCAGTTTAGACAGTATTGAAGCCAACGCTGTCACTCATCTCCCTCTTTCTGCCACTCAGTGGGTGGAACCACGGTGACTTCCGCTGGCGGTGACGTCACGTGCAAACCCTCTATTGGGTCTAAAAAGATGGAAAAGTGTCAGATACTAAAATAAACCCAGTTTCATAGAAACACCCAGGTGTGGAGTGACCTGTGTTGGATCTGGTGTTCGTATCATGAACACCAGTTTCAGTGTTTGAAGTGACACCTGCTGTTATGTAACGTGTTCGTTACTGTGTAAAACCTAAGTATTCAGATCGTTTTCAGAACGAAGGGCAATAACAGTGATTAGGTTCTGCAGAGAAACATTATCTCAGCAGCACAATAAAACATCTCAGCCTACTGACCTGGATTAGTGCGAGGATGATTGCATATTTGCTGCAAAAACACCAAAAAAAACCCCCTAAGTTTATGTGTCAGGGACAATAGGCATTCCTGATTAGAAAATGAGCTTCATTACAGAATCATCTTTCTGCTCTGTTTGATCTATTATGCCTGCGTATTTTTAAGTCTACAGATATTTTCTAACAAGTGATAATTAGTTATTGTGTGAAATAATAACTCTGAAAAAAAACAAAAAAAAAAAAAACAAATAAAAAAACTAGGTCATGTGCTATAAGAGTTTTATGCCCTATATTCAGTTTCATTAAGCATCGACTCAATACTCCAGCAACTCTTTCCAGCAGGATTTGAAATATTTATCACACCACCACGCCTTTATACGGTGGCCCAGAGGTGCAAAAATTATCCATATAAGACAAAGAAGAGAACAGCCCAAAAAATTATCCACTATAAAAAAAAAAGAGAACAGCCCAAAAAATTATCCACTATAATAAAAACAGAGAACAGCCCAAAAAATTACCCACTATAAGAAATAAAAGAGAACAGCCCACAAAATTTTCCACTGTAAGAAATAAAACACAACAGCCCAAAAAATTATCCTGTTATGGTGGATATCCTCCTTATAGTGGATCATTTTTTGGACTGTTCTTTTTTTTTCTTATAGTGGATCATTTTTTGGGCTGTTCTCTTTTTTTCTTATAGTGGATAATTTTTTGGGCTGTTCTCTTTTTTTTTTGTATAGCGGATAATTTTTAGGGCTGTTGTGTTTTATTTCTTATGGTGGATAATTTTTTTGGGCTGTTCTCTTTTTTTTCTTATAGTGGATAATTTTTTGGGCTGCTGTCTTTTATTTTTTATAGTGGATAATTTTTTGGGCTGTTCTCTTTTTTTCTTACAGTGGATAATTTTTTGGGCTGTTCTCTTTTTTTCTTACAGTGGATAATTTTTTGGGCCGTTCTCTTTTTTTTCTTACAGTGGATAATTTTTTTGGGCTGTTCTCTTTTTTTTCTTACAGTGGATCATTTTTTGGGCTGTTGTCTTTTATTTTTTCTAGAGGATAATTTTTTGGGCTGTTCTCTTTTTTTTCTTATAGTGGATCATTTTTTTGGGCTGTTCTCTCTTTTTCTTATAGTGGATCATTTTTTGGACTGTTGCTCCTCTGGGCCACTGTACTTTCTTCATCTTCTCAGTTTTCATATTGTAGTGCAGTGTTGTTTTGTCATTTCAGTTTTTTTGCTGCCCCCCCTCCACACACACACACACACACACACACACACACACACACACACACACACACACAGCCAAAATAGATTGCTTTAGTCTGTGCCTGCAGTAGCGGTTGTAATTCCGCCTTGGCTGCCACACCCACCCACCGCCGCTGCCGCCTGAGGCCGGCGTGAGAGCTGAGCGGCACCGCGGCGTTGAACTACGACTGCACACGGCCTCACCGAATATAGGTCATGAAAAGACGCACAAGTCTGCCTGCTGGGGCTGGAAGCAGGGTGGAGATGGAGTAAATATAGAGATGCCTCCACCTCCTGGGCATGGGCAGTTTAGATGACCACAGAGAGGGAGGGGGGGAGGGAGAGGCGGAGGAGGGGGGGAGGAGCTAACATGGACGGAAAATGCATGAAATTTACAGTTGGAGCGAAACGAGAGAGGAGAGAGAGAGACTGACAACGACAGGAATCCATGAGTGTTTGAGGGACACAGTCAGTGGTGGTGGTGGTGGGGGGGGGGTCAGTAGAGGGCGCTAGAGCCGCCCCACCTGTGTCACATGAAGAAGAAGAAGATACCGAACACCAACTTTTCTGTCTCAGCATTCAACTCAAACGCCTCACTCCCACTCATCAACATAAATATATCCAGTACACACCAAAGATATTATTGAAAACTAATGAAATGATGAAAACTAGAGTTGTAAGAACATTTTCGTTAACTGAAATAAATAAAAAAGTATAAAGAAAAAAATGATAACTGAAACTGTATTGTGTGTTTACAAAACTAACAAAAACGGATAGAAATTATAGAACTACTAAAGAACTACTACTCAAAACTAACTGAATTAGAGAAAAAAAAAAGTCAAAACTAAATAAAACTAAACTATAACGAAAAATCCAAAACTATTAGAACCTTGACAACCCCCCACCCCCGAACACCAACGTTTCTGTCTCAACATTCAACTTTAATGCCTCACCTCGCTCCCACTCATCAACATAAATATACACACACCAAGGTTATTATCGAAAACTAACGAAATGACCAAAACTAGAACTAAAAAAACGTTTTCGTTAACTGACATAAATAAAAAACTCTAATTAAAAAAAAAAAAAGTTAACTAACTGAAACTGTATTGTGTGTTTACAAAACTAACTAAAACATATAAAAATTATAGATAAAATTCCCTTCGTTTTTGTCTTTGTCAATGTCGGATTGATACGAAAGCAATTTATTTCACTCTAGCAATTTTATCTGCTGTCACCATACGACACTTGACGGTCCGTCACTTGTGGTTTCCAGTCGTCTTCTGGTCCCCACTCTACCTGGAAACATGGGGACTAAAGTTGGGAGAAAGCAGCAGAGTCCTGTCTGGGATTTATTTGAATACGACGGAGAAGAAGAGAAAAGATACGACAAAACTAAAACTAATACTTAAACTAAGCATTTAGAAAAAAAATGAAAACTAATAAAAACTAACAAACCTGCTCTAAAAATGAATTAAAATGAACTGAATTAGAGAATAAAAAGTCAAAACTAAATAAAATTAAACTAGAATGAAAAATCCAAAACTTTTAGAACCTTGACACCCCACCCCCACCACTGAACACCAACTTTTCTGTCTCAGCATTCACCTTAAACACCTCACTCCCACTCATCAACATAAATATACACACACCAAGGTTATTATCGAAAACTAACGAAATGACCAGAACTAGAACTGAAAAAACATTTTCAATAACTGAAATAAATAAAACAGTATAATTAAGAGAAAAAAACCATAACTAACTGAAACTGTGTTGTGTGTTTACAAAACTAACTAAAACTGATAAAAATTATGGATAAAATTCCCTTCGTTTTCGTCTTTGTCAATGTTGGATTGATATGAAATCGATTTATTTCGCTCTAGCAATTTCAGCTAGCTGCACCATACAATACTTAACGGTCCGTCACTTGTGGTTTCCAGTCGTCTTCTGGTCTCCACTCTACCTGGAAACATGGAGACTAAAGTTGGGAGAAAGCAGCAGAGTCCTGTCTGGGATTTATTTGAATACGACGGAGAAGAAGAGAAAAGATACGACAAAACTAAAATTAATACTAAAACTAAACTAAAACTAAGCATTTAGAAAAAAATGAAAACTAATAAAAACTAACAAACCTGCTCTAAAAACGAATTAAAATGAATTGAATTAGAGGAAAAAAAGTCAAAACTAAATAAAACTAAACTATAATGAAAAATCCAAAACTATTCGAACCTTGACACACACACACCACACTTACATCTATGCAGTACATCTGATCGACATTAGTGTCTCTAAGAGCAACCACTTAGTTTGTCCGTCCATTTGTCTTATGTCTGTTCTGTCCCACTGTCGTGTGTCGATCTGTCACTTTGTTACGTCCTGTCCCTGTGCACTTTTGTTTACATGAACCAAGGTTTTAATAGTTTTGGATTTTTCATTATAGTTTAGTTGTAGTGTAGTTTGACTATATTAACCTGGAAACTACATTACCCAGAAGGCTTAGCGTCCTGGGAGCATGTGCAAAGCATAGAAAAGCGTGCATGTTTGAAGGATAAACAGTGAAATTTACACATAAAAATAAATGACTAAAAACACTTATTGTGTATTTGTATTTTAATTTAAATGAATAGTTTGAAATAGTGGTGCATGTGCTCTGGCGTACCCTAGTGGTGACATGTAAAACTGACTTCCATTCTCATTTCCCCCGCCCCCACTGGGATCCAACATCAGACTGGTTTTCTTAATGCTGAAGGGGAACTAGAAGAAGCTGAGTGCCCCCCCTCCACCAGCTGTGGTCAGTGGTCACAGTCGTCCTCTGTTTCCCAGAGGCTGGTGGTGATTGAAGGGGGGGGGGGTGCACAAAGACCACACTGACAGTGTTCACATCCTTTTGTTTTTGATGAGTTTACATCAGTGGGGTCAGTTTTGACACTGTTGGCTGTACTTTATCACCCACTGCATCATAACTTTTATTAAACTGTGATATGAATGTTTTATCTCCAGCTGACTATAAGTGCAGGAAATACACATAGAGTGGCGGCTGGGGTTAAACTGCAATGGAGGGGGCAGAAGGGAACACGAACACGGCACTTATGCACTTATTTTTACGTGTGTGTTGATATGTTTTTATTGACCTTTTATTTTAATGTTTGACTAAACTCCACTTGCACTTTAGGGCCAGGTTTATTCTTATTTTGTGGACTCTGTTGTTTGTGTTTGGGGTAAGGGGGAGGGGCCAAGGGGTGAATTGGGTTGGGGTGTTTCAGTAATTGAACGGCCGATACTGTTAGCTTAGTGTTGCAAAGTCTGTTGCATTAGTCTGTCGTTTTAGGAAGTTATTCATGACATACACTGGTCCCAGACTGTTTTCTTGAATTGCCTTTTCTTCAGTTGCCTTTGCTGTTGTTTGCTTTTGTTTTTCGTTTCCCTGACTTTCTTGTGGTTCCATGGACGTATAGAATGTGTGTATTGCGACCAGCATGGTGTTAGCAAGTCCAGTCACACCTGTCCCATGTGGAGGAGGCCGGTCCATTTACAGCTGCTGTAGATGTGACACTTCTGACAGGAGGAGGTGTTCTGGGTGGTGTGACTGTTTCCAGGGAAACGCACATGTGACAGACCCACACTGGTCACAAGTGTCAAACTCACAACGACTGGTGTCTGTGTTCCAGGTGGAGTCCACGTGTCCTCATCAGGTCTGTCCACATACGGTCTGACCCAAAGGTTACTGTTAAACTCAACAGGCTGTGTCTGTGTTCAGAGCTTTGGTATCTGGAGAGCACCTGCAAAAACTGACCACTGTCTAATGCACAGGTGTCAAACATGTGGCCCGGGGCCCAAATCCAGTGGCGGCTGCTGGTCTTTCAGAGAGGGGACGCTCGTTGTCGGCTCACATCAAAAAAATTGTGAAGTTATTTAAACATAAATTCGGCCCTCTGTTCCTTTTTAAGAAATCGGTCAGTGACCTTATCGTACCAAGTAGGCGTCTTTTCCAGGGACTGGACCAGTGTCCTCTCAGAGGCCAGCAGAGCTCTGCTGCTCAGACGGCCTTGGCCCAGTGTGTTGCAGGTGTAGGACTGGAGCCTTTTGAAACTAGAGAAGCTCCTTTCTACACCTGCCCATGGAGCTGCAACACGATGTTAAACTCGAACAAGAAATGATTAAATTATGTAACTGAAACAAGAAAACGTTGAAATTATGTTAAATTGAAACAAGGAAGTACAATGAGTGTGTTTTATTTACAGCAAGAAATGAACAAGTAATTTCGTGGTGGTTTCTCTCTCTCTTTCACAGCAGAATGTGCAATGGTATTAAACTGAACTGTGTCAGTGAAGGAGTAGATCTGAAAACAGCTGTCAATCAAACAGGATTCAGCCTTTGGACCGATCCTCCAATCAGCACGTGGAAGCTCAGCGTCCAGCCCGGCCGAGCTCCGCCTACAGCGCCATTCACCCCCAGAGACAGTCAGGGGGCGGGACAACATGGTGGCATTTATCCAATTACTGTCCAGTTTTGAGGCAATGAAAAAAACTGTTCCACTCAGTCCCATTGAAGTGCATGGACGTTGAGCGTCTACGGACAAATGCACTGAGCAGAGATGTATGAGAAAACAGAGACAGGAATGGAGGAGAAGTGAACAACATCGAGTCCGATGATTTGTGATAAAGCTGATTCTGAACAAAGTCGTCTGTGAGATGAACGTGTTCTAACACATTTGTAGTCAATGAAATGTCAACACAACCGAACAGATTTAACCATTTAATTTGAGTAATTTTCGGGGAAGCTGAGCTTCCCTTGCAGTCTATGAGAAATCACCTCTGGCCAAATCCGGCCAGAGGTGATTTCAAAGGGTCCAGTCCGGCCCTGTGGGATGAATTTCTGAAATGCAAAAATTACACAGAAGATATTAACAATCAATGGTGTCAAAATCATTTTAATTCAGGTTCCACATACACACACATATAGTCCAATTAGATTTCAAGTGGGTCAGAACCTGTAAAATATTATCAGAATAACCTATAAATAATGACAACCTCACATTTTCTCTTTGTGTTTTTGGTGTAAAAAAGTAAAATTACATGAAAATGTTTATATTACCAAACTATACTTTTATTAAAAATGTGAATAACCTGAACAAATATGACCAAACGGAAATGTCTTTAGAAAAGTAAATACAATTTGACCAATATTCTGCCTGTTAATAAATGTTTTGTGTGATTGTAATGCACATGTGTAAATGATAAACTGAGGCAGAATATTGTTAAAATTGCACTTGTTTTTCTTAAGACAATTCAAGTTGTTCATGTTATTCAGATTTTTAAGAAAACTTTGTAGATGTAAACCTGATCAGAATAGAATCTGACTTTTTTCACTGGTATTATTTTACTGGTCCGGCCCACTGCAGATCAAATTGGGCTGAATGTGGAACTGAACTAAAATGAGTTTGACAGCCCTGGTCTAATGGGATTTTTAGTCCAACAGTGCAAAGGGTCTGATCGACTATTGGTATTTTTTTGTCTGTAAACACATTCTCAACAATCTTCTTCTTCAAAACCATCAGCCAGAATCAGTTGAACTTCATAGCAGAGGTTCCTTGGGGTGAGGTCCACCAAGATTATTCAAAGAATTGAGAAATATTGATTTGTGATTTTTTTTAAATGAATTTTTCACATTTTCAAAATCTGATGACCATGAACAGATGAAGAACTGTATTTTACACCAGTTATTGACGTGGGTTGATAGAATTAGACACTTTAGTTGAGTAGATGCCTTTGGTGGTTGGTGGAGGTTTAGGTCTTTAAGGGTTAATGGAGCGTTTTATTACCTACTCAGCCAAACAGCCAAGTGGTGATAAACCCAGAGGAGTCTAAAGAGGAGACTAAACTGAGGTGTAATGGACCCAACAGGACTAAACCTTGTTACCTGTGACATTTGGAGCAGGTAAATTGTCTGCTTTATGTTAATTCTCCTCCTGAAAACATCTGGAAACCCAATAAAAATGACCCACACTGAACCAAGATCAAATACAGACTATTCTAGAAGAAAGACTATTCGGATCATACTGGGGTGAATGTGAACGAGCCCCTGAACTAAAATGAGTTTGACTCCCCTGATCTAGCAGCAGAGTGAACACCAGGCCGTCATCTGGGCCCAGTTCTGGTTCCGGTGCGGGCATCAAACGTCGTACCCCCTCAAATACAAGTTTCTGAAGGTAGGGGAAAGGAAATGAGGTGCACAACAACAGGAGACGGGCAGAGTCGAACCAGTTCAACGTAGTGGAAATGCAGCAATAGAGGAATGAGTAAAGAGTCTTTCTGATGTTGTGTTTTAAATACATGTTTCATTGCCTCAAAAATTAAACATATGGCGTACAAATAAGTGGACATGTTTGTAAGTCCATGAAAAATAAAATTTAATCTCATTGTTTTTTCATGCCTAAAGAGGAATAAAAACACTCAGGAACAAAATCTTGACTAAGTTTTTCATAACACAGGGTTACAAAAAAATGTTTTTTGCAAGTTGTCTAGGTTTTTTGAACAGACTTAGGACCATTTTGCACCACTAAATCCAAAAATGACATCTGTTTTTTTCAATCAGGTCAGGTTTTTTTGCTAATTTGATTTAGAAAAATTTGATTTTCTCACAAAATATAATAATTAATACCAAAATAAGATTGGTAAGCACACTTTATGAAACTTGTGACTTGATTCCTGTTAGGTACAATGGTGTATTCACCGCAGATGTAGCAGAATACGTCAGGCTTATTTTTGCAAGATCTTCTAGTCGAAGCCATTTCATTCACCTGTAATATTAAAAAAAAAAACAATCATAAATTGGCAAGAGTAAAGTCTTCAGAACTTGTTTATTGCAAGAAATATGAAAGAATTTTGTATCATATGATGTGAAAATGCCCATAAATGTAAGCAAAAATGTTAAAAAGCCAATATGTAGCGTACAAAGTTGACCTGATTGAGCAAAATTAATGTGATTTTAGGATTCAGCACACCAAAATTATCCTAAATTAGCTCAAAAAACTTAAACAATAAATTTGTTGTTGACCAGTGTAATTCATGCATCAAAGGGTTAATGATAGCTTCAGTTTTCCACCCCATGGTTTCCGTCTGTATTGGACCCAGATGGTTCCATGGACAAACCTCAGATCATAATAAAGTCACATGGGTCCACACTGTCAGAAATATTACTGCTATGAGTCATAATTTAGTGTCAGTATGACAGAATGACAATTACTGAAATTGTTGTAATAACTCAACATGTTGCGTTTATGTTCTTTCAACTAATGAAAAGCTTTGGAACTAGGTTTAACCCTCAGAGCTCTGAGGCTTTTAGACTTTCACACATGTTTGAAATTCACCTGTTAAAGGTACGAAGAACACAAAACCCAACTGTTACAGCACATTTATGGAAATATAGATTTTCTCTCAGTAATAGTAGTTTATATTTGTATATTTTTAGGCTCATTCTCATTTTATGCTTCTCATAACTGATCCCAAACCCCAGCAGTTCCCATAGTTCCAGTTGTTTTCTTTTTGTTTCCAGTCAGTGTTAAACTCCATTAATCGTCCAATAAAGGCTTCAACAGAACCTAAAGCCTGTGTCTGCTCCAGATGGACAATAGTCCAAGGGTTTTCAGTTCAGACTATTTATGTCACAGACAGAATTTGGTGATGATCGACCGCTGTTTTCACACATTCAGCTCTGTTCATCTGTTAAGACGTTCAGCGTTTTTGATTGTCCCTCTTCTTCTGCTGCTGTTGGACCAAAACAGACAAAACAACCACTGGATCTGGGTCTGGATCTTCCTCTTGGGTCTGGATCTTCCTCTTGGGTCTGGATCCTCCTCTGGGTCTAGATCTTCCTCTGGGTCTGTGTGACGTAGGCTAGCCGTTTAGCGGTTGGAGGTAAGTGAAGGAAGGAGATGAGGCAGAGGCAGGAGGATGGCGTGGTCCACAATATTTAAAAAAAAAATATTTTCAGTATTCCTTATTTCTAAACAAAGTGCAAAGGCTAAAAAGTGCAAGTGCATATGGAGGTAAGAACAGCAGCGTCTTCTCCAGCAGCAGAACCACAACTGATGAAAATGGGCGCCTTTTATACCCTTCCACTAACTGCATAAAACCACTACAACTCCACAGGGGAGTTAAAAATCTACATAAATCGTTAAAACTAATCTAAAACCTCCATAACTAAAACCCACAACCTTAACCTATATAAAACCCAAGCTATATACCGAAAAACTCTAAACCCAGACACCAAAGATAAATAAAAACCCATAAACCAATAAAGTACACCTCCTGGCTCCCCCACACATTTCCCTGCCTTGGTCCAGGCCGGAACCTTCTTAAGGGCTGTTGTTCATGTAGGGACTCTTTTCGCTGACGGACCTGGACACAAGGACAGGGTAAGTACAAACACTCTAAACACTAGTGATAGTGAGATGAAGCCTCATGAGGCATCGAACCACTTGAGCCAATTGGTTCGAGAAAGGGTTCATTTCTCGAAGCTTCATGTGCACACGAAACCACCTACTGGCCATGTGTAGAATCACAGGCAGTTGGATCTGAACCACAGAATGTGTGATGCATTGAATTTTTGTGTCTGTTATGGCTCTTGGAAATGACTATGAATAACAAAAAATGTTTGACCAAATAATTTCTCTACATAAATTATCACATATGTGTATAATAAAATATTTTTGAATGTATTCTCTGTGTGTAAATTTCCCCCAAATGGTGGTGGTATCATATGTGGGAGGTTGTGTAATGTTTTTTTTTTTTTTTTTGTCACTTTAGGATAATGTCATGACTTAAACAGGCAGAGGACAGTGAAAGTGCTTGTGGAACTAGGAAGAGGGCACTGAACATGCTAGTGTAACTTGGACAATGATGTACAGGACAGGGGAGATTTTATTTATTTTTATTCAGAAATAACAGTTTCTCAACAGTTTTTGGTTTGAAGTGATTTTTTTTTTTTTTTTTTTGACACAACCTCTCCGGCGTTCTAAACACCCTGTCACATGGTACAGAAGATGTTGGCATGCACAAAAACGCAAGAGCAACATTATATAAATTGGGGTACAGTAATTTTTTGTCTCTCCCAGTACTCCAGATAAGCAAACCTTATGTGTCTGAAATAATGTTAGATTTAGTTTACCTTATTGGGAGTTATCAAACTAAAATGTTTCCACACAGGGGAAATCCTCCTCTTCTTACCTGGCTCCATCCTCTTACTCATCCTTCTCTTCTCACTCTCCTTAATCTTCAAATGATCTCTCTCTCTAAACTCTTCAAACTATCTCCAAACTACATAAACGCTATCCAAACTCCAGTTTCCAAATTATCCAAACTCTGTTCAAACTCTGCACTGACCGTAATCCTCAATCAAAAACCCACATTTGGAACAGAGCCTGAGGGGTTTGTACTGCTGTCAAACCTGAATCAGATAGAACCACCTCTGAACCACTTCCTGAAGCAGTCACGTGGTACAGCCGGACAGCGAGGCTTCGGACGTCATCATTTTAAGCTCCGCCCCTAAATGAAGCAAGCCTTGATACGCGCTTCGCGGAAACGCCCCCTCCATTACTCGACACACGCTTCGAAGCCTCGGCACATCCCATAACATCACTACTAAACACCATTCACTAAACACTTTAAAATCCACTCACACAGACACTAAATAAAGTTAAACTTAAATATTGCACATTTACATTGCACTCCATCTGTCTGTGATCTAATTTATGTCTCCCTTTTTCTCCAGGGCCAAAAAATCATCAATTAAAAATAAAAGTATCACTGGATGTAAAAATTGAAAAGGAAAGACAATAAAATCAATAAACTACTTTAAAAACCAATCATGTGCAATTATTTTGTTTGTGCAAATATGTTTGTTTAAAGTGCTGTGCTGTCAAACTACATGTGCAAGTTAAAGTGCCCCAGTGAAAAAAGGTGCCTGTATTCATACTTAACAGTCTGGATCTTCTTCATAGTCTGGATCTTCTTCTTAGTCTGGATCTTCTTCTTAGTCTGGATCTTCCTCTGGGTCTGGATCTTCTTCATAGTCTGGATCTTCCTCTTGGTCTGGATCTTCTTCTTAGTCTGGATCTTCCTCTTGGTCTGGATCTTCCTCTTGGTCTGGATCTTCTTCTTAGTCTGGATCTTCTTCTTAGTCTGGATCTTCCTCTTGGTCTGGATCTTCTTCTTAGTCTGGATCTTCCTCTTGGTCTGGATCTTCTTCTTAGTCTGGATCTTCTTCTTAGTCTGGATCTTCCTCTTGTTCTGGATCTTCTTCTTAGTCTGGATCTTCCTCTTGTTCTGGATCTTCTTCTTAGTCTGGATCTTCCTCTTGGTCTGGATCTTCCTCTGGGTCTGGATCTTCTTCTTAGTCTGGATCTTCTTCTTAGTCTGGATCTTCCTCTTGGTATGGATCTTCGTCTTAGTCTGGATCTTCCTCTTGGTCTGGATCCTCTTCTTAGTCTGGATCTTCTTCTTAGTCTGGATCTTCTTCTTAGTCTGGATCTTCTTCATAGTCTGGATCTTCTTCTTAGTCTGGATCTTCCTCTGGGTCTGGATCTTCTTCATAGTCTGGATCTTCTTCTTAGTCTGGATCTTCTTCTTGGTCTGGATCTTCTTCTTAGTCTGGATCTTCCTCTTGGTCTGGATCTTCCTCTTGGTCTGGATCTTCTTCTTAGTCTGGATCTTCCTCTTGGTCTGGATCTTCTTCTTAGTCTGGATCTTCTTCTTAGTCTGGATCTTCCTCTTGGTCTGGATCTTCTTCTTAGTCTGGATCTTCCTCTTGGTCTGGATCTTCTTCTTAGTCTGGATCTTCTTCTTAGTCTGGATCTTACGCTTGTTCTGGATCTTCTTCTTAGTCTGGATCTTCCTCTTGGTCTGGATCCTCTTCTTAGTCTGGATCTTCTTCTTAGTCTAGATCTTCCTCTTGTTCTGGATCGTCTTCATAGTCTGGATCTTCTTCTTAGTCTGGATCTTCCTCTTGGTCTGGATCTTCTTCATAGTCTGGATCTTCTTCTTAGTCTGGATCTTCTTCTTAGTCTGGATCTTCCTCTTGTTCTGGATCTTCTTCATAGTCTGGATCTTCTTCTTAGTCTGGATCTTCCTCTTGGTCTGGATCTTCCTCTTGGTCTGGATCTTCTTCTTAGTCTGGATCTTCTTATTTGTCTGGATCTTCCTCTGGGTCTGGATCTTCTTCTTAGTCTGGATCTTCCTCTTGTTCTGGATCTTCTTCTTAGTCTGGATCTTCCTCTTGGTCTGGATCTTCGTCTTAGTCTGGATCTTCCTCTTGGTCTGGATCCTCTTCTTAGTCTGGATCTTCTTCTTAGTCTGGATCTTCCTCTTTTTCTGGATCTTCTTCTTAGTCTGGATCTTCCTCTTGGTCTGGATCTTCTTCTTAGTCTGGATCTTCTTCTTAGTCTGGATCTTCCTCTTGGTCTGGATCTTCTTCTTTGTCTGGATCTTCCTCTTGTTCTGGATCTTCTTCTTAGTCTGGATCTTCCTCTTGGTCTGGATCTTCTTCTTAGTCTGGATCTTCCTCTTGGTCTGGATCTTCTTCTTAGTCTGGATCTTCTTCTTAGTCTGGATCTTCCTCTTGGTCTGGATCTTCTTCTTAGTCTGGATCTTCCTCTTGGTCTGGATCCTCTTCTTAGTCTGGATCTTCTTCTTAGTCTAGATCTTCCTCTTGTTCTGGATCTTCTTCATAGTCTGGATCTTCTTCTTAGTCTGGATCTTCCTCTTGGTCTGGATCTTCTTCATAGTCTGGATCTTCTTCTTAGTCTGGATCTTCTTCTTAGTCTGGATCTTCCTCTTGTTCTGGATCTTCTTCATAGTCTGGATCTTCTTCTTAGTCTGGATCTTCCTCTTGGTCTGGATCTTCCTCTTGGTCTGGATCTTCTTCTTAGTCTGGATCTTCTTATTTGTCTGGATCTTCCTCTGGGTCTGGATCTTCTTCTTAGTCTGGATCTTCCTCTTGTTCTGGATCTTCTTCTTAGTCTGGATCTTCCTCTTGGTCTGGATCTTCGTCTTAGTCTGGATCTTCTTCTTTGTCTGGATCTTCCTCTTGTTCTGGATCTTCTTCTTAGTCTGGATCTTCCTCTTGGTCTGGATCTTCTTCTTAGTCTGGATCTTCCTCTCTTTCTGGATCTTCTTCTTAGTCTGGATCTTCCTCTTGGTCTGGATCTTCCTCTGGGTCTGGATCTTCTTCTTAGTCTGGATCTTCTTCTTAGTCTGGATCTTCCTCTTGGTATGGATCTTCGTCTTAGTCTGGATCTTCCTCTTGGTCTGGATCCTCTTCTTAGTCTGGATCTTCTTCTTAGTCTGGATCTTCCTCTTGGTCTGGATCTTCTTCTTAGTCTGGATCTTCCTCTTGGTCTGGATCTTCTTCTTAGTCTGGATCTTCTTCTTAGTCTGGATCTTCCTCTTGGTCTGGATCTTCTTCTTTGTCTGGATCTTCCTCTTGTTCTGGATCTTCTTCTTAGTCTGGATCTTCCTCTTGGTCTTACAGCTGTACCAGACAAAGGAACTGAAAACCCTTTAACAATCAAAGGACTGATCCACACCTCTGCTTCTTCTTCCGCTTCTTCTTGGTTTTTATGGTGGTTGGCAAAGCAACAACATGCACTGTGTACTGGTGAAATGCACCAAATCAATTTAGATTTATTATTATGGACTGTATTTATTGGTAAAAACTTTAATTACGGGAATTATCTGAATGACGTCATTTTGTTCAATACTGGACTGATAGTTATTGTGCATCCCTAGAGGGAACAGTTGATGTGTCAGAGTAGGTGTAAATGCAGTCGTTCCCAAGCTTTGGTCCAACCTGAAGTGAATTTCCTTCAGTGTTCTGTCGTCTGTCACTTCAGCCCGTTCAAGTCCAGGTCAGACTTGGGGACCCACTCATGATAAGTGGCCTTTTGTTAAGACAAACGCTTCGAGGTGAGTTCTTGTCAAGACGTCAACTTCTAGAGGAAACAGCAGTGTTTGTGCAGAACAAAAGAGAAGGTACTGCAGTCATTCACCAGCTCTATGTGCAGCGTTTCCTTATTAAAACATAATTATGGGGATTATTCGATCTAATTAGTACCCTTCCATTGCCTGTTGTCTGTTAGTCCCATCAGATACAATTTTAAATGACCTGTAAATGCAAGACTTGAATAAAGCATGGTAATTACTTCTCCCCATGCTCATCAATCATTTTGTTATTAGACAATATTGGTCCTCACTCCTCCATCCCATCCCTCCTGCCTCCAAAACTAGTGCGTTACAAGAGCAAAACAAACCGACTCCCTTCAGTCATTAGCTCAGTTCCACACTTCCACAACTCTACACTGCAAAAAGTGATTTTCAAGAAGGAGAATTGTACTTATTTTGGGGATATTAATTTGTTTTTTTTGTTTTTTTTCCGCAGCTTTCTCGTTCCAAACGCCCTGCGACAATCTCAAAATATGTGCCGTGGTTCAAAAAGGTTGGGAAACACTGGTCTAAAGGACTGTCATACACTGCAAAAAACGAGTGTCTGCCCTGCCCATTTCTAAATGTTTGGGGGGAAAAAGAATGAAGGAAGATTTGATGGTGGCCGACTGACAAATTTAATCTGTAAAGTCATTTGTTTTAATGGTTCTCAAACTTTCAGCCCCTTCATAGAGGGTCTGCATGTGACATCACCGTTAGTGGAAGTCACCGCGGTTACGCCCACTGAGTGGCAGAAAGAGGGAGATGAGTAGCGGCTTTGGCTTGAATACTGCGAAAACTTTAGAACAATGTAGAAAATGAGGAAGAGCTGTTGTGCCATTGATCGCACAAACAGGTTTAAAAAGCACTCGGAGCTATCGTTTTACAGACGACCTAAAACCAAAGACAGAAGAAGCAGATGGATCGCTGCAATTCGTAGAAATAACTGGAATCCAGGCAATGAAACCTGGATTTGTGTCAGGTAACGTTAATTTATGCTGTATTCTTGTGTAAAATCATACCTTAAATTACATATCGTTTTGGCTAACGTTACTTCTTAGTAAAGCTCTTAATGTTAGCATCTGTCATTTAGTTCTATATTTCATAACTGAAACGTTTTTGTCTTCAGTTGTGTGATTCTGAACCTTGTGCTCTACATGATTTGTAAACTATCTTAAACTGAGGCTAACCTAGTTTTCCAAATAAGGGGGTACTCGAGCACAAAGCTGTTGAATCTGTGTTGTATCAAGTATTTGATGTTAACTCTACTTAAATCTCCACAGTACCAGTAGATCATCCACTCACTTGGGTCAATACTAAGGGTTCAACTCCAGTAAATCAGTA
The DNA here is from genome assembly GCF_902148855.1 of Sphaeramia orbicularis. NCBI lineage: Eukaryota > Metazoa > Chordata > Actinopteri > Kurtiformes > Apogonidae > Sphaeramia > Sphaeramia orbicularis. The sequence goes on along the minus strand of NC_043959.1, from coordinate 12,765,552 downwards.
GTGAACTGTGAGCACTACTGCTGGGCCTTTACCTTGGTAATCACCATCAAGAAAATACGTCTGCACTGACAGAAAACCTCCAAAACAATAGTATGTTGAATTAAAGCACTCACCAGCTGTAATCCTCTAATTAACGATGACGAGGATGTCAACAACTCGTTGGCTTTTGTATGCTTTCAGCCTATTTTCCCGGTGCTGAAGTCAGGATACATGATTTCCATCCACATATCAATGTTCGTAGACCACTTGTTGTTTGGTAGTTGTATGGATCCATGTCCAGTCCAGTTGTCTTTAATTTCATGTTATATTCCACATTTTTCCCGGTCTCGCTGTAGTTACTGCTATGCTCCGCCATGTTGAGCCGGTTTGTTTTTGCCACTCAGTCTGACTTAGAGGGGCGTGGCCCAGGGGGGAAGTGACATATGTGCATTCCCTCTATAGCCTGTGTGAGCAAATAACAATAGATAAGATAAGAGAGTTTTATTTTCCATGATTTCCATTCATGTATATAGGTATTATTCTGCAGAGGTCTCTCAGATTAAGTTTAAAAAATTAAAGAATACTAGAAAAGCACTTTGCAGACCTCCGCCAAGGCAGATCAGTGCCCCCCCCCCCCCCCCCGATCACCACCAAAATTTCATCATTTGTTCCTTGTGCCAAATCCAAAATCCAAATTCGTCCATAATTTTTTCAGTTATCTTGCACACAGACAGACAGACAAACCAACGCCAGCAAAAACAAAGATATAAGCAGGATAAAAGTATAAAAACAGTGTAAAACATTTAAAAGACAATAGAACAGCGACTTGTAACAAATATGTGAAAATAAATACTATCCACAAACTGCACTTAAGGATATTGAACATGAGAACATTGCATATTCCATTTTGTGTTTTTATTACCTTAAAAACACACAAAAAAGAGTAAGAGAAACAAATACCAATGAGCAACAACTGCACAATGACACAAAAGTAATAATAATACAAAATACTTATTAATTTTCCATTTAAAAGAAACAGTGATTGCTGGAGTGTTTGTTTTCGGACAAATAAACCTAATTATTTTGTGTGGGCTATCTGATGAAAAACAAAACAAAACAAGTGGATGAACAGCGGAGGCAGACGAAAACAAAAGGGTCAAATCCAGAATGGTGGGGGTGACTGAGAGACCAGAGAAGAATGAGGTGTGGATGTGGGTGGGTTTGTGGAGGTGTGGGGGGGTTGGGTTTGGGGTGGGGTCTGTCTAATGGTTAAAGGGAAGGGTCATGGCTGAAACTGAAGCAGCGTCTGCTCACACAGACAGACTGTCTGTCTCCTCAGGACGGAGGCTTTAAGGACAAACAGACCAGGACCCCAGCGGTCCAAACGTCCACCACAGACACTCCACCCCCCACCCCCCCAGCCGGCTCTACTGCAGACAAAAGGACACCTTTTACAGAGTTCCTATGGGGGCTTGAAATCCTTGAAAATGCTTGAAATTCAATGTTGTGTTTTTAAGGTCTGGGAAGTGCTTGAGTTTTAGGTGAAGTGCTTAAAAGTGCTTGGAATTCTAACTCTGATGTGATGTATTTACTTTTAATATTCACTCTGTCAAATTAGATGTCCACACTGTTAAAAAAAAAATCTGTAATTTAAAAGAACTTTCACTGTTTATTTTACAGATTTTTCCTGTATTTTTAAGATACAGGAAAATATCAATTAAATGACAAAAATAGACTGTGATTTTATGTCAAATGTGAAGTAACATGAAAAAACTGTAACTGTGAATAACCAGAAAATTTACATTTTTTTTTAAAAGAATTTTGTTCTTTTTTCACAGAAAAATATAGTTAAAATACATTTGCAAATGTATGGTTATTTCACAAATATTTATTTTTTATTCATAATATTAAACTGTGAATTTAAAGTTTAATACTGTAAAAAAAATAATAAAACAAGATAAAATTACTGACAATTAACTGTAAAAGAAGTATTTGTTCTGTAAGTTTAACAAGACTTGTTTATTTGATAAATATCTTGTGTAATTGCACGAGGTTTCACAACAAAAATGTTGAATAAATGTATTTTTGTGAATGTACAACATGTATAAGCACTGATAAACTGTCCAAATACAGTTTTTATCAGTGGATTGTACAACTTAGTCTCAATGAAAATGGTAGATAGATAGATAGATAGATAGATAGATAGATAGATAGATAGATAGATAGATAGATAGATAGATAGATAGATAGATAGATAGATAGATAGATAGATAGATAGATAGATAGATGTAATTTGATTGTTTTAATACATGTAAATATTCTTTATTAAACATTAAAAAGTAAAAAAAAAAAAAAAAAAAAAAAAAAAAAAAGCAAAATCTCATGTAAAGTTAGGGCAAAAAAAACCCTGTATTTTAATTATGGAAAATTACCATATTTTTATGAGATGGTTATTTTCCGTTATTTAACAGTATTTTTTTGGCGCCCCAGCTGCCGAAATATTACCGTTTTTTTACGTTTTTTTTTTTTTTTTTACAGTGCAGTCAAAGGTACTTCCAGCGGTCATACATTTGAAAAAATAAAACTTGATGTCAGAAATAAAATTCCCAGGTGTTCTCAGGTGGACTCCAGGTACAGTTTGATCTTGTGTCTGAAGAACACCAAGTGTCTTCCCTTTTTGTAGAAAAACTTTGTGTTCTCCTTTGATTTATGAACTTATAAGCTTTTATGAAACATAATTTTAGATTGTTATAGCTTAATACAATCTACATCATTGTGATAAAAAGTGAAAAAAAAAATCACGAGTACATATATTTATGAGCCTTGAAAAGGTTTATTTCTTTGAGTTCTGGAAAAACATCTCAAATTACTCGATCAACAGCACGCGGCGAGCGCAGGATTCCAAGACACAAAACAACATTTGCAAATTCAGCATTTTCATGTGTGGCCATGCGACAGTGGATCACATGACCAACACAACTACTAACAATTACAAACTATCACACATTCACACATTTATAGTGAAAAAACAGCTGCTGTCAAACCAAACCTGTAGATATAATGTAATGTAATGTAAACATGTTTAGAGTGTGTGTGACAGACTGCAGTGGGATGAATGACAGTGAATGGTTGGATGGAAATGAATATTTTACACAGATGGAGTTATAAATATGCTTTTTTTTTTTTTTTTACTGTTTTTTAATGTTTTAGTTTTTATTAATGTTTGTTTTTTTAATGATATACAGATGGAGTTATAAATATGCATTTTTTTAAAAATTGTTTTTTAATGTTTTAGTTTTAATTAATGTCTGTTTTTTTTTTTTTTTAATGATAACATCAGCCTGCCCAGGGACTACAGGTGGAAATTAACACTAGTGCTAAAACCTGGAACACTGCATCTCTCCTTTTTAAGGTTAATGTATATATGTATGTATGTGCATTGTCCCTGTCTAAATAAATAAATAAAATGAAAAATGAAATGAAAAAATGACTCTGGCTCCTCCCACCATCCAAACACATGCACTGATAGGTTAATGGGTTCATTAAATCACCCATAGGTGTGAATGTGACAGTGGTTGTTTGTCTCTATATGTCAGACCTGTGATGAACTGGAGACATGTCCAGGGTGAACTCCACCTTCACCTGTGAGTAGCTGGGATTGGCTCCAGCGACAGATTCCCATCCGGCTCAAACGTTGATATCGGGGCCAAAATCTGATCCTAATATCGGATCGGTGCAACCTTGGTCAGTCCGTATAAAATATAGACTCACATCTTTTCCCAAAAGTCTGCTCTTCCAAAATATTTCTATTTTGTTCGTCCCCTTAAATAAAAGTGTGCACTTTGACCTCTTCAGTGTACTGTTTCCATAGACCAGGGGGCGGGACTTCTGCCTATCAGCTGATACCCACTGTGACCTGCACATGCTCCACAGTGGAAAGGTCACAGTCAGTTGAATCAGTGTAAAACAGAAAACAGATGCAAGCATTATGTGTGTGTGTGTGTGTGTGTGTGTGTGTGTCCATTAAGGATGTGAATCCCCCCCACTGAGGCAGATTCCATACACATCTGGATACGCTGCCAGTGATACGATGTACTGTATCACTGATCCTGAGAAGCTCCCTGCCCATACGATGTGATATGATTCACCCTGTTAACGATGTGATTCATTCATGAATAATTTGACTTCATACAATGGGATTCAGTTCAGTACTATTCATGATGTGATTCAAAACGATTCAATTCCAAGAATGTCCAAGCCCACATCTGGTTTAAATAACATCCCAGTTCTTCTGTCCTCTGTCTGTCCCTGTGAAGGACAGAGTTGATACCGGACTGTTTTCTATAAAACAAACCAATGAAACCAACTTCAACAGAAGATGCAATTCAATGTGGTCCAGACAGAGGACGGTTTTATTCCTAATAAACACTAAATCAGATTTCTGAATATCTCCTCTCCACCTGTCATCTCCTTCTCTTCATGTTTGCTGTTTGAATAACAAAACGCCAAAAGATAGTGATGGTGCGTTCAAGGCGCCTGGAAAACACAGGTGCAGAATCGATGTAACCATGGGTTTTACCGATGCAGACACATTAGGCAGTAGGTTCCATTCTGACACTGGTGTGGACACTAAAGTGCTCCAAGGCAGCACTCCGGAAAGTTGATGTTTGTTTGCATTTGCGATCATAATTTCATGTCATGTCGATCTGATCAAACAAGTAAACAATCATAGTCAGAAAAAAAATCAGTAATTGACAAATTTGTAATGCATATGTGAATATTTAAAGACAATACAAGAATTTAATGCATTCTGCAAAGTTATTCTAATGACAAACATATGCAGTATTATTGAACCCACTGTGAATTTACAGCCTCTACTCCTCTACCACCTCCTTCTTCTTCTCCTCCTCTTCCTCCTCCCTCCTCTCTACTCTCTGTCTCCTGACATAAATATGTTGATTCATGACATATGAACAGATTCTGGATACACTGTTCATACAGTTTGATGGTACAGTTACTGTCTGAGCAAAACAGGCTTTTACTTTCAATTATTACATGTAATTTATTCCCAAAAATATGAATAAAATCACATCTAGAATCATATTTACAATCTAAGGTTTTATTGTATTTTTCCCACAAATTTTCTTTGTGTTTTTTAAACAGTTGCTCTTCCATAGAAATGCATTAAAATAATAAAAAGTGTATCTGTTTGGTATTAAATATGGTCTTTTATTTAGTATGTGTGTTGAGCCTCTACAGTTCTATACCCTTGAACTAACTTACACTGTGACTCCTGCAGAAGTGTCTTATGTCCAGTTTTCTTTTCTTTGACATCCTTTACATCCTAATTACCGAACACACACACACACAGGCAAACAAACACACAAATGTCCAAATGTACAGGGTGGGGAAGCAAAATTTACAATATTTTGAGGCAGGGATTGAAAGACAGTGTATGACCAATGAGTTTACTGAAAGTCATGAGAATTTATTTGCCACAAGAAAATGTACATAATAGAAAATGTTTTTATTCTATGTGTCCTCCTTCTTTCTCAATAACTGCCTTCACACGCTTCCTGAAACTTGCGAAAGTGTTCCTCAAATATTCAGGTGACAACTTCTCCCATTCTTCTTTAATAGTATCTTCCAGACTTTCTCGTAATAGTTTTGCTCATAGTCATTCTCTTCTTTCCATTCTAAACAGTCTTTATGGACACTCCAACTATTTTTGAAATCTCCTTTGGTGTGACGAGTGCATTCAGCAAATCACACACTCTTTGACGTTTGCTTTCCTGATTACTCATATGGGCAAAAGTTTCTGAAAAGGTATGGATAATAGTGTTAGGTATGATTATGACATCAATATATGTTTGGTTTCAAAACAATTGACGTAGTGCCTGCTGAGAAAAAAACAACTAAATGTTCATTGTAAATTTTGCTTCCCCACCCTGTACATGTAAATGACACCACTAATATTCAAATCCGTCTAGCTGACGTGACCCAGACAGAACAAATGCAAACATGTTGAAAACTTACGTTAGCGGTCCAACTAGCAGGTTCCTTTTACAAGTAGATGGAGTGACAGCGGGGATGGCCAATCACATGTACGTTAGCAAAACCAAAGAGCCAATCAGAGAGCGACATTTACGTTAGAGGCGGGGTTTCTAGCAGAGACCGACTGTTAACCCTTTGTGTACCATAATCATTAACTAAACACTACGGACAGCAGTTGGATTGATAGTGAGTACACAGTAGTGGCTGGATATTGGTGAGGACGGGTCCCTAGAGTCCCTACGCAATTCTACGCCTCTGCAGACATGCTAACAAAGACACATTGTGCATGTAGCCGACAGTTGTATCCGAAGCACACTGGAGCTACCGGTGCAGTCACATCCCAAACGTCTGTCTCGGACTCTGAATCTGTCCATCCCTGGTGTCCATGTGTGTGTGTGTGTGTGTGTGTGTGTGTGTCTCCAGTGCATGTTTGTGTGATCCATCTGAACGTCGCTGTCTGCTACACATGAGTCATCACTGGGACTGGCTGCGCTCTTATGGGTTCCTGTCTCATTTTTTTTTCCCAACTGGGTCTAATCAGACACTTTGACAGGCCGCCGTGTTCAAACACACCACACTCAGCGTGAGTGCATCAGTGTGTGAGTACGTGCACACGTCTGCTCGCTGGGGGTCAGTATAATTAGTGTTGGTGTGGAGATAGAACGGACGTGTACAAACTGGATGGCTCCATTTTCCTGCGGTCTGGTCCCCATTCTGTCATCCCTCTAATGCATTTCAGTCCTTTATCTACCAATGATGGAGAATAGAAACATGTGTGTGAGGGTTTCATAACAATGAGTAACTCTTCAGAAAACTGCTGTAGTTTATTGTGAGCAGATATCATCCAATTATAGCAAACGGCGTCGCACACATGTTCCCCCCGTTTACAAGACCCACACTCATGTTGTTGTCAGCTGTTGATTGAAGGGAACCTGAGGTCATTTATAAAGAAGAGAAAACACCCATTTAGACTAACATGTCCCCATTGTATCAGTGCTGTAATGGCCAATTAAATCTTCTCTTACCACTGCTCAATGTGGCCCATCTGCTTTTTATCCTTCACTAGATTTGTGATTTATTATTGTCTATTTTTATTTCTGAACAGCTCAGCTCAGCACAACTCTTCGCATCAGCTTCAAGCTTAAAAAGTTTAAATCCTGAGTATTTTTGAGTATGACAGTGACCTTTCAGTGAACCTGCACAGTGTGGAATTCATTCTGTGTAGGTTCGTGTGTCAGTGTGACCAGCTCTGTTTAATCGAACCAGAGTTTATTTGTTTGTAGAGGTGTGGATGCACATTCGAGCTCTGATGAGGATTACAGCAAACTCTGGTAGATCTCAAAACGTAGACTTTGATCCACTTTCAGACATGGCAATAAACACTGCACATGGGTTTTCAGGCTTCATACTTTTGGGATCAGAAGACTATTTTAAGTTTTGATTTAAGATGTGAGTTTGGTTAAATTAATTAAAAGTTTTGGATTATCAGTTATTCATTTGATTTACAGGGTGGGGAAGCAAAATTTACAATGAACATTTGTTTTTTCTCAGCAGGCACTACATCAATTGTTTTGAAACCAAACACATACTGATGTCATAATCATACCTAACACTATTATCCATACCTGTTCAGAAACTTTTGCCCATATGAGTAATCAGCAAAGCAAACATCAAAGAGTGTGTGATTTGCTGAATGCACTCGTCACACCAAAGGAGATTTCAAAAATAGTTGGAGTGTCCATAAAGACTGTTTAGAATGGAAAGAAGAGAATGACTATGAGCAAAACTATTACCAGAAAGTCTGGAAGATACTATTAAAGAAGAATGGGAGAAGTTGTCACCCCAATATTTGAGGAACACTTGCACAAGTTTCAGGAAGCGTGTGAAGGCAGTTATTGAGAAAGAAGGAGGACACATAGAATAAAAACATTTTCTATTATGTCAATTTTCTTGTGGCAAATAAATTCTCATGACTTTCAATAAACTAACTGGTCATACACTGTCTTTCAATCCCTGCCTCAAAATATTGTAAATTTTGCTTCCCCACCCTGTATATTTTATGTAAAATTATTTTGTTTTGAAAAGATCCTATATGGATGTGTTTGCAGACTGCTGAAATGCATAGTGTTTTGCACCTTTTGAGAATGTTATACTTTGTGACTGTGCTGATGGTGATCACATGTGTATGTGATCAAAGGGGAGAATTGTGGATCTATACTATTATTTACTTTTACTTTTAGTATGTCATTATTTAGCCATATTATACTACATGTGAACTTTGGACCCACTTATACTCTGTATAAAGTTCATACACGCTGTGAGAAATAATCTTAGTGTGTCAAGGCCCTCTAGGATACAGTGGCACCAACTGAGCCATGGACTTATCTACAATCTACGTAAACACATACAGGGGTTGGACAAAATAATGGAAACACCTTCACCTCAAGATGATAATGCCCCAATCCATACAGCTAGAATTGTTAAAGAATGGCATGACGAACATTCTAATGAAGTTGAGCATCTCGTATGGCCGGCACAGTCCCCAGACCTCAACATTATTGAGCATTTATGGTCAGTTTTAGAGATTCAAGTAAGACGTCGATTTTCACCGCCATCGCCTCTAAAAGAGTTGGAGGATATTCTAACTGAAGAATGGCTTAAAATTCCTTTGGAAACAATTCACAAGTTGTATGAATCAATACCTCAGAGAACTGAGGCTGTAATTGCCGCAAGAGGCGGACCTACACCATATTAAATTATATTTTGTTGATTTTTTTAAGGTGTTTCCATTATTTTTTCCAACCCCTGTACGTGTAACAACTCCGAAGAAACCATAAAAACACTGGTCACTAGATGAAACATGTATTTGGACGCCGACACTCTGTCAGTATGCCTGTTTACCCTGTGTGTGCCAAATAAATCCTTCTTTGAGACGACCCCATGTCTCTAGTTGTTTCTGTGAGCAAACGACAACAGAACCAAATACAGGAAGTGGACTTCAACACAGCTCCATGTTCTGTTTTCATGTTGCAGAAATGGAAGTTGCCCTGCATTAACCAATAGTTGAGGGAGGTTTGACTGGTGTTCTCCTTCAGTGATTCCTGATACAGCGCCACCACAGGTGAAGAGAGGAACACGTTATTCAAAAGGTTCAGTTTGTTTGACAAAGTGCAGAGTGAAAGCAAACTTAGACCGGCTTAATGTTGCAACCCCAGACGGACTGAGGCTACTGGACTATCAGGTGTGATACGACTTTGGTCTCATGGACTTTATGGTCCTGGACTTCATTCTCTATTTAACAGACAATAGCTTCACTTTCATTTAAAGTCTACCTGTAGTGAACATCCGTGCTAGCTATGTCAAAATATCATGTATAATCCTAGCGGTTCTTTTGGTAACTTCCATTCTATCCCGTTGTCCAGTAGGTGTTTGTCCAGTACCAAGGGGTGCAAGAAAATATTGCTTCTGCAATATATCACGATATTTCATTTCACAATACTGTATCGATATTAAAAAGTACTGTATCGATATTTTTAGATATTTATTCAAATTCAGATATCCTGAGGTTAATTTTTTTTTTTTTTGTTTAAATCTTATTTATTATTACTTAACACTGTTTTATTAAATAATGTTAGTTCCTTTGTTGGGATTGAACTAAAATACTGTTCTGATGTGAGTTCTGAACTAATAGAATATGAACATTTGAACAGGATCTTAAACTGTAATGTCTGTCAAACAGAATTTCAGTCTGAACACAGGAATATTTTGTGATATAGCATTAGGTCCTGTTTTTGTAGTATTTGTGCAGATTTCTGGTTTAATTCAATTCTTCAAGGTAATGATCATTTAAAAAAAAAAAGAAACAAACAAAAAATTGCCTTTTTAACAGCATCATGATATATCGCAATATACCGTATCATGAGCCATAGTATTGTGATTTGTATTGTATCGCCAGGTTCTTGCCGATACACAGCCCTAGAACTAAGTCACTGCTCTGTTAGTCAGACACGGTCACAGACATGTTTCCTCCTTCTTCGGTTGTTCCGGCTCTGGTACTGGCCCAGACTGGTTGTATTGTCCCATTACCTGGACCAGATGGACCAGTACTGACCCAGTCCAGCAGTCACCTGTCTAAGATGACCCATTATCAACCAGTGCTGGGTCACATCTCTAAGAAAATGGAAAGGATACGACCGAACAAACAACAAACATCAACACGTAATTGAACTCAGTCTGTCTTACTGACTGATACTGGTTTACTGGTGTAACCCGAACAAAAATGGGAATATATTACAAATAAAGAAATAGAAGTTCATGGTGTTATTTACAGCTAAAAGGGTTAAAAAGCATAAATATGTTAAATGTTGCATAAATATGTTAAAATGCTATTTAATTTGTAGTGCAATATGTTTAAAACATTTAACCTCCTAAGACCCAGCTATGGGTTTTCTGTCCATATTTGTGGACAAGAGTTTCACAACTTCATACAAAAAAAAAGAAAAGAAAACTGTCCACCACAAAGGACATTCCATAAAAAAAAATTAAAAACTGCATCTGAAAAAACTGTTGCATCATGATGTTTCCAATATACTGCACTTATTTAATAAAAAATTAAAAAAAAGCTGGTACTTTGCTGACATTTCCTGGGTTTCCTGGGAGGTTAAAACTCCCTGGACATGAGTTTAAAAAAACATTTGAAAAAACCTGAACTTGGAGTAGACTTCTACACTTTGAAACACTAAACCAGGTACCGCTAAACAATTTTTCTTTTGGCTCATAAGAGTGAAAGGGTCATTAACTTTTGGGTCGCACTGCTTTCAATCATCGTTCAGGCCTGCATCTTTAAAGGTGAGGTCTGAGATGTTTTTCTGGAGCATTTTTTATTATTTTCCTTAAAATCCCCTTCACACCCGATTAGAACTAATTAATTAAATGCTCTAACACAAAAATTTTAAAAAATCTGCCACCTGTGGAACAGGCAGGACTGAAAAAACACCATCCAATCATTTTGAGTGCCCACTTGAAATGATTGAACAGTGATATGTCTATCAAACTCAACTGTCATTCACCCCTCCCCCTTCCCCCTCTGCACGTACCCTTCTTCGTGTTCCCAGAGGCTGGAGCGCTTGTGCAGGAAGCGAAGCCAGAACCTGGCTATATTCGTTATATTAGAATGGAAAGTTCACCTGCAAACTGCATTGTCACTAACATAAACCACTAGGAAATGTAACATTAGTCCCATAGGTCTGAACTGGGGCTGTTCTGAAGGAGCGGAGGTGTTAGAGGAAACTGAATGAGGTATGCATGGATACGCCAGCCGGAGCCTCAGCTGGGGCTGTAGTCAGGGTAGGAGCCCGAGGCGTACGGGAGCAAAGCAGGGGATGGAGCCTCAGCCGGTGTCGGAGATGGTTCGGCCAGACCGGACCGGACCATAGATGGCGTCGGAGCCCAACCTGAGTGTGGAGCAGAGCAGAGCCTCAGTTGGCGAATAGTCGCTGTGCAGTGCTCGTGAATCCTCGGGAACAAGCACTGCGCGTGCCACCACTCTGGAGGCGTGGCTTTGGGGGGCTGTCTGAAGAAAGGGGTTTGGACTTTTGAATTGAGTATTTTCAAAATGTAGCTTGCTCGAACCGTTTTTCTAAGATCTCAGACCCCACCTTTAACAAGCGGATAGAGACAGAGGGTCAGCCACGCGCTGATTGGTTGACTGATCCACGTGACTAAACGCTTCCATACTGTTTATACGTGGTACAGTTGAGGCAGACAGTGAAACTTAAGAAAACTGTCCCCACGGACTCTTTGGACTGAAACTAATGCTCCGACTAAATTTAGCTTGTTAATTTGCGTGGTTTCTTAATTTTCTCAACTCAACCAGGATAAACACGTTTTTTCCCCCTCAATCAGTTTCTCATGTGTAGAAGTTGTGGTTCTGATCTGATGTGATGCATGGTAGTCCACATGGACATGAATATTCAAAAGGACATCCATGCTCTAACATCCATGCTACGTGGTATTATTAGATACCTACTACTGGACCTGCATGCACACCCGAGCACACAGCTAACATTAGAGTGGGAGAGAAAACTGCAGTTGTCTATTTCTATCACTGGGCTCATGTTCACACTGTAAACGAACTACTGTGCAGAGCAATTGCAGCCGCGCTTAGACCACCTCTTTAAAGCGGTCTCAGCTTGGTAATTTTTGTACCGGAACAGAGTGCGATTACTGCTTTCACACCTGTACAGTCAAACTGAGCCGAAGGCCTGTTCTGGAACAACGGCTCCAATCGATCCAGTTGTGGAAACACCCTCAGATTTTTCTTTGGTACTTTTCTTGTGGTTTTAAACAGTCTCTGTTTTTTTTGGTCAAACTTCTTATTCGTGAGAAAAATGTATCTTGAAGCATATAGTCACATGGATTGGTCAGCCAATCAGTGCGCGGCTGACCTTCTGTCTCTATCCGCTTGAGCATCTTAAAAGTTTAAAGTAGTAAGCCGGCTAGTGTGAGAATGAATGGTGTGTGGACCCACCACATTATTAACCCTCTTTGGTACCACGTTGCCCTCAGGCAACAGACCCATTTTTGGCCTGTTACATCGCCACAATGCATCCCGGTAAATGATAGAATACTTTAAAAAAGAGGGAAAACCATAAGGAAACAATAAAAATGCTTTAATTAGTCAAATGACCTCCAGGAAGCCAGTTTGAAAACCTTTTTTGTGTGACTTTTCTCAGGAAACAGCTCTGCTGTCTTCCTGCAAAAAAAAAGACTTTCAAAACGTTATTTCTTGGCCTTTTTCTGCCTGGAAAACATATCCTCACTCTAATAGGAGTGTAAACTTTATGTTTTGATAGTTTCATGCAATTTATTTACTAACTAAATAGTAGAAATTTGTTAAAATGCAGCCGTTGCCCTGAGGGAACAATGTACCATTATGGTCAGTTGCACATGTTTCCTTTAGGCACCAGTGAACCATTATGGAATCACCGCAGCAGTATTCACCATTGGCATCAGCATCTGTCGGTCAGGACAACACTGACCACTGTCCTATTCTGGTGGAGAAAAAAGGGCAGGTGCAAATACCTTGGATGTAAGGGTATAGGGAAAGTGCAGTGCACAAAATGTGTCACCTACCTGTGACATAAGCATTGAGCAGCATCAACACAAGTGATGGCAACACATGTCAGGAAAGACCCAGGGGACTGACAGAAAACATGCACTGAAATGAAGCAGTGATGATCAAATATGGGAATTTGACACTTGTTTCTTGTTTTTAAATGGTTGTGATCTTTGTTGAGATAAGTAGTTTAAAGTTAATTAGACTTAGTTACACTTTACATGTTTATTTCAGTGGGTTCCTAAATGGTGCAATGTTGCTTACAGGCAACATTTAGCCAAGAAACCTTTTAACAGTTCATTTTATAATGTTTTTGAATTTAAAATTCCATGAATTGTGACTTCTGGATTTTATTGAATATTTTTGCATGTGTTTGGTAAATAAACAATGTTCAAATTGGGAAAAAAAACATGCTTTTTCACTTATGAACCGTAATGGTACAATGTTGTCCACAGGCAACAAACCCCAAAAATTTCCCAAAAATAAAAAGATTAAAAAAAATTTCTTCAGATTATGTTTATTTAGTCTATTTTGAGACATAAAAAACACTCCAAACATATTTTCCCTCACTGGGATCATAATGTGTACCGTAGAGGGTTAAAGTAAAAGGACATTTTATTACTGTGAGCATAAGCAGTATTCTGATTGTTTGACCACTGTTATCTGTTAACATAAGTTTACTGATTCAGTAAATTGAAAGTGCATGACATTTACTTATGTTTGGTCATGTCCTTATTGGTAGAGTGGTAAGTGTGAATGAATGTGATGTGGTTATTGCTTAAAGGGTGAATACTGTACGTGCAGACACATAGGCCTTAAGAACAGTAAGTAATTAGATTTCTATATATTTAAGTATCTAAGGAGTTGATTAGGAATTCAGGGGCCTTACCTTAATAAACTGGATATAAGTGGGCTACACTGGTACTGATACTGGTTTACTGGTACTGATCACCTGGAATCAATGACAGGTACGTCACTTACAGCCAATGACTGCTCCCCATAGGTTCTGCCCCCGCCCATAATTCATCTAATGTAAATGCCCAGTGTGGTGCATTTATGGCAAGTTTTGACTGAATTTGCGCCTCTCATGGGTACAAGTAAAACACAAAGGATAATTAATGCCGTAAGCATGACCAGTACAGGTTCACTTTAAACTCTTTGGCATTCAAACCTGTGTTTACTGCAGTTGTGACCAAAAATATTAGCAGTGACAAAAATGTTGTAAAATAACATTATTCAAATTAATCCTAAGGTAAATCCTACATCAGTAATCAGCATTATCAATGTTTTGGTATGTGCATGAATGAGTGAAAGTGATGGATGCAAACTAAGTGTAACTAAACAAAAAGTAGTGATGGGCGATTCATGAACGATCATTCAAAAGAATTGATTCATTTAAGTGAACTACTTGAATCAAACGCAGCTGGATTGATTCAGCAGCACTTTGCTAATATTTTGTTCATTATCTCATAAACTAGTCAGAATCACTCATTCAGTCGGAGGTGGAAGTGCTGTGGGACGCACCATGCAGCAGGCCGTCTCCATGGCAACATCTCTGATTGTATCATGAGTAGGGATGTAACGATTACCGGTATAACAATAAACCGCGGTAGAATTGCAGACGGTTAGTATTACCATTTAAATTCTAATTATCATGATAACCGTGTTTGATTACTGTACTTTTAGGGGAAAAAACCCTATGTAAAGATCTGCTTTTATGTCAAATATTTAAGTATAGTTTTAATTTATTACAATTTCAATTTTCTATAGCTAATATTTGGAACCAATATTCACTTTTAGTCTTTGAAAAGATTCATTAAGCATCTATGTGTTATTTATGCAATAAATTATATACATTTTTCAAATCAGATTTTATATATTTTTGTGTTTTTTGTCCTTTTATGTTTTTATAGTAGGTTAAAGTGAAAAAAATAATAGACAGATGATGTAAATGAAGTTGTGCTGAAAAAACAGATCCCAAACATGGGTATGGTAAACATTTGTTTATATAGTATATAAAGACAAAATCAAAAGTACTGAAAAACGGACAAAATAGACTCACCACTAAGGGTTAATATTTGAATGTTTCAGCAAAAGAAGGTACATTGAGCCTATTATTTTATTTGTTTGTTTGTTTTTTTTGTTGTTGCTTTTTTTTTTTTTTCAAAATACAACTTGGTTAAATTATTTCAGTGTGTGTATTAGTACTTTTTGAACATTTTGAGCACAATTTCAACAATACCGCGATAATAATGATAGCCGTGATAAATTTGGTCACAATAACTGTGATATGAAATTTTCATATCGTTACATCTCTAATCATGAGACTAGTTACCAGTGACAGACAGACGGAGCTGAGGTAGTGAACCGCTGAATGAAAGAGCGTCTGAGTAGAACCGAGTTGTTCAATTGTTCATGAATCACTGACTCGCCGTATTGCTTTGCGAATTGCTGAGTCTGTTGAACCACTGAACAGGACTACATACCCTTACCGTAAGAAGACAGAATTTTAAGTGCTGTGGCCACACCCACAGTCAGGTAGCGTGGGTGAGACCAAGCCGGCTGATTGGTCGCCTACATGGAGGAGGAGAGAGAGACCAGGAGATGAGGCAGGACAGGAAACAAGGAGCTGAGCCCTGCCTGCACTGGGGTCACATACAGATTGGAGCATTAATGTGTTCACCACAAAACCACCACAGGCCCTGATGTGGTTATGCACATGGGAGCATCATGGAGGATCATCTAGCACTGTCCACCTAAAGTAAATGGCCATAAGTGTGTTTGTTTGTCTGTTTGATTCTATGATAACAGACATTCCCTGAGTGATGAGGAAAGGCTTTTGAAAGCTCTAAAACAGGGGTCTCAAACGTGCGGCCCAGGGGCCAAATGCGGCCCGTCAAAGGTTCCAATCCGGCCCATGGGATGTTTTTGAAAAGTGAAAAATTCCACAGTCTTGAATTGAATTAAACAAAAAAAAAAATTTGCTTGAATTAAGGAAAAAATGTTGAATTAAGCAAAAAAAAAAAAAAAAAAAAAAAATCTTCAATTAAGTAAAAAAAAAAAAAAAAATTGAATTAAGCAAAAAAAAAAAAAAAAAAAATCTTTAATTTAGCAAAAAATCTTGAATTAAGCAAAAAATCTTGAATTAACAACTTCAAATTTTTTTCTTTATTTTAGCGCAAAAAATCCTACTATAATGGATGTTCTGTGTCTGACACGTGTCCCGATGTTGCAACACGGGAGGACGTACGGGTGCAATGCCGCTGTTGCACCACAGGAGGGCGCTATCGTACAATGGCACCACGGGTGCAGTGCCGCTAGTAACATTAAGTTATGAAAATATTTACATTTACAAACTATCCTGTAACAATAAAATGTGAATAGCCTGAACAAATATGAACAACCTGAAATGTCTAAAGAAAATTCAGCACAATTTGAACTATTTTCTGCCTGTTCCTCAGTGTTTAGTGTCTTTGTAGATCTGATCCATAATGCACATGTGAAATAATAAGTTGAGGCATAATGTTGTTAAAATTGTACTTATTTTTCTCAAGAAATTTCAGTTTTTTCAGGTCATTCACATCTTTTTTGTTTGGATAGTTTATAAAAGTAAGTATTTTCATAATTTAATGTTGTTGTTTTTTTTGCACTAAAACTAAAACCAAATTTTGCAGTTGTCATTATTTATAGGTTATTATGCCATTATTTTACTGGTCCGGCCCACTGGAGATCAAAGTGGACTGAATGTGGCCCCTGAAAGAAAATGAGTTTGAGACCCCTGCTCTGAAATCTCCTGCAACATACAGCGTCTCTACAACAGGCACAGCTACCACTGCATGCAAAACCATCAAATCCCCAGTTAATTCATATTCTATACGCATGTACTCTTTATAATTCAAAATGTTCATAAGTAATTAAATAGAATTTCTGCCAGAGAGAAAATTAAACAAACACAAATATGGGATGGAGTACATTTCCATGGCCTGCAGCCATGGTGGACACATTAAGGAAGTCTTGACTCATTCAACCTCTTTTTAATTTTACTGGCGAAACTAATTGTTTTGGCTCCTGCAGCACTTACTAATTAGAGACACTCTCAGTTATGGGAATGTCAGTGTTATTAAACCTTTCTTTCTAGATTTCACAGGTGCGTGTGTGTGTGTGTGTGTGTGTAAGGACATGATGTGACTGTACTTACTTGCAGAATACATGAGGCTGTACTGCTCTTTGAACATTAGAGGCTGGTACTGAACACGTATACATTTGCATTGGTCTCTGACACAATTTTTATTAGGGCTGCACGATATTGGAAAAAACTGATATTGCAAATTTTTTTTTTTAACCCTGCGAAATATATTGCGATATGAAAAAATACTCAGGCGGATATAACGGCTGTGTGGTGCTGACGTAAATGGTCAAACTAATTAGTTGTGTTTCCTCTCATTGTGACAACAGTTGTAAGACACTGTCAACGCAGATCACTTGTTTCAGTTTCATCCTTCTTGTAGCTAAAATAATTCTAGATAAGTGACATTGCTTTTCTTTTTGACACCAAGTCTTTGTTTTCTGTGATTTTCTGTTGTTCGTTGGTCATTTTTCAACGTTGCAGTGTTTACTGTGGAAGCGATTTGGCCAGGGGGTCCGCAGGCGGGCCGGTTTCCATGAAACTTAATGCTCATTTATCTTTTCCCTACCTCCTGAATATATATATATATATATAAAAAAAAATAATAATAATAATAATGGATTGGATTTCTATAGTGCTTTTCTATACACTCAAAGCGCTTTACATTATTGATCCATATTCATTCGCTCTCACATTCCCCCTCTGGTGGTGGTAAACCTCATTTGTAGCCACAGCTGCCCTGGGGCACGCTGACAGAAGCATGGCAGCCAATTCGCACCTACGGCCCCTCCGCACTGCACTTATGTTGTTACTAGTGCGCTGACCCATGAGAAACCCAGGTTCTAGAGCCTCTGATCCAGTTCATTCCTTTCCTTTCTTTCCTTTCTTGGTAAATTCCTCTGTCATTTTCAGTTGAATAACCTCTCAGCTGACATGTCTGATTCTGCACAGGAAATTTGACACCATGGCAACGTGGCCCTATTGCTTATCTGTTGCTAGTTAACCTGTGATTCTGGGCATAGCAACGTGATTGTAAAGCTATTGTATTCCAAAATTACAAATATTTCCCTAAATATTGGTCCGATCAACTTGTCGTTTTCACTAGTCTGTTCACTGACCAAAAATACCTAAGTATGACAAACTGCAGCAGTCAGCTCTGTACGGATTTAGTGTGATGCCTGTGACACAAACACACACAGAGTCCACTTCCCTTTTATTATAGAGGGTAGGCACATATGTCATTTCCCCCCGGGCCACGCCCCTCTAAGTCAGACTGAGTGGCAAAAACCTGCTCAACATGACGGAGTATAGCAGTAAACATAGTGAGACTGGAAAAATGTGAAATATGAAATTAAATGAAGGACATTTGGACTAGACATGGATCTGTACGAGCTACCAAAGAACAAGTGGTCCATGAACACTGACGTGGACAGAAATGGAGGATCCTGACATCCAGGGTGGAGGGGATCAGCGCTATTTTGACCTGAAACAAATATACATGGTTTCATCATGACTGAAAACCAGGGTCCAAAACTAGGGCCCAGAACCAGCTGATCCAAAGTGCATTTCCAGTAGACCGTGGACTGACCCCAGTGAATATATGCAGGATCTACTGGGACTGAGGAGATTTACTGAGTCTAGTTCAGATCAAGTACTTTATACAACACAGATACTACTGCTGTGGACCAGCAGGGTACGACTTCATTCTGGTAAATTAGGAGATTTTTCCACCTGTTTTTAAATTAACACAATTTTCTTGGAATGTTATGGCTTTATTGTCGGAATATGACGACTTTAATCTCATAAACGAATGACATTTTTGATAAATTATGAGGGTTTTTTTATAACTACGACTTTAATCTCACAACATTGTGATTCTTTTTGTATTCAACTTTATTATCATAAAATTACAGGTTTTACAGGCCCTGCCCCCTACATATAAACACAAGTCAGCCCCGCCTTCATTTCACAGGTGTTTACCATGGCAGAGCTGCAAAAAGAAAGAGGTGGGCGTGGTCAGAGGACGGAGGAAGAAGAACAGGTCCAGCTTTAGCAGAACTGACTGAGATGAAGGAAAAAGAAACATCTAAACGGATGCAGACTTGGTTTTGTTTCTGTTGTTCTTGCTAGACTGCTTCAGATTAGAGCTCGACCGATTAATCAGGCCGATTATACCGTATCACCAATTAATCAACATTGGCCAATATGTAGCCGATATATTAACTTTTTTTGCTGTGCGGAGATTCTGTCGCTTGCTTCTCCTGTGTGTGTGTGTGTGTGTGTGTGTGTGTGTGTGTGTGTGTGTGCTGCCCGGAGAATAAGAGGAACTTTAAAGCGAGTTAGTTTCACTTTCACTCCTGCTCAGACAATGACGCTATCACCCCCCCACACACAATCACATAATCATGGAGCTACACCCACCCCCCACTTGTGCGCTCTGACAAGGATGGACTGCTTACCCCCCCCCCCCCCCCGCTCCGACCCCCCACCCCAGCGAAAATCACAGATCGCTACTGTGCACTCTGACAAAGATGGACCGCTAAACCCCCCCCTCCATCGTCTTATGAAGTATTCACCCCCCCACACACACCCATGTCCGTGCACTTCCTGTCTACCTCACAGTTTCATTCTGCCAACAGGCCTGGGTGTTAATAGTGTAGGGGAGACTGGGGACAGTTGTATCACAGGTCAGTTGTAACTCTTGCTGTTGCTCCAATTAGGAACAACTTAGAACTCACCTAATTCACTCTGCACATGCTCAGTTTAGTCCTTAGTCCACATAAGAAGTTGTAGTGCCGTGAGGCAGACGCATCAACATTTGTGAGTGAAAACATAATTTTGTGGTCAGTAAAATTTTTTGTTCTAATTTTTATGATTGCATAGTTTGCATTTGAAAGTTGTGTAAATTATATTTGTGAGATAAACAAAGATTTACGCAACTGTTTATCCACCTGTCCACAATTATCTAATATAAGATTATTATATCCTGTGTAGATCAGTGTTCTTATTTCATATATCGGCCAATATATCGGTTATCGGCCGATATATTGGATATCGGCTTTTTTTAGCCCCCAATATTAGTATCGGCATCAGCCCCAAAAATCCCATATCGGTCGGGCTCTAGTTCAGATAAATCCTCTAGACTCCATGGATTTCAGTGGGTTTGGGCTCTGGATGATGATATTTGTTGTAACGGTGTTTACTCCTATTACCAATCAGAAAGGGGTTACGGTTAGATTTATCAACTACACCCAAATTAATTTTCTGACTACTGGCTCTTCTGACAATAAAGTGGGTACTGCTTACTCATTAATGAACTCATTTTATGAATGATGCGTGGATGCTTGCTAGCTAGCGCAGATGTTAGCATGCTCACCAGTAATCCTGGTTGTTTGTGTCCCGTGTGTGTGTTTGATTCGTTTAGTAGATCACCCTTTGTGTGCCTCAGGAGTGGGTTTTTACAACTAGACACAGAATTGAATCAGTTGAATCTAGTTTTTGTCAGATGTTTGTAGTTCATTATACGACCCATGTCTAATTGGTTTTGTCTGAATAGTGACTGATGTAACAACTAGCCTCGATGTTCGTGTGCATCACATAGCATTAGTAGTTTTCTCGTATCTCAAAGTCTCAAAGTCATCGATCAAAGGATTACCTTCTCGTTGCCGGCTTCAAGGAAAACAAATGCACATGGTCGGAGGGGGCGGGGCTAAGGGTGGGTTTTTACCACAGTAAATATGTGCTCCATGGACAAAAATGATACAAAAACAGCAAAGAAGAATCAAAACGGTCAAATCTTGCATAGTTCCTCTTTCAGAAACCCTAATCTAACTACAAAAATGGAGTCTTCATACTTGACTCGGTGACATAGTCCTTCAAACATGAGATTCGTGGTGTTTTAGTTCCTTCAGATTGAACTTCTAGTAACTCAGCACAGACTCCCTCTTGTTCTTCTTTCATTTTGTAGGAGTGGGATCCATCAATGAGGTGTACCACCAACTTCTGCGATGTTAATAGAGTTCATATCCTCTTAAGTAAACAGGCCAGAGTAGATGAAACTAAGGGGCACCGTAGGAGAAGACAGCGTGACATTCAATTAGCTCTAGTCTGTAATTTCATCACAACATACACACCAGAGCTTTAGGCCACAGTAAAGATGATTTTAAAAATGTAACGGTAAAAATAGTCCCTCTGTATTCTAATACACATGAGTACAACACCAAGTTCGACATATGGAGCCTGTTCATTGACATGTAATGAACTGTAGGCAACGGCACACATTGATATAGACGACTAATATCGCATTAGTGTTTCATCCATCTGCTGCAAAGCTACGAATAACACCATTATAATAGTGGTGTTTATGTGTACATGTAAAAAAAAAAAGAGTAGGAGATGTGGCTCATGAAAAGAGGGCACCGTGGGATGCAGATTTTCGAAGTATTTTTAGCATACACAGTCATATGTGTTGTGCTCATGATCATTTTATCAGTCCCTCCAGAAAAACACGATTATGCGATTGCATATTTTAATGCATAATCAAGCAAATAGTGCACATTATGTGGGCGTCCACATTTTTTCAGAAAGGGCGCATATTCACCACAGTAATAGCGTATTTCTGCGCAAAATGGTTAATGGTAAATGGACTGCACGTATATAGCATATTTTCTACACCTTCATTTTGCCGTAAGCACTTTACAAAGCCTCCCATTCACCTCATTCACATTCATGCACACATTCATACACTAGTGGGTGGGCGCTGCCAGGTCCTACTGGGAGCAATGTAGGGTTCAGTGTCTTGCCCAAGGACACTTCGACGCTGACAGTCGGAGCCAGGATTCGAACTGCCAACCCTTCAGTTATTGGATGATCCGTATCGTAACTTGACACAGGTAGTGATGTAATATGTGACGCACAACGTCATTGGCTTGCACGTCCACAGAAGGTAAACTAACTGCAAGCCTCAGAAAAAATCCTGCAAGATGATAGAAAATGCAGCTCATTTACCGACAAAAAAAATGTGTCCTACAGGAAAGACAGACCAAACCGGTACCCCATGTCCTATGTGGCTGAACTGAAGGACTGTGACGTCACCAAATAAGGCGAATCCAAATGGCTCATTTCAGGCCCTGTTATCTGAAAAGTGGAGGTGTGTATGTGGTTCTACATGGGGTTTGGATCATTACCCTGCCCCCTGAAGGGGAGGCAAGGAATATTATTTTTGGCTCGATTTGTTTGTTTGTTAACACTTTAGCAGCAAAACTATTGGTTGAATTCAGACCAAACTGGGTTTACAGATTTCCAATGATCCAGAATAGATGTCATTACATTTTGGGAAAAGTAGGTCAAAATTCAAATTTTTTATGAATTTTTCAACTTTTTTTTTTTTTTTCTTCTCCTATTTATTTATAATGGGCAAAATTATTCTATATTTTGCACAAAATTTACTTTAAAAATGTCTATTTTTTAAAAAATATATATATTACAGTTAAATATATGTTGGTTGTTTACACAGTTTGTAAATATAAACAGACAGCACAGGAGCACATTTTGTTTAACAAAAAAAATTATCAAAAATGCTGAAGTGAGAGTAGGGGGTACTTGGATAAAAAAGCCTATTTCAGGGGTACTCCACTGTAAAAAGTTGGAGAACCACTGTTGTATTGTATTTGTGTAATCATGGTCCTATTGTAGACTATGTAAACATGTATAATATTAATGGCCAAAATACAAAACCTCCTATCTGAAAAAATCACTTTTTTCAGGAAACAAAAAAAGCGTGGATCCTGGAGGATTCTGTTGGGTTTCTGTAAATTGGCTTAGAGTCTGGTTTTGACCAACTCTATATGTAAAGTGTCATGAGATAACTTTTGTTATGATTTGGCGCTATATATGTAAATAAAGTTTGATTGATTGATTGATTGATGGTTTAGTTTTATTATAGTAAGGTCTTTGTTGTTGTTGTCAGGTGACCTTCATGTCATAAGAAAGGGTGGGATTATCTTGCAGATAGACTGAAAATGTGGAGTCATCCTTGTTCTCACCATTTAATGTGAAAACTCAAAATCTAAAAATTTGCAGATAGAAGGTTTTGTTTTTTGCCCATCGATATGCGTTTTGTGGAGGTTTGGACAGAGTTTATTCTTGATATTTGTAATATTTTGGAGTTATTTTGTGGAGCCTCACTGGACTTTGTGTCCAGTTGATATAGATGGGATGGGGGGGGGGGGGCAGGAGTATGTGACTGGCACTTCATCACGCTCCTTTTCAAACTAGTGTTTTCTTAGTTTTTCTTAATTGTTTTTTGTCTTAAATGTTGGTATTCGAAATAGAAAATAATCAAACAATATTGTGACAGTACCAGGTCTGTGTGTTGGTGGAGGTGTTGAAGCCAGAACATGCATCTGACAGAGTGGAAGGTTCTGTCACCGTCATGGCGTGTGTGTGGAAATGTAGAAGCTAAATGCAGTCTAATAACAGCCCAGCCCCACTCTGCATGTACACACACAGCTCATGCCTCTGTGCTTGAATCCCTCTGTGCTCGGTGCTTCTATTCCTTAGAGGTTAATTAGAGATAATCAGACAGAACCGGTGTTCTACCACAGAGCAAACCCCACTCATTTGTATGGAGTGAACTCTTCCCTTTGTCTCCCTCACAGGCTCTTTGTGCTCCACTTCTTCTGTTTGTGTCGATTTCACAGAAGGAAAGTGGCTAAAGGTGGTAGGATGGAAAGATGAAAGGTGCACGTCAAGTTTTCTCTGAAGTGGGAAACTTTCCCTGTGTTTTTTTACCAATAAAGTCCATGGAAGTATGTCATAAAAAGTACATTAGAAAACTTCAGGTGGAAACAAAATTCTTTAACCCTTAAACCCTTAATGCACTGTAAGCCCAGACTTTGTATTTACTAAAATGCTTTAATTACAATGTACTTAAACGATTTCAATTTTATTCCATTGCTATAAAATGTTAAGTATATTCTACTAATTTGTAGACATAGTCGAAAGTATGAATGGAATGGAAGTTGAATGGATTTAAATCACTAAGTTTTAGTCAAGACCACACCTTTTTATCTGTGCATTGCATTGTGGGTATTGGGCATGTTGTTGTAAATGTGTTCTTTTTCTGTGCAGGGATTCAGCGGGGTTGTGGTGTTAGTGTTCATTTGGACTGAATGTGTGTATGTCAGCTTTTATTGGCCTTTTTGTGTTTGTTTTTGTATTTTTGTAGAATTGCACCATGAATCAGAGCCAGAGGAAGAACTATGGATTTACTGTTCATCTGTTGTTGTTCTTAAGCAATAGAAATCTTTATGCCTTGCCAAATTACAAGCACTTCCTGTACTGGCAAATTACATTGAGCTAACTTCCTGCCTAACTTCTAGTGATGGGACTTTTGGCTCTTTGAAGGGAGCCGTTCAATCAGGAGCCGTTCACTGGAAAGAGCCGTTCAAAAGACTGGCTCTTTAATGTTTTTTGCATTATTTTGAAACACCAATGTTTTAATGACTAAATAGGCTACATGTGATGATTGACATTACATTTTAAAGGTGTTTAATTGGCGCGGCAGTAAATATTATCTTACCGTAAAAAAGAATACAGTCTACTCTCGTTAAACCGCCCGCCGTTATACCGCCATTTTCACTCACCGCCGACCAAAACCATTGCACAAAAATCCCCAATGCATTATTCCATTAGCTACCGCCATTTCCGCCTATCGCCATCCGCCAGCCCAGTTCCATGCATAAACAACACTTATACCATTGATTTCCCGACCGTTATACCGCCAGCGTGACTGCCATCGAGTACACATAAATTTTAACAATGCACTGAAACAAACGCGCCAGACGCTGATCGCGACAAGCTACGAGTAGGTCTACGGAACAGCCACCGTTCATTTATCGCAGAACACTCAGTAGGTCAGGATGTCGGGAAGAGGACGTGGGATTAAGCCAAAGCCTCAAGATGATGGGGTGTCATTTCCCGACACGGTATAATAATGCTTAAAATGTTTCCCCACTTTAAATGATCCCTTACAACATAACAGAATCAAGATTTATTTAGAAACGCAATTAGAACGGGTTAACGGAGGCAGCATAGACGTCATATAGTAAAGACATGCACATTATGGACGCAACCCGTTGTACCACCATTTTCGCTATACCGCCAATTTGGCTGTGAACGGAAGTTGGCGGTATAACGAGAGTAGACTGTAGTTCAAATGTGTGGGCTAAACACATGACATGAGAGGTGACATTAGGCAAATGATGGAATTTGACAAAAAACATCACGGTACATTATGTGGACTAGTCTGTAGCCTCAAAATGAAGAAGAAAATAAAACATTTTCTTATGAAATAACATTTTATTCTCCTCAAAACAAGAACAATAAATGTGTGTAAACATACGGAAAAAATTGCACAAAACACAGCAGTGATTAATCACTGCAATTACTTAAATACCTGAACTGAAGTGCAATTCTTAAGTTGCATGCCCATCTTTTCTTTCTGAAAAGTGCATCCAAATACTCCTCCTTTTTCTTTGGCTCATTACTCACAGGTGCTCACTCACTCTCAAACTTTTCTCCGGTTTCGACCAGTCTTCCAGCTCCGCCTCCTCCAGTATGCACACCTCACGCTTCAAACTGTTGTTTTTTTTTTTTTTTTTTTTTGCTAACTTCTTGCCATGAAACATGTGCAGTGCGCAACGACTCTTTTTTTTCTGCTCGAACATTCTCTTCTTGCCCAATGCCTTCCCAGTGACACTAAATTGACAGACAATCGGACACTCCCTCCTTAAAAAAAAAAAAAATGAACAGCTCTGTACAAAGACTCGGTTCCCATCGTTCATTTCAAAGAACCGTTCAAAAAATTCGATTCGTTCGTGAACGTCACATCACTACTAACGTCCATCCACACTACAATATATAAAGTTGAATAATTATAGGAAGTCATTTATACTACATAAAAATTTAATTTAAATCAACTTGGAATTGAGTCCAATGAACTGATGATATTAAATGTAATGATTATACAAAGGAATTGACATTGCAACAAATTTTACATTAAATTACTGTGGCATTTAGTGTGTTGTACTTAAAATAGCAATTCCATTCAAATCAAGCATTTCAGTTAAATACACTCAAGTTTTCATTACTCATTACTTACATTTTTTAAGGCAACGGGTTACCTCCGATTTTTTAAGTAAACTCAACTTATCCGGTCTTACAGTGTGACTTCTCATGACATTTTGCGATAATAAATAAACAAATCATCGCATTTGTGATTTAATGGAAAACCTGACATTATGCACTTCTGTTTTTTTTTGACATTTAGTGAATATCAGTAAAGGTTTGTGCAAATGTCCACTGGAAAAGTGACTAGTGTGGTTGTGCTGAGGCTGTTTGGCCTTTAGGTGTGGTTTTTTATGAATGGTTACACTCATCAATAGTGAGTTCACTGCTCACTGAGAATCTAGGCTGATCAAGGTGATATTTCAAGGCAGTAAAAGCAGTGTATATAGAGGTTAAAAATACCCCTGAGCCAACGTTTGGTTTGTCATTTACCTTCCCTTTGACTGTGTGTCATTTCTGTCACTGTGGTATTTTTTTCGGTCTTTTTTGGCTTGATCCCTTCAGCTATTTCATAAAAATATATTAATTTCGTGTTTCAATTAAGAAGAAGTCACTCAAAGCAAGTGAGATGAGGTTTAACCCTTTATCGGGCAAGTGACTATTTTTGGTCCTTTCCACACACATTACAACACAGTGACTGTAACAGTTCCAGAGAGGACAGTGAGTCCCCAGTTTGAGGTCCAATGTGGTCTCCAGGGTCTGTAAGGTCCAATGTGGTCTCCAGGGTCTGTAAGGTCCAATGTGGTCTCCAGGGTCTGTCAGGTCCAATGTGGTCTCCAGGGTCTGTCAGGTCCACCTGTGCATGAACAGTGAGTGGACCTGCTTTGTTCAGTTCCATGAAGTAATGGAACTAATGCAAGGAATGATGTTCAAAGGGATCATGTGGATGTGGACAGGGGTCTGGACCAGCACGCATGGGGGTCTAATGGGACCAAAGAAGGTTCTAATGCAGGGGTGTCGAACTCATTTCAGTTCAGGGGCCACATTCAGCCCAATATGATCTGAAGTGGGCCGAACTAATCAAATAATTACAGTGAAAAAAATAAAATTACATTATGGAAATGTTTACATCTACAGACTATCCTGTAAAAATGTGAAAAACATGGACAAACTGAAATGTCCTAAGAAAAATAAGTGCAATTTTAACAATAATATGCCCGTGTTTATCATTTATACACGTACAGATCACGGTGGATCTACAAATTCGCAAAACATTTAGTAATAGGTAGAATACTGGTAAAAAATGCACTTATTTTTCAGGTTATTCACATATTTTGTGGAAGTATAGTTTATAAATGTCAACATCTTCATGTAATTTCACTTTTTTACACTAAAACAAAGAGAAAACTGTAGAGTTGTTGTCATTTATAGATTATTATGATAGTATTTTACTGGTCTGACCCACTTTAGATCATATTAATCTGTACATCTTTTACTTTACAATATCTTCAGTTAGGGCTGTGCAATTAATTGAAATTCAATTATGATTTCGATTATTACACGCAACGATTACAAAAATTATGTAATCGAGAAAAAACTATTATTAATTTTGAGTTGTTTAATTCACATGCACGCAAGCTACCATGAGCTGCTCTGCCCCGCCCCCTCTAAGCTACTGCTGCCTGCTAGCCGGCAGGTCCACCCCAAGAGGAAAGTTGTACCTAGCGGTCTGGAAAAATAGCAGGAGAATCGCAGCAGAAGTGCTTGGTAAACAAAAAAGGCAAGTCCAATTCAATTGTATGGAATCACTTTGGGTTTGATGAAGAGCAAAAACCCATTACGTGCAAAAAGTGTTTCGTAGTTGTGTCCGCACCGACCGGTAACACAGCAAACCTTTTTAACCATCTAAAGTTTAACCACCGCCACCTTTATCATAATCTTATGAAAAACTAAAACACATAAAAAAAAACTCCGTCTACAACTTCGTCCGCAATGCAATCTTCAGTCTCCGAATCTCTTTATGCTGCAACTCCTGTATTACCCTAACTGAAACCTCACAGCACGCCACTGAATTTACTATGTTTCATACCACATTGAACATACTTGAATTTATAATTTGCATTTTACGTGAGTTTTTTTTTTTTATTGCTCCAGTTCTATGGGAAGTCTAGAGCAGTTTAATTCCAGTGCACTATTTGTTTACAAAAGGAAACATACTTGAATTTACAGTACACTTATTTGCATTCAAAGATTTTTTTTATTTCGTACAAAAGTGAACATACTTTGTTTTAATGGTTAAAAGCTTTATTTATATTTAAAGAGTATATCTTACATTGTTTTGCAAGAAAAAAATAAACAACTTTAAGGTTAACAAATAATCGTTTTTAATAATCGTGATTTCAATTATTGCTAAAATAATTGTGATTATTTTTTTTTCTATAATCGAGCAGCCCTATCTTCAGTGTCATTTTTGCATTTCACAAATTCATCCCGCGGGCCGGATTGGACCCTTTGGTGGACCGATTTTGGCCCATGGGCCGTATGTTTGACACCTGTGTTCTAATGGGACCATAGGCAGGTTCTAATGGGACTAAATACATGTTCCTTTCACCTTACGTGTGTTTTTATTGTTTTTTTTTTGTTTTTTTTTATATTCTTGTTTTCTTGTTGTTTTTTTTCCCACTTATGGGTAAAGAACCAAATATGGTAACTTCATTAACTGATTTTCTGCACTGCAATAAAAAAATTTTGAAAATTTGTCTTGTTCTGTCCTCCAATAACACACTAAAGTTGAAATTTTGAATTTCAGAGTATTTCTGTGAGTGAACTATAAAGGGTAAATGGGAAATAATTGGAGGAGGTATGTCAACTTTTTTTGCAGTTGCATTATATTGAAGGACAATATGTTGAGAAATACTGTATGTGTTCAGCTAAATCACTTTAATTAAATCCTACCAGTCAACACTGACGAAACACAACAAAATCCCTCGGGAAGAATTTTATTTGATGCTGACATGTTATTATGACATGTAGAATGTGTTTGAATGTTCATTTGTGTGAGTGTGTGTGTGTGTGTGTGTGTGTGTGTGTGTGTGTGTGTGTGTGTGTGTGTGTGCTTGGTCATGCAGTGCCACAGGTCATCAATAATATATCAGCTCTATTCTCATCCATTTAATATTTGATTTCATTTAATTTACTCATCTAGCTCCTCATCCACAGGGGCATGAAGCCACCGTTAACCATCCTCCTGCCTGCTCTGCTCAACAATCTGACCTTTACACTGAAAAAAACAAAAAAACACCGACGTGAAGAAGAAGAAAACTCAGCAAATACTGAAAGAAAATTAGAAGAGAGTACAAATGTATAATTGCATGAAAAAACCACTTCAGTCTTAATAATCCATTCATCTGGGGGTCATCATTGGCATGCAGCAGTTTAATCCACTTTAAATCTCATTATTAATTTAATGTAATTCTGTGACTGTGCCGTATGGAACATGTAGACATTAGCATATGAAAGGCACGTGGAAAGAAAGGGACTTTTTGTGATTTCATTTTGAAACATGAAGGTTCATTAGCGGTTTAAAAGGCAGGATCCCAAATGTAAGTGTGGACGACAGGCCCTGAGAGCTGATGGAGTCTGGCAGCTGGAAAGACGACCAATTACTGCACTAATGGGAGTGCTTTAGATGACATGACTGTCCTCTTTGCTTAATCTGCAGTTGTGACCTTTGTATTAAAGTAGATTATGGATGTATGAAATGAAGCATGACCCTCCGTTGGTGGGATTCACCAAACAGCCCCTGAGGTTCCTCTGGTCTGGTATGGAAGTCCATGGCTTCGATGACTGTGGGATTTACACACATTCATACCTGTGTTATAACACTTAGGAAATAACATGAGCCAATGCCAATGCAAGCAAATGAGATCTATCTATCTATCTATCTATCTATCTATCTATCTATCTATCTATCTATCTATCTATCTATCTATCTATCTATCTATCTATCTATCTATCTATCTATCTATCTATCTATTTATCTATCTATCTAACATACATACATACATACATACATACATACATACATAAATACAGGATGCGATTTGTCAAAAAAACAGAGGGTGGGTGTTTTTGGGGTTTTTTTGGGGGGTGGGGGGGTGGGGGTATGTATGTTTGTGGGGTAGGGGCAGCACTTACATATGTTGGGGTGCGGTCCATAACTAATGTAACCGATACTGGCATGAAACGAAAGTGAAACTTTCCATACTTTAACCGTCCATCTCCTGGTTCTGTTCCTCTATTATTCAGTCGATCTTACATGAAATTTTCACACCCTCTAACCTGTATCCACTGGACCCCCTCCACTGCTCTATGGGACCCCACAAATGCTTGGCCCCATGAATTTGTCATGTTTACCCCCCCTTTACCCCCCAGTGCATGGGGACGGTCGTGAATTCTGAGACTGTGACAGTTCAGTTCAGGTGAACGTTAGTGTCACGAATGTAGGATATAGGAGGAAGAAAACTGACCCAACATGATGGGATTTACATTGGTTGGTTGTTATCCCCCCCCCCCCCCCCCCCCCACACACACACACGGATGAAATTCAATGAGCAGAAGTAGGGATGGGAAAAACCAGATGGGGGGTTGATCACCACTCCCCAACAAATCGCACCATAGATAGATAGATAGATAGATAGATAGATAGATAGATAGATAGATAGATAGATAGATAGATGACTCAATGTATTCACCCAAATGAGCCGTGTTAATTAGTAACTGACTAACATTTGTTCATATAATACCTAAGATAAATAAGCTTTTTATCTCAAAACCTTTAAGGTTCAGGTTAAGGACAATATTTAATGTGATTTCTTCTGTGAGAAAAAAATAGAAGCACTTATAAAACAAAAAAAAAATAATAAAAAAATGAAAGTCGAACAAAAAACCGAAAAGGGAAAGAAAAGTGTATAGAAACAGATGGAGACTAAGGTGAGGGATAGATAGAAGAGATGGAGGATAGGCCTGTTCATGTTCAGCAGCATTAATCTCTGTCAGTCTGTTGGTCAATATTGTCTAGTGTCTCACCATTGGATGTCGCTCTAAATGATTGATATGGCAATAACCTGTTTACCCAGGTGGCTTAAAGCGCTGGTATTCTCTGCAATATTGAATAAACAGCACAAACTCACTCCTCTGTGCAATAATATCCAGGTTTAGAAGCACGTGGACACACACACACACACAAACAAACACACACACACACACAAACACACACTGCTCAGGGGCCTGTCAGCGGTGATGGCAGGGCTGCAGGGGCATTGTGGGTAAGCAGAGGCATCTCTCCAGTCTAAGTACCCTTTAGTAAAGTAGAGTCTTCACTGGCTTCATCCACATCCTGTTTTTCCACCCAAAACTGTGCTCTGACTCCATCACACACACAAATACATTATCATTCACAGAAAAGACCTCATTTCTCTTTTACTGTGTCTATGAAATATTAATATGATATGAATCCTCAAAGAAATTCCACTCCACTTTGTATTTGTTTGTGATATGCAGGAGGCAAAACCAACACCGTCTGCAGAAAACAAGCCTGGGTTTATTTTTTTCTGTAAGTGACATAAAGGTACAGTAGTATTTATTTTCTGTAGGATATAAACTAACATTATCTTCTGACCCAGTACAAATGCCCAGGGGTGGATCTACCTGCAGAGACCCTGCCCTCTGCCTGGATTCTCTGATTTCCCTCTTTTTTTTCAGTCCATGGGTCTTTTGGCAATGAGTGCGAACCTTCAGAAAATAACTGTCCAATGCAGGTGGAGCAGAGGAAATCTATAAAGGTGTAGTCTCTACGGTCACATGACTGTCTCCATCTTTTACTCTGATATCCAACACACAGGGATGAATCAGAGGCACACACAAGCGCAGTGGTTCCCATCCTGTTTTGCCTCGTGACCCCATTTTAACATCACAAATTTTTGGTGACCGCAGACATTCAAAACAGAGACTTTTTTTGCTAAAATTAATTTGTTTTTGATCATGTAATAGTTTGCTACTCTATGTTGCAAATAAATGCTAATTTTAGATGACATTTAGTCTATATAATGCCCAACCTATTAACTGGCTGGCAGATTAATCGGGCCAATTATAGCTTATCACCGATTAATCAACATCGGCCAATATGTAACCGATTTATTAACTTTTTTGCTGCGGAGATTCTGTCGCTCGCTCCTCCTGTGTGTGTGTGTGTGTGTGTGTGTGTGTGTGTGTGTGTGCTGCCAGGAGAGTTAGAGGAACAGTAAAGCCTGTCAGTTTCACTTTCACATCTGCTCGGACCCCACACACACGCACACAATCACAGAATCACGGACTGCTACACCCCCCCCCCCGACAAGGATGGACCTCTAATCCCCCCCCGCTCCGACCACCCCCCAGTCCGAAAATCATGGACCGACCACCCCCCACCCCCATTTCGACAAGGATGAACCGCTAAGCTAATCACCCCCACTCCAGCTCCGACCCCCACCCAGTCTGAAAATCACGGACCAACCCCGACTGACACCCCCCCCAGTCTTATGAGCTATTTACCCCCCCACACACACCCATGTCTGTGCACTTCCTGTCTGGGTGTTAATAGTGTAGGGGAGACTGGGGACAGCATAACACAGGTCAGTTGTAACTCTTGCAATTGTTCCAATCAGGAACAACTTAGGACTCACCTAATTCACTCTGCACATGCTCAGTTTAGTCCTTAGTCCACATGGGAAGTTGTAGTGCCGTGAGGCAGACACATCCAAATTTGTGAGTGAAAACATAATTTTGTTGTAAGTCATATTTTTTGCTCTAATTATTTTTGTGATTGCATAGTTTGCTTTGTAGTTGGACTCATTAAAGGTAGGTATCGCTTACATTTGGGGAATGATTTACCAAACAATTTTTATGTCACTACTTATAAAATATAGACTCACATCTTTTTCAAAAGTCTGCTCTCCCCAGCACAAAAACTACCACATCTAGAACCTGTGGTTCCACACAGGTCACAGACTAGTCTAATACAGAGGGTATGCACGTGACGTCACCGCTAGCAGAAGTCACCGCAGTTATGCCCACTGAGTGGCAGAAAGAGGGAGATGAGTAGCGGCTTTGACTTGAATACTGCGAAAACTTTAGAACAATCTAAAAAATGGAGAAGAGCTGTTGTGCCATTGATCGCACAAATAGGTTTAAAAAGCACTCGGAGCTATCGTTTTAGTGGTGACCTAAAGCCAAAGACAGAAGAAGCAGATGGATCGCTGCAATTCGTAGAAATAACTGGAATCCAGGCAACGAAACCTGGATTTGTGTCAGGTAACGTTAATTTATGCTGTATTCTTGTGTAAAATCATACCTTAAATTACACATCGTTTTGGCTAACGTTACTTCTTAGTAAAGCTCTTAATGTTAGCATCTGTCATTTAGTTCTATATTTCATAACTGAAATGTTTTTGTCTTCAGTTGTGTGATTCTGAACCTTGTGCTCTACATGATTTGTAAACTAGCTTAAACTGAGGCTAACCTAGTTTTCCAAATAAGGAGGTACTCTAGCACAAAGCTGTTGTAGCTGTGTTGTATCAAGTATTTGATGTGAACTCTACTTAAATCTCCACAGTACCAGTAGATCTTCCACTCACTTGGGTCAATACTAAGGGTTCAACTCCAGTAAATCAGTAGTGAACTGTGAGCACTACTGCTGGGCCTTTACCTTGACAATGACCACCAAGAAAATATGTTTTCAATGACATAAAACCTCCAAAACAATAGTATGTTGAATTGAAAGCACTCACCAGCTGTAATCCTCTAATTAACGATGATGAGGATGTCAACAACTCTTTGGCTTTTGGATGCTTTCAGCTTTTGCATTGGGGATTTGGTGTTGAAATCAGGTTCATATAAATGTCAGGATACGTGATTTCCGTCCACATATCAATGTTCGTAGACCACTTGTTTGGTAGCTTGTATGGATCCATTGCCTTTAATTTCATGTTATATTCCACATTTTCCCCGGTCTCGCTGTTGTTACTGCTATGCTCCACTATGTTGAGCCGGTTTGTTTTTGCCACTCAGTCTGACTTAGAGGGGCGTGGCCCAGGGGGGAAGTGACGTATGTGCATTCCCTCTATAAGACTATTATACAGAGGTTTAAAGTTGTGTAAATTATCTTTGTGAGATAAAGATTTATGCAACTGTTAATCCACCTGTCCACAATTCTCTAATATAAGATTACTATATCCTGTGTAGATCAATGTTCATATTTCATATATCGGCCAATATATCGGTTATCAGCCAATATTGGATATCGGCCAATATAATGGATATCGGCTTTTTTTAGGCCCCAATATCGGCATCGGCCCCAAAAATCCTATATTGGTCGGGCTCTAATATAATGTATATTATTGTGAAAGGAGGAAGTAAAGCCAGGTGTAGATTACTGCACGAAGTGAGAATTGGATTTTCCTTGGTCAGGATATGTTCAGTCAGTCCAGCTTGGATTTACAAGGCTGACAATTAATACTGAACAAACAAGAACTCAAACTATGAATTATGAAAGAGCTGCAGCATCTGAAACTGACCACCATTACCGTTTAAATTCTAATTACCATGATAACCGTGTTTGATTACTGCACTTTTAGGGGAAAAAACCCTATGTAAAGCTGTGTTTTTATGTCAAATATTTGAATATAGTTTTAATTTATTACAATTTTGATTTTCTATGCCTAATATTTGGAACCAATATTCACTTTTAAAGTCTTTGAAAAGGTTCGTTAAGCATCTATGTGTTATTTATGCAATAAAGTATATAATTTTTTCAAATCGGATTTTATATATTTTTGTGTTTTTTGTCCTTTTATGTTTTTATAGTAGGTTAAAGTGAAAAAAAATAATAGACAGATGATGTAAATGAAGTTGTGCTGAAAAAAAAGATCCCAAACATGGGTATAGTAAACATTTGTTTATATAGTATATAAAGGCAAAATCAAAAGGACTGAAAAACAGACAAAATAGGCTCAGACCACAAAGGGTTAATATTTGAATGTTTCTGCAACAGAAGGTACACTCTGCCTATTGTTTTATTTATTTATTTATTTTATTTTTTCAAAATACAACTTGGTTAAATTATTTCAGTGTGTGTATTAGTACTTTTTGAACATTTTGAGCACAATTTCAACAAGAAAAGCACTCGGAGAGCGCAGACCTCCGCCAAGACAGATCTGGTCCCCCCCTCCCCCGATCACCACCAAAATTTAATCATTTCTTCCTTGTGCCAGTATCAACATTTCCTGAAAATTGCATGAAAATCCATCCATAACTTTTTGAGTTATCTTGCTAAGAAACAAACAAACATGCACACATGCATACACACAAAGCCATGTGATCACAGTACCTCCTGGTGGAGGTAATAACACCACAATAATAATGATAACCGTGATAATTTTGGTCACAATAACTGTGATATAAAATTGTCATATCGTTACATCCCTAGTTCCATGAAATGAACCAGGACCAGGTTCTCTGATAGAGGTGCCCTCTAGGTTTTAAGGAAGCTGCATGTGGGTCAGAGCTGAAGGTCTACTGAGAGGCCCAGATAAAATGGAGTGCACCTCCTGAGGTCTCAGCCCCTGGCAGAGTCACTTTGACTTTTCCTTCTACCGTCTTAGCCACCTTCACCTTAGGGCTGCCGGCGTCTCCTGCTCTGAGCCGCTCAGGTTATCAGCCACTGTGTCTGTTACCCCCAGACACTGCACACACTGGGCTCCATACGTGAAGGCAGATTCAATTTAATACTGACCTGCTCTGTGCGATTAGAAGCCTCTATCATCTGAGCATGTGCAGCAGGATGCATTCTGCTTTTAGGCCGTCAGTTCAACACCACAGCTGTTTGGAACCAGGTATGTCATTATGTCTGTGG
Organism: Sphaeramia orbicularis; assembly: GCF_902148855.1. Taxonomy (NCBI): domain Eukaryota; kingdom Metazoa; phylum Chordata; class Actinopteri; order Kurtiformes; family Apogonidae; genus Sphaeramia; species Sphaeramia orbicularis. The sequence goes on along the minus strand of NC_043959.1, from coordinate 12,729,258 downwards.
GACACACTGCTGGGACAGACACAGTGGACTCCAAATGTACTGGCGTCATGACTCACTTTTCAGACATTTTCATAACATGGCACACTGATGCATAAATACATAGATGTAATGGGGTGGGGGGTGCTGTCATTAGTAGGGGTGTGTATTGGCAAGAATCTGGCGATACGATACAAATCACAATACTAGGATCATGATACGATATATCACTATATATCATGATACTGTTAAAAAGGTAATTTTTTGATTGTTTCTTTTTTTAAATGATTATTTCCTTGAAGAATTGAATTACAGCAGAAATCTGCACAAATACTAAACACATTTTTATTTGATCACAACAGGATCTAATGTTATATCACAAAATGTTCCTGTGTTCAAACTGAAATTCTGTTTTACAGACATTACAGTTTAAGATCCTGTTCAAATGTTCATATTCTATTAGTTCAGAACGAACATCAGAACATTATTTTTGTGCAATCCCAACAAAGGAACTAACATTTAATAAAAGAGTGTTAAATAATAATAAATAAAACATAAACAAAAAAGAAAACGAAACAAACAAAAAACAAAAATGAACGTCCACAATATCTGCATTTGAATGAATACCTAAAAATATCGATACAGTACTTTTAAATATCGATACAGTATTGTGAAATGAAATATCACGATATATTGCAGAACCGATATTATTTTACACCCCTAGTCATCAGCTATAATCACTATTGTCACCACTGAACTGTATTGTTTTCTTTTTTATACAAACTATTTGCTGTTTTCTGTGGAATTTGTGGAAACATTTTAACAGCCTTCCTGTTTTAGAATATTTATTAGATAGATAGATAGATAGATAGATAGATAGATAGATAGATAGATAGATAGATAGATAGATAGATAGATAGATAGATAGATAGATAGATAGATAGATAGATAGATACTTTATTAATCCTGAGGGAAATTCAAGTATTCAGCAGCTTTACATACAGCACAAGAACACAAAAAAAACAGATCAAAACAGGTGGGTTTGTAACCAGGCTGACATTAAGGTTAATATACACACTCTAAAAAACTTGCTGAAGAACTTCCTGTAAAAAAAACAAACAAACTTCTTGTACAATACTGTAAACAAAGACTTCTGTTGTATTACACCACTGGTTCCCAACCTTTTTTGGCTCATGACCCCATTTTAACATCACAAATTTCTGTCGACCCTGGACATTCAAAACAGCTTCAGTTGATTTGTTTTTGATCCTGTAATAGTTTGCTATACTATGTTGTAAATAAAGGTTATTTTCAGAGGACATTTAGTCTGTATAATGTATATTATTGTGGACGGAGGCAGAAAATCCAGGTGTAGATTACTGTGATTTTCCTTGGTCAGGATATGTACAGTCAGTTCAGCTTGGATTTACAAGGCTGACAATTAATACTGAACAAACAAGAACTCAAACTATGAATTATGAAAGAGCTGCAGCATCTGAAACTGACCACAATGAACATTTGACAGATAAACAGAACCACAGTGCTGCAGTTTCAGCTTCAGAGTTTGTCATGTATTTTTTTGTATTGTGATTGTCTCTCTCAACTCACCGTATATTTTTATTGGTAAATTTTTATTTTTTATCTTTATTGATTACTAGAAGTTTCAAGCAACCCCACATGGGGTTCTAACCCCAAGGTCGAAAAACACTATTACGTAAAAATGTGACTATATAGAATCACACTGGGGGTGTGTGTCAATAGTTTCATATATTAATATTTACTTAATAATGCATTAAATAAATATAGGAACAGATGAATATTGATTTAAGTCTATTTCTGTTACTTAAATGAATCAGTTGCTCCATCTAACTGTCATGCAGATCTGCTTCAACATCTGTTGCTCTCAATCACTCATACATCTTATTTAAGTAATAATTTGATGTTAGACATGGAGTGTTCACACACTGCAGCTTAAACTCATTCATCAGGCTCTTTTAAGCTTGATTCCTCCTTATTTGTGCACTTGATTACAGAAAAGCAGCAGCTGTTCGGCCTTGTGTTCTTGTATTACACTTGTTTTATCTGTTCCTCTGGTAACGACGGAATTTAGAAAAACGTTTTCAGCTTGGGTGCCCCCTCAGCGTGGAATACTCTACAGACTGACCTGAAACTCTCTGAAGTTCGTCCAGTTGGAGCCTTCCGTTCTAGTCTGAGGGACAGACAGTGGTACACCATCGGACAGGACCTGTCTTTTTATAAATTTTAAATTATTGTTTGTTGTTGTGTTTTAGCGCCGGCACTTTATGTTGAAAACACTATCGCACCTCTAAAATAGTATGTTTTTATTTACACTGTCACTTCCTCGTAAGTGTTCTTATGACATGTGCTGCTGAGGTGCAGGTCACCCTAGATGGGATATAACAATATGACAATTTCATATCGCGGTTACTGTGACCAAAATTAGCACAGTTATCATTATTATCGCAGTATTGCTGAAATTGTGCTCAAAATGTTCAAAAAGTACTGATACACACACTTAAAATTAATTTAACCAAGTTATATTTGGAAAAAAAAACAACAACAAACAAACAAATAAAATAATTGGCACAATGTACCTTCTGTTGCAGAAACAATCAAATATTAACCCTTAGTGGTCTGAGCCTATTTTGGCCGTTTGTCAGTACTTTTGATTTTGCCTTTATATACTATATAAACAACTGTTTACTATACCCATGTTTGGGATCTTTTTTTTCAGCACAGCTTCATCTGTATCATCTGCCTATCATTTTTTTCACTGTAACCAACAACAAAAACATAAAAGGCGAGAAAACACAAAAAATATAAAATCTGATTTGAAAAATGTATATACTTTATTGCATAAATAAGAGAAAGATGCTTAACGAACCTTTTCAAAGACTTTAAAAGTGAATATTGGTTCCAAATATTAGGCATAGAAAATCAAAATTGTAATAAATTAAAACTATACTCAAATATTTGACATAAAAGCAGATCTTTACATAGGGTTTTTTCCCCTAAAAGTGCAGTAATCAAACACAATTTTCATGATAATCAGAATTTAAACAATAATACTAATCGTCTGCAATTTTACCACGGTTTATCGTTATACCAGTAATCGTTACATCCGTACACCTTAGTAAGTCAGTGTTTCTCAACCTTTTTTGTGACTCCGGGGGGTGATGATAAACTGTCCTTAAAAGCCAACGTGGAGGCTGTTTTTAAAAAAGCACATCAGCACACGGACTTTTATCGAAGCTCCGGAGTGTTAGGCCCAATCCCAGTTCAGCCCTTAGCCCCTCCCCCTTGCCTCTCCCCCTTGGCCCTTGCACTTAGCACTACCCCTTGAATCAGAGTTGTAAGGGGTAGTGGTTAAAACTTTCCCCTATGAACTGGTCCAACCCTTCCAGACCGGTTCCGTCATCAGTAGTCACCGATGCTGCAATAAACAGATGCGACAGCTTTGTTTCTGGAAGTATTCCCCATGTCGTCAGCAGCTGGAACTGCCTCTGTTCCATGGGCTTTGGACATCTTTTTACATCTATCAGCTATAAACCGCAGAAATGCGATCAAATGATTAAGTTGTTAATGAAGAAAATCCATACATTTGTGTGTTTGTTTTGTCACTGCTTCACTTTTTTGTTGTGTTTACCTCCATCTTGCCAATGATTTGAACAGAATTATGGGAAATTTCTCCTACCCCTCCGTTCGTAGTGTGGTCCTGAAAAATCTCCGTTTCGAGGGTCAAACAGCCCTCTGCCTTAATGCCCTAATGGTTGACAGGACTTTTGTGAAGACTTTTTATTCTAGTTTTATTGAGTTGGTTTTAACCTCCTGAGACCCAGGAAATGTCAGCAAAGTACAAGCTTTTTTTGTTTTTTAATAAATAAGTGCCCATATTGGAAACAACATGATGCAATAGTTTTATCAGATCCGGTTTTTAAAATTTTTTTAATGAATGTGCTTTGTAGTGGACAGTATTCTTTTTTTTGTATAAAGTTGTGAAACTCTTGTCCACAAACGTGGATAGAAAACCCATAGCTGGGTCTGAGGAGGATAAGCTTTTCTTGTATCTGCTGGTTTAGTCGACTCAGCATCAGAAACAAAAACAGACTTCAGGGTTTGTGAAGGTGTGACCTTGAATGACCTCACACACCTGCAAAGGTCAGAACTTTGAATAATAATAAACTCTGACTGACCCCAGTTGCTTCTGAATGACCCTGGTCAGTAATGACCTTGGTCACTCCCGAATGACCTTGGTTGCTCCTAATGACCCTGGTTGCTCCTAAATGACCCCACCCACCCTCTGAGTGCATGCTGTTTTAGTCTGGTGGCTGATACACCTTACCCCCGTAGCAGAACCAGTAGGCACAAGAACTCTTCTGTTCCTGCTGTTATCAGGCTCTTGAACAGTCAGTAGTGTGTGATTTGTGTTTTTGCATCTGTCATTTGTTTTGGATGTGTGTGTAATAGGGCTGGGTATCATGGCCAATTTCCATAAGCGATTCAATTTCAGTTCATAAGGTTCTGAATAGATTAATCATGATTCGATCTAATATCAATTCAATTCAGTATTAATTGATTGATTCAGATTAATTTAGTGATACCAAAGTACAATTTTGAGTTGTAACCTGATTATTTGAGTACCGCAGTCATGCAACACATCAATACTGGTATCATTATTGATATTACAAAGGAAATAAATATGACATTTCAGCAGGAAGTGGCTGAATCTGCTCCTAAATAATGAATGGAACAGAACGGAATGGAATGAAACAGTACCATGTTTCGGGGGGGGTGGGGGGTGTGCTCCATCGTGATTGTTGGTTGGAGGGATTGGGGGGTGGGGTGTGCACACTCTGTGATGGTTGGTCGGGCAGCTGGGGGGGGGGGGGGGTAGCGAAGTGGTTGAACATTGTCGCTTTACTATTCCTCTAACTCCATACTCAGCCATAGGATCCAAGTTTTATTCCAAGAATGACCGTCTTCTGCGACTCGCCTCGGAGAACCTCCGGACAGCCAGTTCCTTTACACTGCGGGTTCGAGTTTGAGGCTGGGAGAACCTCCAGGGGAGGGGTTTTCTCCACCCTTCCTCCACATTTTGTCCGTGCCAGAGCCGTTGTGAGCGAGTTGCAAGTCTTCCCCCGGGGTTCGCAAGACGAAGCCACCCGCACTTCTGTGTACTCCTGGTCCTGCTCTGAAAAATTGATCTCATCCACTATTAATCGATTACACAAAATTAAAACAAAATTGATCTAAGATCGATCAAATTGATTGTTTTACCCAGCCCTAGTGTGTAACTGCTGGCTGTACAATAATTTGCCCTTAGGGGATAATAAAGTACCTTGAACCTTGACCCTTGAACCTTGAGCTTATAGTACAGCTTTGTGACCACTTGACTTGAGCCTCTTCATTCCAGTGCAGCTCAGATGTTTAGTAGAACTCAGAGGTACAGGCAGACAGTTGTTAGCCTAGTAGTGTCTACTTCAACCCACCGCCACGTAAACACACAAGCATGCACAAATGTCGCACACTAAGCCTTTAATTTTCTCTTGCCACATTAGAAAAAAAAAAAAAATCCAGCTACGTGTTTGTGTGCTCAGTTATATTCATTATCCCACATAAATGATTGCATGCCCTCCAGCAGTCGCCTTGGGCAAAGGGAAATGCATTTGCTTGCCAGCTGTGTGAAGACCTGCTTCAATGAAAGACAGAGTTTTTCAGAGTGACAAGGGGTTTTCAAAAGAATGCATCAAAAATGTATTGAGAGGGTGCTATTCTCCTTGAAAAAAAAAAACAAAAAAAAAACTTGTAGCTGGTATTTTGACAGATGAAATATGGAGCACCGGAGACCTTCTAACCCATTTTTTTGATGAGAAGGGAAGGAGATACAATACCAGTTTTCTTTGTACAATAAGGAATGGGTATTATTTGTTGAAAAGGACACTGTTGAAGCATGAGACCTTAGTTAATGTCATCTGAAGAAGCAGCAGCAGCTCATGATTAACCCTTACAGACCCAAACTTCCACTTTTTACCAAAACCATCTACTGATCTAAACTGTTTAATACCTGCTGATCCACTAATCCTATCAATGCATGTCAATAATTGATGTAAAATACTGTTCTCCATCTTTTCATGGTCATCAGATATGACCATATTTGGACGTTCAGAGGCTGCATAGTTACCGTGGAAACACCGCCATCTTCTCCAACATTGATTCACCAGTCAAACCCATGGAGTTGGATCAGTGACAGTGGACGGAGACACTGGGTTGTGTGGACACATTGTCAGAAAAACTTGAGAATATAGGATGTATTCTGTAAAGACCAGTTTCCACTACATGGTACCGACTCGACTTGACTCAGGTACCAGGTACTATTCCTGGAGGCCGTTTCCATTACAGGATAGTATCGACTTTAGAGTACCTGGTTGTCATAGTGACTCTGCGTGCCACTTCCGTAACCATGTGCTGTCGTCTGCTCTGAGAGATGCTGATGATGACATTGAATCTTTTCATCATCCACCAAGGACAGAAATGTCTAAACCTCCTCGACTGTCCACTGCAGTGTTTCCTAACCTTTTTTGGCTCGTGACTTCGTTTTAACATCACAAATTTCTAGCGACCCCAGACATTCAAAATGGAGACTTGTTTTGTTTTTTTGTTTTTTTTGCTAAAATTAATTATTTTTTGATCATGTAATAGTTTGCAATACTATGTTGCAAATAAATGTTAATTTTAGACGATATATATATTATTATGGATGGAGGCAGTAAAGCCAGGTGTAGATTACTGCACAAAGTGAGAACTGGATTTTCCTTTGTCAGGATATGTACAGTCAGTCCAGCTTGGATTTACAAGGCTGACAATTAATACTGAACAAACAAGAACTGAAACTATGAATTATGAAAGAGCTGCAGCATCTGAAACCGACCACAATGAACATTTGACAGATAAACAGAACCACAGTGCTGTAGTTTCAGACTCACAGTTTGTCATGCCTTTTATGTATGTGATTGTCTCTGTCAACTCACCGTATACACTATATTGCCAAAAGTATTGGCTCACCCATCCAAATAATCAGAATCAGGTGTTCCAATCACTTCCATGGCCACAGGTGTATAAAATCCAGCCCCTAGGCATGCAGACTGCTTTTACAAACATTTGTGACAGAATGGGTCGCTCTCAGGAGCTCAGTGAATTCCAGCGTGGAACTGTGATAGGATGCCACCTGTGCAACAAATCCAGTCGTGAAATTTCCTCACTCCTAAATATTCCACAGTCAGCTGTATTATAAGAAAGTGGAAGTGTTTGGGAACGACAGCAACTCAGCCACGAAGTGGTAGGCCACGTAAACTGATGGAGCGGGGTCAGCGGATGCTGAGGCGCAGAGTGCGAAGAGGTCGCCAACTTTCTGCAGAGTCAATCACTACAGACCTCCAAACTTCATGTGGCCTTCAGACTAGCTCCAGAACAGTGCACAGAGCTTCATGGAATGGGTTTCCATGGCCGAGCAGCTGCATCCAAGCCATACATCACCAAGTGCAATGCAAAGCGCCAGATGCAGTGGTGTAAAGCACGCCGCCACTGGACTCTAGAGCAGTGGAGGCACCTTCTCTGGAGTGACCAATCGCGCTTCTCCATCTGACAATCTGATGGACGGGTCTGGGTTTGGCGGTCGCCAGGAGAACGATACTTGTGGGACCGCATTGTGCCAAGTGTAAAGTTTGGTGGAGGGAGGATTATGGTGTGGGGTTGTTTTTCAGGAGCTGGGCTTGGCCCCTTAGTTCCAGTGAAAGGAACTGGGAATGCTTCAGCATACCAAGACATTTTGGACAATTCCATGCTCCCAACTTTGTGGGAACAGTTTGGAGCTGGCCCCTTCCTCTTCCAACATGACTGTGCACCAGTGCACAAAGCAAGGTCCATAAAGACATGGATGACAGAGTCTGGTGTGGATGAACTGGACTGGCCTGCACAGAGTCCTGACCTCAACCCCATAGAACACCTTTGGGATGAATTAGAGCGGAGACTGAGAGCCAGGCCTTCTGTCCAACATCAGTGTGTGACCTCACAAATGCACTTCTGGAAGAATGGTCCAAAATTCCCATGAACACACTCCTAAACCTTGTGGACAGCCTTCCCAGAAGAGTTGAAGCTGTTATAGCTGCAAAGGGTGGACCCACGTCATATTGAACCCCATAGACTAGGAATGGGATGGCACTGAAATTCATATGAGAGTCAAGGCAGGTGAGCAAATACTTTTGGCAATATACAGGGTGTATCAAAAAAAAAGTAGACTGTCCAAAAAGTGCCCACCAGATTTACAAGTGAATGTTTTCATGAAAGGTCTTTGTTTGCCTATGTTGATATGGACGTCCTGCATCTGTCCATACCAAAATTTATTACATAACTGCATGCATGACTTCACACGGGCCCTTTTTAAGAGGGGGTAAAACATTTTTTTCCTCCAAAAAATTAAAGGGTTAAAATTGGTTGAAAAGCCTTAAACTGTGGTGCAATGCGTGATTCTTTGGTTTTCTCTGCTGCGGTACCCAGATTAACCCTTTGTTTCTTGTCAGGTAAACTTGAGCAATGGGTATGAATTGGAATGTGTTTGAAAGTAACACCATGGTTAGCAAGTAATGACTACCCAACTGCATCCCAAAGAAGGTTAATTAGGTGCACATTACGAGGAGTAAGTCACTTACTTACCCTGTTTTTGTCCACTTAGTCCTCGACATGACCTCCATCTCTTTGGATGCACACTTGCGCTCTCCTTATCATGTCCTGCACTGCTCGCCTGATCATTCCTCTGTCTCGCCGCAGGATGTCCACTTCGGCTCTGATGTGCTGTCATGCATGCAGTTATGTAATAAATTTTGGTATGGACAGATGCAGGACGTCCATATCAACATAGGCAAACAAAGACCTTTCATGAAAACATTCACTTGTAAATTTGGTGGGCACTTTTTGGACAGTCTACTTTTTTTTGATACATCCTGTAGTGTATTTTTATTACTAAGTTTTTATTTTTGTCAATTACTAGAAATTTCAGGTGACCCCATTTGAATTCCAGGCGGCACCACGTCGGGTCCTGATCCCAGGGTTGGAAAACACTGGTCCACGGTGTCGTTGTGCAGCCTGTCATCATGGATGTATTTAGCCTAGGGGCGCCGCTACCAGTTATGGGCCTCATGAAAGTGTAATCATTGTGGACATCACAGAAATTGACTATCTTGTCAATCTATCGGACCGGGGGGTTCCATAAACAATGTCCCTTACAATAGCGTGAAAACGAAACTGAAACTTAACATGCTTTCAACGTTTGCCTCCCAGCTTCTATACCTCTGTTATATACAGCGGATCTCATACGAAATTTTCATAACTTCTAACCTGTCTCCACTGGGCCCCCCACAAATATTGGGCCTCATGAATTTGTCATGTTCACCCCCCCTTATCAGTACCCCAGATTTAGCCTACTGGTATATTAACTGTCAACTTCTGAATCTGTTTTGTTTAAAACGGTGGGCCGCGCATTGAAGACACGATGACACAGAGACAACTCTCTGACCAATCAATGTTCTGCAGTGTTTATGTGTCACATCTTAGTATCTCTTCACCTATTTTGGAACCTCAGTTGAGCAGATACTAAAAAAATAATACCGGGTACCAGATTCCAGGTACTTTCACATAATGGAAATGGAAAACGGTGAGTCAAGTCGAGCCGGTACCACGTGGTGGAAACGCGACGTAATTAGGGATGTAACAATATGGAAATTTCATATCGTGGTTATTGTGACCAAAATTATCACAGTTATCATTATTATCGTGGTATTGTTGAAACTGTGCTCAAAATGTTCAAAAAGTACTTATACACACACTGAAATAATTTAACCAAGTTTTATTTTGAAAAAAAAACAAAAAACAAAAACAACCCAACAAAACCAAATAAAATAATTGGCTCAATGTACTTTCTCTTGGCAGAAACATTCAAATATTAACCCTTAGTGGTCTGAGCCTATTTTGGCCGTTTTTCATACTTTTGATTTTGCCTTTATATACTATATAAACAAATGTTTACTATACCCATGTTTGGGATCTGTTTTTTTCAGCACAACTTCATTTATATCATCTGTCTATTATTTTTTCAGTTTAACCTACTATAAAAACATAAAAGGACAAAAAACACACAAAAATAGATAAAATCTGATTTGAAAAATGTATATACTTTATTGCATTAATAACACAAATATACTTAATGAACCTTTTCAAAGACTTTAAAAGTGAATGTTGGTTCCAAATATTAGGTACAGAAAATTTAAATTGTAACAAATTAAAAACTATACTCAAATATTTGACATAAAGCAGATCTTTACATAGGCGTTTTCTCTGGCAAAGTGCAGTAATCAAACACGGTTATCATGATAATTTGAATTTAAACGGTAATACTAACCGTCTGCAAATTTACCGTGGTTTATTGTTATACCGGTAATCGTTACATCCCTATTTCACAGTGACTGGCCTGATTCCAGACTGTGTTGTCAGTGAAACCCGGATGGCTGTCCAGGCTACCAGAACATGTCCGTACTTTTCTCTTTTTCATTGTGTTTTACTTGCTGGATTTATTTATTCTCCACAGAACGTGCTCATGCTTTAAATTATGAGTGCGGTTTGGCCAATTACCAGTGCACATTGTCTATTTTTACTGAACACTAAAGATATGCGAGGTACATACTCTCCTATGACTATCACAACGATTTGATGTTTTCAGTCATAATAATCCCAGGAAATGTCAAAGTTACGTTCAAGATAAACAAGGAACGTATTCAAACAGCCTCTGAAATATAGATACGACTAATAATGTCTTTGCTGAGTCTAAAGTTATTGTACTTTATTTGTGTTTTACTTCTTTGCCTCAACCCGTCATTCTTCAATTTTTGGCTTATGCATAATGGATGTTATTATGAGTGATTCAGGGTCGGCTTTGGCCAACGGGCTCGAAGGCTTCGCAGTGATATAGAATAAGAAGAGAGCGACGTGGAGACAGACGGAGTCAGAGCCAAGGTTTGGAAACTAAGCAAAAACAGAGAGATTATTCGCCTCAGTGAAAGAGAGAAGAAAGACAGAAGGTAGACAGTATCAAAACCTGTGTTCATGACCTCTGTCTGCCACAGAATGATATGGAATATATTACACTCAGGCGTTTGAAGTGCTTTTAACGGCGGTAAGCGGCAATGGAAGACAGGTGGAAAAAAGCATCCTACTGTGTTTACTGTTTCGGCAGCGCTAGACAAAGACGATCCAGAAATGAAGATAAAACAGACTAACCAATATTATTATTATTATTATTATTATTGTTATTATTATTATTATTGTTATTATTATTATGCAATGAGTGGGTACGACTTTATTCTCCTAAATTATTATGTTTTTCCACCTGTTTTTAAATTAAGACATTATTCTGGTAATATTATGACTTTGTTTGTATTCGACTTTATTCTCATAAAATTACGTTTTTTATCTCGATATTTTATGACTTTAGTCTCGTAGTGACAAGTGTTTTTATTTTCTTATCTGACCCTAATATGCATTTTTTTGCTTGAATAAAGCAAAAAAAAAATAAAACTTCTCTCTGTAGCATTTTGAGATTCTGCTGAATGAGAAGTGCATTATAAATGCTATTATTATTATTATTATTACTATTATTATTATTATTATTATTATTATTATTATTATTATTAGGGCTGGGTAAAACAAATCCATTTAATTAAATCGATCTCATTTTAATTTTGCGTAATCGATTAATAGTGGATGAGATCGATTTTTCCGAGCAGAACCGGGGGCGGATCCGTCTTGTGAACCCCTGGGGAAGACTTGGTTTCGCTCGCAACGGCTCTGTCGCGCACCCCCCCCCCCCCCGGGTAGAAGCCTCCAGCCATAAAACAGAATAAAGATGTTGAAGAAGTCTGTTCTGAGCCACTGTAAAAACATGGACATGTTTCTGCTCCATTCATTATTTAAGGGCACATTCAGCAATTTTCTGCTGAAATGTCATATTTATTTTCTTTCTAATATCAATATTGATCCCAGTATTGATGTGTTGTATGACTGTGGTACTCAAATAATCAGGTTACAACTCAAAATTGTACTTTGATATCACTAAATTACTCTGAATGAATCAACTAATACTGAATCGAATTGAATCGTGATTAATCGATTCAGAACCTTATGAATCGAAATCGAATCGATTATGGAAATTGGCCATGATACCCAGCCCTAATTATTATTATTATTATCATTATTAACCCTTAAAGACTCAGTGCTACTTTTGTGGCACTTCCAAAAATATTTTTTTTTCTTTATATTTAACTTTTTTTAATGTGATTTCTTGCCATACATTATAATATTATCCTCAGCATTTTGCTTTTTTCCAGTGTAAATCAGATATTTGCCTATGTTTAATTCACTGATCATGTAGACCAGGGGTGTCAAACTCATAATATTCCAGGGGCCACATTCAGCTAAATTTCATCTGAGGTATCTGAAGTGAAGTATGTGGAATTTTATATTTATTTATTATATTTTATTAATAATTTTCTCTCTGTTATTTAATGTTTTGTGTATTTGTAGATCCACTGTGATCTCTAAGTTGTGATTCACCTGTATAAACAATAAACTAAGGCGTAATGTTAACGTTGCACTTATTTTACTAACAAATTTTCAGGTTGTTCATATTTGTTCATCTTATGTTCAAGTACGATTTGTAGATGTAAACATTTTCATCACGGAATTTACTTTTTTCACTCAAAAGTTCTTATCCTATTATTTATTTATTTTAAAACAGGTCTGTGCATTTCACACATTTGGCTCCATCTTCTTCCAACACTTGTCTTTTTTTGACCCTGTCCTTTTGGGTTCGACCTGGCCTCTTCCTGCCTCCATCACCACCCACTGACGCTTGGCCCTGTTCTGTTGTACATTCAATTTTACCGCTCCAGAAAAGACGACTTGTGGGCCCAACTAGGGATGTAACAATATGAAAATTTCATATCACGGTTATTGTGACCAAAATTATCACGGTTATCATTATTATCGATTCTGTTGGGTTTCTGTGAATTGACTTCGAGTCTGGTTTTGACCAACTCTGTATATAAAGTGTCATGAGATAACTTTTTGTTGTGATCTGGCGCTATATAAATAAAATTTGATTGATTGAGTGATTTGATTGGTTTTCCCCTGTAAGTCAATTTGGAAAAAAGCGTCTGCCAAATGCATAAATGTAAATGTAAATGTTATCACGGTATTGTTGAAATTGTGCTCAAAATGTTCAAAAAGTACTAATACACACACTGAAATAATTTAACCAAGTTGTATTTAAAAAAAACAAAAAAAACCCCAAAAAACAGATGAAATAATTGGTACAATGTACCTTCTGTTGCAGAAACATTCAAATATTAACCCTTAGTGGTCTGAGCTTATTTTGGCTGTTTTTCAGTCCTTTTGATTTTGCCTTTATATACTATATAAACAAATATTTACTATACCCATGTTTGGTATCTGTTTTTTCAGCACAACTTCATCTATTTCATCTGCCTATTATTTTTTTCACTTTAACCTACTATAAAAACATAAAAGGACAAAAAACACAAAAATATATAAAATCCAATTTGAAAAATGTATATAATTTATTGCATAAATAACACACTGATGCTTAATGAACCTTTTCAAAGACTTTAAAAGGGAATATTAGTTCCAAATATTAGGTATAGAAAATTAAAATTGTAATAAATTAAAACTATACTCAAATATTTGACATAAAAGCAGATCTTTACATAGGGGTTTTTCCCCTAAAAGTGCGGTAATCAAACATGGTTATCATGATAATTAGAATTTAAACGGTAATACCAACTATCTGCAATTTTACCGTGCTTTATTGTTATTCGGGTAATCGTTACATCCCTAGGCCCAACCAACGTAAACACATGAATTCCCTCAGATGGTCGAACCCGTTGAATGTACTGCGATGGAAGGGCTGCTCTGTCAGATGAATGGAGACTGAACGGAAGAAGAAGATTAGATCACTGACAGATTAGTGTCCACATTATTGTTCCCTCCAACCGGATCCAACTCCAGACTGACATGAGCCGATCCATCTGGAACCTTCCCCAGTCTCCAGATTAGCCCCTCCAGGCCTGCATTCAACCGTGTCCTTCTGGGTATCCTCTGGGTCTGGGGGGGGGTGGGGGTTGCATGGCCCAGTGCTGTGGGATATTTGGTTCCTGTATAAACGGAGCCAGAACTCGGTTTGCGTTGCCAGTTGTGAGTCACATGTGTTCTCGGTCCGGGTTGGATGCTCTTTGTCCCAGATTCTGTTCAGAATTTATGGACAGGATTTCTGGGCACAACCGGGGGTGGGGGTTGGGGGGCAAGGGCTCCAGTTTGGCATCCTCTGGAGTGCATCTCTGCTTTTTCAGATGATGTGGTTTTGTTGGCAAACAGCTGGAACTGGGGGACGTTTTCAGCCTGGTGTGAAGAATCCAGATTAGATTCAGAAGTGTTTCATTGTCATGTGTGTTCAGTTCAGAAACAGAAACACTGTGCAATGAAAATCTGACTTTACCGTCCACACTGGATGCAAAGACAGTGTAAAGTGAATAAGTATAAAAATAGAATAATTTAACTAGGAAACTAAAATAAACAAGACAAAGTGGCATTTAAGAATGACATGAAAAAGAGAACGAGCTTAAAAATATAAAATATAAACTACTGTTTACAGAAATGTGCAATGTATGGGTAATGGTTACTGAGGAACATGGGTACAGGAGAACATAGGTACTGAGGAACATGGGTACAGGAGAACATAGGTACTGAGGAACATGGGTACAGGAGAACATAGGTACTGAGGAACATGGGTACAGGAGAATATAGGTACTGAGGAACATGGGTACAGGAGAACATAGGTACTGAGGAACATGGGTACAGGAGAACATAGGTACTGAGGAACATGGGTACTGGAGAACATAGGTACTGAGGAACATGGGTACTGGAGAACATAGGTACTGAGGAACATAGGTACTGGAGAACATAGGTACTGGAGAACATAGGTACTGGAGAACATAGGTACTGAGGAACATGGGTACTGGAGAACATAGGTACTGAAGAACATAGGTACTGGAGAACATAGGTACTGGAGAACATAGGTACTGAGGAAAATAGGTAGTGGAGAACATAGGTACTGGAGAACATAGGTAGTGGAGAACATGGGTACTGGAGAACATAGGCACTGAGGAACATGTGTACTGGAGAACATAGGTACTGAGGAACATAGGTAGTGGAGAACATAGGTACTGGAGAACATAGGTACTGGAGAACATGGGTACTGGAGAACATAGGTACTGAGGAACATAGGTACTGGAGAATATAGGTATTGAGGAACATAGGTACTGGAGAACATAGGTACAGGAGAACATAGGTAGTGGAGAACATAGGTACTGAGTAACATAGGTACAGGAGAACATAGGTACTGTGGAACACAGGTACTGGGGAACATAGGTACTGGAAAACATAGGTACTAGGGAGCATAGGTACTGGGGAACATAGGTACTGTGGAACATAGGTAGTGGAGAACATAGGTACTGGAGAACATAGGCACTGTGGAACATAGGTAGTGGAGAACATAGGTACAGGAGAACATAGGTACTGTGGAACATAGGTACTAGAGAACATAGGTACTGGAGAACATAGGTACTGGAAAACATAGGTACTAGGGAACATAGGTACTGTGGAACATAGGTAGTGGAGAACATAGGTACTAGAGAACATAGGTACTGTGGAACATAGGTAGTGGAGAACATAGGTACAGGAGAACATAGGTACTGTGGAACATAGGTACTAGAGAACATAGGTACTGGAGAACATAGGTACTGGAAAACATAGGTACTAGGGAACATAGGTACTGTGGAACATAGGTAGTGGAGAACATAGGTACTGGAGAACATAGGTACTGTGGAACATAGGTAGTGGAGAACATAGGTACAGGAGAACATAGGTACTGTGGAACATAGGTACTAGAGAACATAGGTACTGGAGAACATAGGTACTGGAAAACATAGGTACTAGGGAACATAGGTACTGTGGAACATAGGTAGTGGAGAACATAGGTACTGGAGAACATAGGTACTGTAGAACATAGGTAGTGGAGAACATAGGTACAGGAGAACATAGGTACTGTGGAACATAGGTACTAGAGAACATAGGTACTGGAGAACATAGGTACTGGAAAACATAGGTACTAGGGAACATAGGTACTGTGGAACATAGGTAGTGGAGAACATAGGTACTGGAGAACATAGGTACTGTGGAACATAGGTAGTGGAGAACATAGGTACTGGAGAACATAGGTATTGGAGAACATAGGTACTGTGGAACATAGGTACAAAGACGAAAACAAAGATTTCTGAAAACTCTGGCCAAAGTGGAGAGTTCGGTAAATCTTCGTTTTCCTGTTGGGGTGTGTTCAGGTCAAACAGATTGGGTGGGGGGGCCCAGAGCCCTTCTGCGGCTCTGGATGGTCACTATGAGAAAGAAAGCTCATTGGTCTGTTGTCTCACATTCTGCACTGTGATTGGCTAACCGGATCTAAGCTTCTCTTTACCCCACCTTCTTAGTTATTTATAGGTAGTTTTTTTTTGTTTGTTTTTTTTTTGGGGGGGGGGGGGGGGTTATTGTTATTGCTATTTTATATCAGTATTTTATTATTTTTATTATTTTATCAGTAAGTTATACTATTTATTAAATGCTGCTGACAGTCGGGGACCTGAGTACAACGTTTTATTTCTGTGTATTTTTTATATGCTGAAATGACAAATAAACTTGAATCTAAATACACGGCTGTGTGTGAAAGAAGACTTTTCTCTAAAAATTGGGGGGGGGGGTGTCTAAATACAAGACTGCGCTGTCATCGGCACAAATGATCTGTCCTCATATGATCAAATCCATCCCCCTGGATTTTTTTTTTTTTTAACAACTCAAATACTGACTCCAATCACTTCTTACATAAAGGAAAATCCAAGCCTTATCTTACGTGACGGATGCTGCTAACAGAAGCCTTGACAGTTGAGAGTTTAGCTGTTTCTTTGCTCGGACCCATTCCTCTTCTAGTTATTGATCGAAGGTGAGGCTGAAGCTGATATCTGAGCGGCTCCAGCCTAGGCGCTAACTCCAGTGGTTGGTGGTGCTGACAGCCCAGACCTGCATCATTATTACAGCCCTAAGCATTGGCAGTCAGGCTACGCTCTCGCCCCTCTCTCACCCCATGATAAACTACCGTCGGAACTCCAGGCAGATAGGTTTTTCAGCATACATCAGCTCTAGAAAGCACATCAATTATTCAGCCTCACAGTGGCCTATTGTAATTGCTCTGCATTGATAGGCTGCCAGCCAGCCCGACCATAAGTCAATGAAATAAGCAACCAGATGCAAAAACCGGACTCCTGTGGCACTGCCAATTGCAAGCTGATTAGTTTTCCCTGTTAGTCGCTAAGATAAAGCACATAAAAAAAGCAGAAACAATTCAAAAAGAAACATGCTTTAACCCTTTAACCCAGGGCTCTCAAACTCATTTTCTTTCAGGTTCCACATTCAGTCTGATTGGATCTGCAGTGGGTCGAACCAGTAAAATAATAACAGAACAACCCATAAATAATGACAAGTGCAAATTTTTGTATGTGTTTTAGTGCAAACCCCCCCCCAGTAAATGATGAAAATACTTAGTTTTATAAACTATGCAAACAAAAAAAGATGTGAATAACCTGAAAAAACAGGCATTAAGAAAAATATCAACTTGCAGAGACATAAGAAAATTGTTAAAATTGAGCTTAATTTTTTTGCAGATGACGTTGTCCTGTTGGCCTCAACGAACCTGGACCTTCAGCGTGCACTGGGGCGGTTTGCAGCCGCGTGTGAAGCAAGCGGGATGAGGATCAGCACCTCCAAATCCGAGGCCATGGTTCTCGACTGGAAAAAGGTGGTTTGCCCTCTCTGGGTCGGTGGGGAGTCTCTGCCCCAAGTGGAGGAGTTTAAGTATCTGGGGGTCTTGTTCATGAGTGAGGGAAGGATGGAACATGAGATTGACAGACGGATCGGTGCAGCGTCTGCAGTGATGCAGTCGCTGTATCGGTCGGTTGTGGTAAAGAAGGAGCTGAGCCGAGAGGCGAAGCTCTCGATTTACCGGTCAGTCTACGTTCCTACCCTCACCTATGGTCATGAGCTTTGGGTCATGACTGAAAGGACAAGATCCCGGATACAAGCGGTCGAAATGAGTTTCCTCTGCAGGGTGGCTGGGTGAACCCTTAGGGATAGGGTGAGGAGCTCAGTCACCAGGGAGGAACTCAGAGTAGAGCCGCTGCTCCTCCACATCGAGATCGGCCAGCTGAGGTGGCTCGGGCATCTGTTTCGGATGCCTCCTGGATGCCTCCCTGGGGAGGTGTTCCGGGCATGTCCCACCGGGAGGAGACCTCGGGGAAGACCCAGGACACGTTGGAGAGACTATGTCTCTCGGCTGGCCTGGGAACGCCTCGAAGTCCCCCCAGAAGAGCTGGAGGAGGAGTCTGGGGAGAGGGAAGTCTGGGCATCCCTGCTTAGACTGTTACCCCCGCAACCTAGTCCTGGAAGAAGCGGAAGATAATGGATGGATGGATGAATGGATGAGCTTAATTTTCTTGAGACATTTCAGGTTGATCATATTTGTTTAGATTAGAATAGAATAGAATAGAATAGAATAGAATAGAATAGAATAGAATAGAATAGAATAGAAGCTTTATTTGTCATTGCATAATAAATACAACGAAATTACACATGCCCCCCACATAAAAAAAAACACAAATAACATTCATACTACATTCTTCTCACTCATAAATACATTCAATAAGCACAACAAACTCACCAAAACACATCAACATTAAAATACTACTATATAAAAGTGCAATTATATATAAAAAAGTGCATCTTATATAAAGGTTATTCACATTTTATTGTTACAGGATAGTTTGTAAATGTAAATATTTTCATAATTTAATGTTATTTTTTGCACTAAAACAAAGACAAAATTTTGAAGTTGTCGTTATTTATCAGCATAATGTAATATTTTTTTCACATCGAACGGAGAAGAAAATATGGAGTCATTAATTTTTTGCAGGTTATTATTATTTTACTTGAGATCATATTGAACCTGAACTAAAATGAGTTCCACAGCCTTGACTGTGGAATTTTTGCTCTTCGCAAATTCATCCCACCGGCCGCATTGGAACCTTTGGCGGGCCGCATTTGGCCCCCGGGACGCATGTTTGAGACCCCTGATTTAACCCCTGATGTGTCTGTGGTGAGTGTTTGAAATGTGTGATTTATTTTAAATATTCCAAAAAATTCAACCGTTTACTCAATGGTTACATTTCCAGTCATGTTGGTAGAATAGACCTTGTTCTTTCCATAGACATCTGAGCATGCTCAGTTCACACCCCACCACCTGTGGAATGGGGGGGCGGGGTCAAACACAGAGTAGTGAGTGAGACTGACTCACTATAAAAATAGATGCTTTGGCCTTTTTTTTTTTTTTTTTACTACACTATTTTCAATGTAGTTTTTTGTTTTTCCTGTTGTTTCCAGTGTTGTGGTGATTTTCCTTTTTTTTTTTTTTTTTTTTTTTTGCTGTGTTTTTACCGAGTTTTGACTGAAACTGATGTATGGAGTTATACAGGTGTCAAAAAGCAGATGGACTGATTTAGAAAAAAAAAAAAGAGGCAAAACTAAAACTACTGGGACCAAATTACAATATTTTGTTAATTATTTTATTCTTTTAAGTTCATTTTAGTAAATTTTTAGCATATTTTTTCATTATTCATTTGTGTTCAGTTTAATTGCATATGTTGTTTATTTTTCTACATTTTGATTTTATTATTTTTCTTTAATTTTGTTCAGTTTGTGTCATACTTTGTTCATGTTACTTATTATGTTGCTGGTTTATTATTAATATTTGTTCATTTTATTGATCACTTTGGCTGTTTTTATTGATCACTTTGGCTGTTTTTGTTCATGTTGTTGCTTATTTTATTCTTTTTTTTTTGTCTGCTGTATGGAGTTAAACAGGTGTCAAAAAGCAGCGGACTGATTTAGAAAAATAAATAAATAAATAAAAGAGCCCAAAACAAAAACTACTGGGCCTAAATTCAAATCCTTGTTCCTTATTTTATTCTCTTTTTTTTGTTACTTCATCGTAGTCAATTTTTTTCATATTTTTTCATGTTATTTTTCCAATATTTTATTCGTCTTTTGTTCATTTAGTTGCTTATTTTGTTTATTTTCCTACATTTTGTTTTATTTTTTCCTTAACTTTGTTCAGTTTGCAGCTTATTTTGTTCATGTTACTTATCATTTTGTTGGTTTATTATTCATTTTTGTTCATTTTATTGATCACTGGCTGTTTTTTGTTCATTTTGTTGCTTATTTTATTCTTTTTTTTTTTTTTTTTTTTGATTGTGTAACTGCTTTATGGAGTTAAACAGTGTCAAAAAGCAGCTGGAGTGATTTATTTATTTTAAAAAAAGAGCTCAAAACAAAAAATTCTGGGGCTAAATTCAAACTTTTGGGTCTTGTTTTATTCTCTCTCTCTATCACTCTCTCTCTCTCTCTCTCTCGCTCTCTTTTTTTGTTACTTTATTGTAGTCAATTTTTTGCCTATTTTTTAAAGTTATTTATTATTTTTCAATATTTTATTATTTTTGTTCATTTAGTTCCTTATTTTGTTCATTTTCCATTTTATTTTTTCATCAGTTCTGTTCAGTCTTGTTCCGTTTGTGGTATGTTACTTATTATTTTGTTGGTTGATTATTCATTTTTGTTCATTTTATTGATCACTTTGGCAGTTTGTGTTCATGTTGTTGCTTATTTTATTCTTTTTTTGGTCTGCTATATGGAGTTAAACAGGTGTCAAAAAGCAGCGGACTTATTTAGAAAAAAAAAAAAAAAAACAAGAGCCCAAAACAAAAACTACTGGGCCCAAATTCAAATCCTTCTTCCTTATTTTATTCTCTTTTTTTTGGTTACTTCATTGTAGTCAATTTTTTGCATATTTTTTCATGTTATTATTTTTCCAATATTTATTCATTTCTTGTTCATTTAGTTGCTTATTTTGTTTATTTTCCTACATTTTGTTTTATTTTTTTCTTCAATTTTGTTCAGTTTGGAGCTTATTTTGTTCATGTTACGTATTATTTTGTTGGTTTATTATTCATTTTTGTTCATTTTATTGATAACTGGCTGTTTTTTGTTCATTTTGTTGCTTATTTTATTCTTTTTTTTTTTTTTTTTTTTTTTTTTGATTGTGTAACTGCTTTATGGAGTTAAACAGCATCAAAAAGCAGCACAAGTGATTTGTATATCTAAAAGAAGAGCCCAAAACAAAAAATTCTGGGCCCAAATTCAAATCCTTGGTCCTTCTTTTACTCTCTCTCTCTCTCTCTCTCTCTTTTTTTTTTTATTACTTCATTGTAGTCAATTTTTTGCCTATTTTTTTCATGTTTTTTATTATTGTTTTCAATATTTTATTTGTTTTTGTTCATTTAGTTGCTTATTTTGTTCATTTTCCGTTTTATTTTTTCATCAGTTCTGTTCAGTCTTGTTCCGTTTGTGGTATGTTACTTATTATTTTGTTGGTTGATTATTCATATTTATTCATTTTATTGATCACTTTGGCTGTTTGTGTTCATTTTGTTGCTTATTTTAATTTTCTTTTGACTGTGTAACTGCTTTATGGAGTTGCTGTTCAGTGTGTTCCAGTTGACAGTTGATGTTCAACATCCTAAATCTCTTATTGATGTCCATTCTAGTGCCTTATTTAGTCCAAACCTGTCAAACTTCAGTTCCTCTCTTTGTCTTTTTCTGTTCTTCCACTTGTTTTGACCCTAAAACACACAGTAAAACAAAACCACTGAAGAAAAGGAACACAAGCACAAACTCACAGCAGCTTTAATGAACCTGAAACAGACGCTTACTCACACGTTAAACAGTACAACAGCGTTAATAGACGTTAAGCTCGTCCAGCCTCTTGTTCCAGCAGATTAATTTTTGATTCGACCAAATTTCATCAAGAACTCACTGGGCACCTGATGAAAATTGAAAACCATTAAATGTTTTGCGTAGCCGGTAAAAGAATGTGGTCAAAAGTCATCAACACACAGACGGAGTTATAGACCGACATAAACAGACAAGCGGACAAAAGCGCAGTCCAAATCAGAGTTCAGAAAGCTAATCAATGTCTTCCTGTTTACATTTCTCATGGCTCTCCTCATGCCCTTCACTTTCACAAAGCCCCTGTAATCACCACAGAATATAGATTGGCTGTTTGTCAGTCTGCACACGACTTAGTCATAAGAGATAGCAAACAGGCAGGGAAAAGTAAAGAAGAGAGGAGGAGAGGAGGAGAGGGAGTCCACAGTGACATCCGTCCCAGTGTCCCCTCTTCAGTCCTATCAGACAGATGTGTGCAGAGACAGAAGGAAGGCTGGAGGAGGAGGGGGGGGCTGGGGGACCGGTGAGAGTCTGATTGAGCTGTAACAGCCTCCACCGGTGCAGATGGAGAGACAAGAAACACACGGAGAGGTGAAAGAAAAAGAGAGAGGGAGAGAGGAGGAAATCCAGACGTAGACTGCAGACTGATCCAGTGGGTTTCAGTCTGTAGTGAACTGTGTCCAACTGTTTGTTTCCATGTGGGCTCCATGAATGTTTTAGTTCACATTCCTCACATGAACCTTTGGTTCATTCAGGGCTCACGTTTACTGCTCATATGCATATATTTACATAAATACACATTTGCATTGATATGGACACATACATTTACATATATATATATATATATATATATATATATATATATATATATATATATATATATATGTGTATATATATATATATACACACACACACACACACACACACATATATACATATATATATATATACATATATATATATATATATATATATATATATATATATATATATATATATACATACACATACATACACTACCAATCAAAAGTTTGGACTCACCTGGTTTGTCTTTATTTTCAAGGACTATTTTCATTGTAAATTCTCACTGAAGGCATCAAAATTATGACTGAACACAAATGGAATTATGTAGTTTAAAAAAGTGTGGCATAACTCAAAGTATGTTTTCTATTTTAGATTCTTCAAAATAGCTACATTTTGCTTTTATTACTGCTTTGCACATTCTTGGCATTCTCTTGATGAGCTTCATGAGGAAGTCACCTGAAATATTTTTCAAAAGTCTTGAAGGACTTCCCAGTGATGCTGAGCGCTTGTTGGCCATCTGTGGTCCATCTGATGCCATTTAAATGTGAAGCTGAGTCCACACTTTTGACTGGTGGTGTATATGTATGTGTGTGCGTGTGTGTGTGTGTGTGTGTGTGTATATATATATATATATATATATATATATATATATATATATATATATATATATATACATATATATATATATATATATATATATATATATATATATATATATATATATATATATATACATATATATATATATACACACACACACACACACGTATACATACATTTATAAATAAAGATTTATATACATATACACGTACATATACATTTACATACACATTCACATACATTTACACACACTTACACGTACATGTAGATACATTTACATACATATACACACATATACATGTACATTTACATACATATACACATACTTATACACGTATACATACGTATGTGTATACGTATGTGTATATGTATGTGTATATGTATGTCCACATAAATTCTAGCCTTCTCTAGTTATTGTGTGACTTAGCTGGAGTGTTTCCCATCCCTCTGATAATGAGTAAGAACATAATGAAAGTTGGTAGTTGAAGTCTGTAGTGCCTATAGTGCCTATAGTGCAGGCAGGGACACTCAGAGGTTTGAAGAAGGTTTGAAGGAACTTCAGCTCCATTAACATTAGACACAGATGGAGAAAAGCTGATCTCCTGATTGTCATTTGTAAATGAGAATAAAACACCAACTTCCACAGCGCCATCGTATTTACAGTGAATTTCCTGAGTTTGATTTGGTCTTGTTCGGCGTAGTCATTGGGCATCTCGTCTTCTGAGACAGACACAGAAGTCTCTCGAGTCGACGCTGTCGCAGCATGCAATTAGCCTTTTGTGTAATTATTGTTGCAGAGCATGTGAGGATGCCATAGAAATCCGCAGCAGAATGATGGCAGGTGTGGAATTAGGGTGGTGTTGTCCTGTCATTTCCACACTGCTGCCTTTGTTTCAGAACAATCTCTGATCAAGTTTGGAGCGAATTTTAGCAAATGACAGAAACTTTCCACAAAGACGTCAGCTGTGACTGCCTCTGGAAAACCAAAGTTATGAATATTAAATGAACAGTCAGAGTGTAAAGACCAGCAGGATGGAAGTCTGCGATCAGACTGCAGACAAATGAGGCCCAAATCTGATGTTTTCACCCAAATGTGACCTGGATCTGATCTGATACAGACAGTCTGAACAGCACTAATCTGACCCAGACCACTGTCATATGTGGTCCTAAATCTGACCCGGACCACTGTCATATGTGGTCCTAAATCTGACCCGGACCACTGTCATATGTGGTCCTAAATCTGACCCGGACCACTTTCATATGTGGTCCTAAATCTGACCCGGACCACTTTCATATGTGGTCCTAAATCTGACCCGGACCACTGTCATATGTGGTCCTAAATCTGACCAGGACCACTTTCATATGTGGTCCTAAATCTGACCCGGACCACTGTCATATGTGGTCCTAAATCTGACCCGGACCACTTTCATATGTGGTCCTAAATCTGACCCGGACCACTTTCATATGTGGTCCTAAATCTGACCCGGACCACTGTCATATGTGGTCCTAAATCTGACCCGGACCACTTTCATATGTGGTCCTAAATCTGACCCGGACCACTGTCATATGTGGTCCTAAATCTGACCAGGACCACTTTCATATGTGGTCCTAAATCTGACCCGGACCACTGTCATATGTGGTCCTAAATCTGACCCGGACCACTGTCATATGTGGTCCTAAATCTGATACAGATCTGATATTTTCCAATGTGTCTTCAGTCTGAACAGCCAGGTCGCATTTATCCGATGCGATCTTTCTTTCTTCTTTCTTTCTTTCTTTCTTTCTTTCTTTCTTTGATAATGCCATCCAGTTCCACCCACAGCTGTGTGTCTTTGTTTCTTTCTTTCTTTCTTTCTTTCTTTCTTTGATAATGCCATCCAGTTCCACTCACAGCTGTTTCTTTCTTTCTTTCTTTCTTAATTTCTTTCTTTATTTCTTTTTTTTCTTTATTCCTTTCTTCTTTGATAATGCCATCCAGTTCCACTCACAGCTGTTTCTTTCTTTCCTTCTTTCTTTCTTTCTTTGATAATGTCATCCAGTCCCACCCACAGCTGTTTCTTTCTTTCTTTCTTTTTTTTTCTTTCTTTCTTTCTTTCTTTCTTTCTTTCTTTCTTTCTTTCTTTCTTTTCTTCTTTCTTTCTTTCTTTCTTTGATAATGCCATCCAGTTCCACCCACAGCTGTGTTTCTTTGTTTCTTTGTTTCTTTCTTTCTTTCTTTCTTTCTTTCTTAATTTCTTTCTTTATTTCTTTCTTTTTCTTTCTTCCTTTCTTTCTTTGATAATGCCATCCAGTTCCACCCACAGCTATGTTTCTTTCTTTCTTTCTTTCTTTCTTTCTTTGATAATGCCATCCAGTTCCACCCACAGCTACGCTTCTTTCTTTCTTTCTTTCTTTCTTTCTTTCTTTCTTTCTTTCTTTCTTTCTTTCTTTGATAATGCCATCCAGTTCCACCCACAGCTGTGTGTCTTTCTTTCTTTCTTTCTTTCTTTCTTCTTTCTTTGATAATGCCATCCAGTTCCACCCACAGCTGTGTTTCTTTGTTTCTTTCTTTCTTTCTTTCTTTCTTTCTTTCTTTCTTTCTTTCTTTCTTTCTTTCTTTCTTTCTTTCTTTCTTTCTTCTTTCTTTGATAATGCCATCCAGTTCCACCCACAGCTGTTTCTTTCGTTCTTTCTTTCTTTTTCTTTCTTTCTTTCTTTCTTTGATAATGCCATCCAGTTCCACCCACAGCTGTTTCTTTCTTTCTTTCTTTCTTTCTTTGATAATGCCATCCAGTTCCACCCACAGCTGTGTTTCTTTCTTTCTTTCTTTCTTTCTTTCTTTCTTTGATAATGCCATCCAGTTCCACCCACGGCTGTTTCTTTCTTTCTTTTTCTTTCTTTCTTTCTTTGATAATGCCATCCAGTTCCACCCACAGCTGTTTCTTTCTTTCTTTCTTTCTTTCTTTCTTTCTTTCTTTCTTTCTTTGATAATGCCATCCAGTTCCACCCACAGCTGTGTTTCTTTCTTTCTTTCTTTCTTTCTTTCTTTCTTTCTTTCTTTCTTTCTTTCTTTCTTTCTTTGATAATGCCATCCAGTTCCACCCACAGCTGTGTTTCTTTCTTTCTTTCTTTCTTTCTTTCTTTGATAATGCCATCCAGTTCCACCCGCGGCTGTTTCTTTCTTTCTTTTTCTTTCTTTCTTTCTTTGATAATGCCATCCAGTTCCACCCACAGCTGTGTTTCTTTCTTTCTTTCTTTCTTTCTTTCTTTGATAATGCCATCCAGTTCCACCCACAGCTGTGTTTCTTTCTTTCTTTTCTTTCTTTCTTTCTTTCTTTCTTCTTTGATAATGCCATCCAGTTCCACCCACGGCTGTTTCTTTCTTTCTTTTTCTTTCTTTCTTTCTTTGATGATGCCATCCAGTTCCACCCACAGCTGTTTCTTTCTTTCTTTCTTTCTTTCTTTCTTTCTTTCTTTCTTTCTTTCTTTGATAATGCCATCCAGTTCCACCCACAGCTGCGTTTCTTTCTTTCTTTCTTTCTTTCTTTCTTTGATAATGCCATCCAGTTCCACCCACAGCTGTGTTTCTTTCTTTCTTTCTTTCTTTCTTTCTTTCTTTGATAATGCCATCCAGTTCCACCCACGGCTGTTTCTTTCTTTCTTTTTCTTTCTTTCTTTCTTTGATAATGCCATCCAGTTCCACCCACAGCTGTTTCTTTCTTTCTTTCTTTCTTTCTTTCTTTCTTTCTTTCTTTCTTTCTTTCTTTGATAATGCCATCCAGTTCCACCCACAGCTGTGTTTCTTTCTTTCTTTCTTTCTTTCTTTCTTTCTTTGATAATGCCATCCAGTTCCACCCGCGGCTGTTTCTTTCTTTCTTTTTCTTTCTTTCTTTCTTTGATAATGCCATCCAGTTCCACCCACAGCTGTGTTTCTTTCTTTCTTTCTTTCTTTCTTTCTTTCTTTGATAATGCCATCCAGTTCCACCCACAGCTGTGTTTCTTTCTTTCTTTCTTTCTTTCTTTCTTTCTTTCTTTCTTTGATAATGCCATCCAGTTCCACCCACGGCTGTTTCTTTCTTTCTTTTTCTTTCTTTCTTTCTTTGATGATGCCATCCAGTTCCACCCACAGCTGTTTCTTTCTTTCTTTCTTTCTTTCTTTCTTTCTTTCTTTCTTTCTTTCTTTCTTTCTTTCTTTGATAATGCCATCCAGTTCCACCCACAGCTGCGTTTCTTTCTTTCTTTCTTTCTTTCTTTCTTTGATAATGCCATCCAGTTCCACCCACAGCTGTGTTTCTTTCTTTCTTTCTTTCTTTCTTTCTTTGATAATGCCATCCAGTTCCACCCACGGCTGTTTCTTTCTTTCTTTTTCTTTCTTTCTTTCTTTGATAATGCCATCCAGTTCCACCCACAGCTGTTTCTTTCTTTCTTTCTTTCTTTGATAATGCCATCCAGTTCCACCCACAGCTGTGTTTCTTTCTTTCTTTCTTTCTTTCTTTCTTTCTTTCTTTCTTTGATAATGCCATCCAGTTCCACCCACAGCTGTGTTTCTTTCTTTCTTTCTTTCTTTCTTTCTTTGATAATGCCATCCAGTTCCACCCACAGCTGTGTTTCTTTCTTTCTTTCTTTCTTTCTTTCTTTGATAATGCCATCCAGTTCCACCCACAGCTGTGTTTCTTTCTTTCTTTCTTTCTTTCTTTGATAATGCCATCCAGTTCCACCCACAGCTGTGTTTCTTTCTTTCTTTCTTTCTTTGATAATGCCATTCAGTTCCACCCACAGCTGTGTTTCTTTCTTTCTTTCTTTCTTTCTTTCTTTCTTTCTTTCTTTGATAATGCCATCCAGTTCCACCCACAGCTGTGTTTCTTTCTTTCTTTCTTTCTTTGATAATGCCATCCAGTTCCACCCACAGCTGTGTTTCTTTCTTTCTTTCTTTCTTTCTTTCTTTCTTTCTTTGATAATGCCATTCAGTTCCACCCACAGCTGTGTTTCTTTCTTTCTTTCTTTCTTTCTTTCTTTGATAATGCCATCCAGTTCCACCCACAGCTGTGTTTCTTTCTTTCTTTCTTTCTTTCTTTCCTTCTTTCTTTGATAATGCCATCCAGCTCCACCCACAGCTGTGTTTCTTTCTTTCTTTCTTTCCTTCTTTCTTTGATAATGCCATCCAGCTCCACCCACAGCTGTGTTTCTTTCTTTCTTTCTTTCCTTCTTTCTTTGATAATGCCATCCAGCTCCACCCACAGCTGTGTTTCTTTCTTTCTTTCTTTCCTTCTTTCTTTGATAATGCCATCCAGCTCCACCCACAGCTGTGTTTCTTTCTTTCTTTCTTTCCTTCTTTCTTTGATAATGCCATCCAGTTCCACCCACAGCTGTGTTTCTTTCTTTCTTTCTTTCTTTCTTTCTTTCTTTCTTTCTTTGATAATGCCATCCAGTTCCACCCACAGCTGTGTTTCTTTCTTTCTTTCTTTCTTTCTTTGATAATGCCATCCAGTTCCACCCACAGCTGTGTTTCTTTCTTTCTTTCTTTCTTTCTTTCTTTCTTTGATAATGCCATCCAGTTCCACCCACAGCTGTGTTTCTTTCTTTCTTTCTTTCTTTCTTTGATAATGCCATTCAGTTCCACCCACAGCTGTGTTTCTTTCTTTCTTTCTTTCTTTCTTTGATAATGCCATCCAGTTCCACCCACAGCTGTGTTTCTTTCTTTCTTTCTTTCTTTGATAATGCCATCCAGTTCCACCCACAGCTGTGTTTCTTTCTTTCTTTCTTTCTTTCTTTCTTTGATAATGCCATCCAGTTCCACCCACAGCTGTGTTTCTTTCTTTCTTTCTTTCTTTCTTTCTTTGATAATGCCATCCAGTTCCACCCACAGCTGTGTTTCTTTCTTTCTTTCTTTCTTTCTTTCTTTCCTTCTTTCTTTGATAATGCCATCCAGCTCCACCCACAGCTGTGTTTCTTTCTTTCTTTCTTTCCTTCTTTCTTTGATAATGCCATCCAGCTCCACCCACAGCTGTGTTTCTTTCTTTCTTTCTTTCTTTCTTTCTTTGATAATGCCATCCAGTTCCACCCACAGCTGTGTTTCTTTCTTTCTTTCTTTCTTTCTTTCTTTGATAATGCCATCCAGTTCCACCCACAGCTGTGTTTCTTTCTTTCTTTCTTTCTTTCTTTCCTTCTTTCTTTGATAATGCCATCCAGTTCCACCCACAGCTGTGTTTCTGTCTTTCTTTCTTTCTTTCTTTCCTTCTTTCTTTGATAATGCCATCCAGCTCCACCCACAGCTGTGTTTCTGTCTTTCTTTCTTTCTTTCTTTCCTTCTTTCTTTGATAATGCCATCCAGCTCCACCCACAGCTGTGTTTCTGTCTTTCTTTCTTTCTTTCTTTCCTTCTTTCTTTGATAATGCCATCCAGTTCCACCCACAGCTGTGTTTCTTTCTTTCTTTCTTTCTTTCTTTGATAATGCCATCCAGTTCCACCCACAGCTGTGTTTCTTTCTTTCTTTCTTTCTTTCTTTCTTTCTTTGATAATGCCATTCAGTTCCACCCACAGCTGTGTTTCTTTCTTTCTTTCTTTCCTTCTTTCTTTGATAATGCCATCCAGTTCCACCCACAGCTGTGTTTCTTTCTTTCTTTCTTTCTTTCTTTCTTTGATAATGCCATTCAGTTCCACCCACAGCTGTGTTTCTTTCTTTCTTTCTTTCTTTCCTTCTTTCTTTGATAATGCCATCCAGTTCCACCCACAGCTGTGTTTCTTTCTTTCTTTCTTTCTTTCTTTCTTTCTTTCCTTCTTTCTTTGATAATGCCATCCAGTTCCACCCACAGCTGTGTTTCTTTCTTTCTTTCTTTCTTTCCTTCTTTCTTTGATAATGCCATCCAGTTCCACCCACAGCTGTGTTTCTTTCTTTCTTTCTTTCTTTCCTTCTTTCTTTGATAATGCCATCCAGCTCCACCCACAGTGCCTCAGCTTTATAAAAGCTAGATAAATGTCATGGCTCTGACAACAGCCCCTCCTGTCCTGTCTTGCTTAAATAAACTTGTATTCTGGGCTCCGGTCCACTAAAACCCGGACACGGCCCTATAACAACACCAGTATTCCTCTCAGGGGTTTTAGTGGATTTATTGCCTGTAGCGTTTATGGAAAGGTTTCAGTCGTAGATGAAAGCGCGTGCACGCGGTGCAGAGGAAAAGGTGGTTAGAAATGTTAATTCAGACGGGGGGTGTAAATCCAGGCCTCATTGTGGATTCAGGACGTCGGCTGTGTTGTGCAGCGGTGAGCGCCTTTATTCAATTGAGCTGCAATCCATCGTGGGTACGGCACCGAACAGGCACGTAGCCGAGCTCCCCCAGGACCCAAAGAAACACACAAACACACACACGAAGACCCACACAAACACACAAACACACACAGGCTGTTTGCATCCGCACACAAAGACCCATTAGGAATATAATGGGTCCATGCAACTGCACAAAAGACAGACAAGGTTTACACAAGTGTCTGTGTGTGTGTGTGTGTGTGTGTGTATAGGTGTATATGAAGGTTATTATCGTTAACGAAAACTAACGAAAAGATGAAAACTAGAATTGTAAAGACATTTTCGTTAACTGAAATAAATAAAAACTATAATTAAAAGAACAATGATAATTAACTAAAAACTGTATTGTGTGTTTACAAAACTAACTAAAAAGGATAAAAATTATGGATAAAATTCCCTTCGTTTTCATCTTTGTCAATGTCGGATTGATATGAAATCAATTTATTTTGCTCTAGCAATTTTAGCTGCTGGCACCATACGACACTTGACGGTCCGTCACTTGTGGTTTCCAGTCGTCTTCTGGTCCCCACTCTACCTGGAAACATGGAGACTAAAGTTGGGAGAAAGCAGCAGAGTCCTGTCTGGGATTTATTTGAATACGATGGAGAAGAAGAGAAAAGATACGACTAAACTAAAATTAATACTAAAACTAAACTAAAACTAAGCATTTAGAACATAATGAAAACTAATAAAAACTAGCAAACCTGCTCTGAAAACAAATTAAAACTAACAGAATTAGAGAAAAAAAAAAAGTCAAAACTAACTAAAACTAAACTATAATGAAAAATCCAAAACTATCAGAACCTTGATACACACATATGCCTGTATCTATAGGCTCTGGTGTGTCGTAACGCCCCTCTGGATTTTAAATGAACAGAGAAAACAGATCCTCTTTTGCTCTGACTGGTAGTTTGAACAACGTCATCAGATAAAATAACTACTTCTATTTAGGGATGTAGCGATTACCAGTATAACGATAAACTGCGGTAAAATTGCCAACGGTTAGTATTACCGTTTAAATTCTAATTATCATGATAACCGTGTTTGATTACTGCACTTTTCCAGAGAAAACGCCTACGTAATGATCTGCTTTTATGTCAAATATTTGAGTATAGTTTAAATTGATTACAATTTTGATTGTATATACCTAATACTTGGCGGATGTCTGCACTCTCTGAGTGCTTTTCTAGTTCACATTGTTATGAAGGATAGTTGGCAGATGGGAAGATTTTCATCACATAATTTTACTTTTTTTGCTCTGAAACACAGAGGAAAGTTTGGAGGTGTCATTATTTATATATTATTATGTTATGTTATTATTTCACTGGTCCGGCCCACTGCAGATCAAATTTGGCTTAATGTGGAACTGAACTAAAGTGAGTTTGACAGCCCATTCTTAAGAGAAGTAAATGCAATTTTACTATAACATTCTGTTATTAAATGTTCTGTGTATTTGTAGATCCACCGTGATCTGTAAGTTATAATGTACACGTGTAAATGATAAACTGAGGCAGAATATTTTTTAATATATATATTATACAGGGTGGGGAAGCAAAATTTACAATATTTTGAGGCAGGGATTGAAAGACAGTGTATGACCAATTAGTTTATTGAAAGTCATGAAAATTTATTTGCCACAAGAAAATTGACATAATAGAAAATGTTTTTATTCCATGTGTCCTCCTTCTTTCTCAATAACTGCCTTCACACGCTTCCTGAAACTTGTGCAAGTGTTCCTCAAATATTGGGGTGACAACTTCTCCCATTCTTCTTTAATAGTATCTTCCAGACTTTCTCGTAATAGTTTTGCTCATAGTCATTCTCTTCTTTCCATTATAAACAGTCTTTATGGACACTCCAACTATTTTTGAAATCTCCTTTGGTGTGACGAGTGCATTCAGCAAATCACACACTCTTTGACGTTTGCTTTCCTGATTACTCATATGGGCAAAAGTTTCTGAAAAGGTATGGATAATAGTGTTAGGTATGATTATGACATCAATATATGTTTGGTTTCAAAACAATTGACGTAGTGCCTGCTGAGAAAAAACAACTAAATGTTCATTGTAAATTTTGCTTCCCCACCCTGTATATACATATATATATACATATATATATATATATATATATATATATATATATATATATATATATATGAAATATTTTTTTATATTTTTTCTTAAGACATTTCAAAGTATTCCTATTATACAGATTTTTAAGTAAACGTTGTCGATGTAAACATTATAATTGAACTTTCTCACTGTTATTATTGTACTGGTCCGGCCCACTTCAGATCACACTGGGCTGAATGTGGCCACTGAACTAAAATGAGTTCGACACCCCTGTTCTAAAGCGACATCATTGGGGGAATGTGAGCGAAATCTTGGAGAGAAATCTGAAGCCTGCAGTAAAGCTCAGACCCAAAAGACGGTAGAGGTGAGAGCCAGACCTGGGTTAAAAACCCACATCACCTTTGTGGTATGATGGTGTAGGAGGAACATGCAAATGGGAAAACAACCATCTGTGCAAAACTGTAGCCAAGAAAAAGAAGGTGGTCTGGGCTCAGGTGCTGCACGGAGGAAAGCTTCCTCATGGACCGGTTCTGGCGGAAGTTGTTGCAGAAGAAGAAGAGTGGCAACGAGCCAGAACCCTCTGCTGTGTCGAAGAGGGTTAGGGTCCTGGCGAGGATACAGTAGTGGTTCCAGGCACAACAAACCCCGCCCCTCACAAATATTGTATCTGATTTTGGCATCGGTCCAGCTGATGTCATCATGTCTATGTGTGTGCTGATGTCAGAATATCAGTCGCCTCTGTATATGTGCAAAGTTTGAAGGACATTGAAACAAAATTGATAAAATTTCACCCATTATAAGTAAATGGGAGAAAAAAAAAAAAAAATTTAAAAAATTCATAAAAAATGTGAACTTTGACCTTTTTTTCCCAAAGTGTAACCATGTCTATTCTGGGTCACTGGCAATCTATAAACCCAGTCTGAATTCAACCAATAGTTTCAGGGTTCTCACTAGGATTTTTTCACAGCGTAAGGGGCACCATGAAATTTATAACTCTCTGAAACACTATTTCCTGCATTCTGAGGGGCAAATTTTGAGGAATGAAGCCAAAAAACAATGTGATATTACCCTTGCGTTTGGCGTTGCTCCCACGCTTCGACGCAGACATGATTGTGGAAAAATATTCACTTGCATGAAATTAGGGATAATCGGAGCGGCACTCACACTACACGCACACACAGGCTAAATTTTAGATATAATTTTCCACGGGTGATCGGTCCGTTTAAATAAGATAAATTGACTGAAGTCTCATTGTCAGCCAATGAGCGTAAGGCAAGTGATGATGCCGGGCGGACGTCAGACAATACCAAGGCACACAAAGGGGTGTGGATTCTATTGTTCTCATTTCCTGTCTGCAGTGCTTTGCGCCAAGACAAAGGAATATATTTTTTCAAATTCAAATCTCATTACGCTGGATGATCACACACACACACACACACATACACACACACACACACACACACACACAAACACACTGTGATGTTCTGTTGTTCAAAGCAAGCAAAGGGGGCCCTCTGGTGGTCGAAATAAGTTGCACTGGCGTGTGTTTTGTCCTTTCGGTTTTACCGTAGCCAGTTCAGACATGGGAAGGAAGTAGCAGACACGTTTCTCTCATTCTGTTTTTATGGCCAAAAAGAACGTTTGCCTGTGAGTATTTTATGTTCAGTTGTTGTGGTAACGAACAGTAAAACCTGTCTCTGATGTAAACTTTTGTTGTTAGATTAAAAGACGTAAATCTTATGTCGATCTGAAGATGCTAATCTTAGCATGTCTATGGATTTTCCCATTTATGTTAGCATTGAGCTACTTATCTTCTCTCATTCATTTGAATGTATAATGTTAATGTGCTGTAACAAAGAACAGAACTGAGATATGTTTTGTATGTATGTTGCAGTTTTACAGTTAAGACTCGAGTAAAAGCTTTGGAGAGAAGTTTTCGGTGTCCGGCTTTTCTGTTGTCTATCTGCCGAGCTAGCCGCCATACACACAAGCAGGGGCAGAACACACACAAAAACAAACACCGCTACGCTGGTTGAAAGACAGCGTCACAGGTCGAATCTCAGCGTCGGGGCCCCCCAGGGACAACGTTGGGGCCTGCAACGTTCAATGACGCTAGCGAGAACCCTGAGTTTTGTCCCTACAGACATATGAAATTCTGCCCCATTATAAGTAAATGGCTAGGCTTATTAGTTTTACTTCCTCTTCATCTTATCATATTTTTATGCTTGACTGGATGTTTTTGGTAGTTTTACATATTACTGCTTCTTATTTGCTGTGTTGGTCGAGTTGAAAAGAAAAATGGGAAATTGGCTTTTCTAACTGATTTTGCATCGCTGTTTCTTGCTTATGTTAACTGCAAAAAACTTAACTGTTGGATAGGGCTGTGCATTGGCAAGAATCTGGCGATAGGTTACAAGTCACAACACTAGGATCACGATACGATATATCACGATACTGTTAAAAAGGCAATTTTTGTTTTTCTTTTTTTTTTAAATAATTATTTCCTGGAAGAATTAAATTACAGTAGAAATCTGCACAAACACTAAACACATTTTTATTTGATCCCAACAGGATCTAACGCTATATCACAAAATGTTCCTGTGTTCAAACTGAAATTCTGTTTTACAGACATTACAGTTTAAGATCCTGTTCAAATGTTCATATTCTCTTAGTTCAGAACTAACATCAGAACAGTATTTTTTGAGCAATCCCAACAAAGGAACTAACATCTACCTCTCAGACAGTAAAAAGTGCTTTTAGGATGATTCAAATAATCATTATTTCATTAGACAGTGTTAAATAATAATAAATAAGATATAAATAATTAAGAATAACAAAAAAACAAAATAAACCTCCGTCATATCTGCATTTGAATGAATACCTAAAAATATTGATACGGTACTTTTAATATTGATACAGTATCCTGAAATGAAATAACGCGATATATTGCAGAACCAATATTTTCTAACACCCCTACTGTTGAAGACGATACCATTCAAAACTGATGCTTGTTTACAAAGCAGATTTTAATTAGACAGTTACACTTTCAAAGTCCAAATCACCCTGGATACGTTCTTTCAGACTAGCACCAGAGATACAGAAAACATCAAACAATCCATGGGTAGAACTGAGAGTTACATGGACTCCAGATATTTTATTTTATTGTTTCTTTTATTACATCTGTTCATCTTGTACAGCAAATTTCATCTTTGTGAGCTCTGGTTATTGCATAAATGGTTAATGTTCAATAAATGGACAGCTATTAAAAAGTCTATACTCATTTAAATGACCATCATATTAAACTGCAATAAGAATATCTCTTAGTTTGCTTGTTGCTTCCCACCCAGGCTGTTAAATCCCACAGATCTTTTCTGTGCCATCCAACAGGAGGATGGCACCGTCCACCTCCATATTAAACCTGAGAGAACTATGGCACCTCGGCACCATCTCCCACTCTCATCTCATCTCCCTGATGGATGGTGAGAGCCATAATTGTCATGATTAGTGTGAGGGGTGTACGAGTGTGCAGAGTGGATGTGAAGTGTTTAGCCCTCCAAGGTAAAGCTGTGGCAGTGATGAGGCCGGGTAGCCACTGGTCTCTGACCTCCGTCTAATCTAGACTCTCTAGTTCGTTCGTTTGCCTGTTTTTCATTCATAGAAAGAAACGAGATCTAATGAGTTGGGAATTTTAGACTCAGGGGTTGTAAGTGAATAAATAACAAACCCAGACTGTATAAAAGCATCCTGTCTAGTTTAGGGGTGTAAGAAAATATCGGTTCCGCAATATATTGTGATATTTAATTTTATGATACTGTATCGATATTTTTAGGTGTTTATTCAAATGCAGATTTTGTGGTTCATTTTTGTTTTTCTTTTTTGGTTTATTTATTATTACTTAGGGCTGCACGATTAATCGGTAAAAGATCACAATCTCGATTCACACATGTGCGTACATGTGCGTACAATCTCATTTCTAAACATTGACGATTCTTAAGCTTTTTTTCATGGGCTGCATTATAAACAAATGCCCACAAACGCAGAACAGCCTCCGCCTCCTCCCTCAACCAATGGGAAAGCATCTTGACAACACGTGACCTGCTGCTTTCTGCTGCAGTTGAATGAGGAAAGAGTGAATGACAGCGGAGGAAGAAAGCGGTTTGGACTTTTGAATTCAGTATTTTCAAAATGTAGCTGCTTGAACTGTTTTTCTAAGATCTCCTACCCCACCTTTAACCAAGAATCAAAAGTCTCGCCCTCTCCAAAAATTTTACATTAAAATAATTCCATTGTGCTGCTAGGAAGTTTCTTTGCAAACTCTGTAAACTTTCACAGATCAGCTGATGTCGCTTAGCAACCAGGACCATAAATGACCGGACTACTTGCGGAGTGATATGAAAGATGTGAATCAGAGGTAAAAGAACCCATTTCCCTTGACAGTGGT
The DNA here is from genome assembly GCF_902148855.1 of Sphaeramia orbicularis. Taxonomy (NCBI): domain Eukaryota; kingdom Metazoa; phylum Chordata; class Actinopteri; order Kurtiformes; family Apogonidae; genus Sphaeramia; species Sphaeramia orbicularis. Next base: position 12,692,003 of record NC_043959.1, on the reverse strand, counting down.
GCAATAAACATTTTTTGAAAAAAAAAAAAACGTGATCTCAATTCTAAGCAAAAAAAATGTGATTCCCAGTTTTTAGCCTACCGGCCGACAGGCTATGAGCTATTGTCGCCGTCGTTGTCTGTCATCATCTGTCGTCCGTTACAAAACTTTCAATCATCTTCTTCTCCGAAACTACAGTTCTGATTGACTTCAAACTTGGTATACAGCTTCTTTATGATCATGTCAACAAAAGTTAGTGAAATTATTTGGATCCAGATCTGATTCTGGATTTGGTGCCACTTTGAAAAATTTCTCCATTAAAACAGATAGGAAGTGGATCGATGCAATAACTCAGTAAATATAAATGATATCCAGTGTAAATTTCTACAGTCCAGCCCTGATGGGGAGATGACCAAAACATAATGTCCACATGCTGATCAGGATCTTCTTCTGGATCCGGGAACTTACGGAAAATTTTACATGGGCTCTTATGGGGAAAACATTTCAATCATCTTCTTCTCCGAAACTACAGTTCTGATTGACTTCAAACTTGGTATACAGCTTCTGTATGATGATGTCAACACAAGGTATTGAAATTATTTCAATCCGGATCTGAGTCTGGATTTGGACTTTGAAAAATGTTCCCATTATAACAGATAGGAAGTGGATTGATACAATAAATCAGTATCAATGATATCAAGTTGGAATTTGAATTTTTTACAGATCTGATTGGAATATGACCAAAACATGGGCTATTTCTGTAATAGAATAAATACACAGAACTGGGTGATAATAAATGGCATCTGGATACATTTCCCAAAGCTTTTAATTTGGCTGGTAAGCTACAGGGCTATTGGTCCTACACTCTAAAAAATGATTCATGGGGTTAGTAAATTAAGATTAAAATCAAGAGCTTTCTCTGCTTAAAAAAATTAAGTTTGTTACACGTACACATTTAAATCAGATGATAAGTTATTTTATTAAGTTGGTCTAAATGAAAAACAAGGAAAACACTCTTAACTTAATAACATATTGATTTTGAACAGACATTTCTGCCGTTAACTTAACAAAGAAATATATTAAGTTAGTACAGCTTAAAAATCTTGTAAGCTTCCTCTAAAAGCTGAGTACAAAGCTAACGAGCCTGGACATGTTTTGCTGACAGACCACGCCTACCACAAGAAAAGGAGGGAAGCACAGAAAAAAAAGGGAGAAACATGATTTTACACAGAACTTTACCGAACTTTAAGGCTTGATAGAATTTAGCTTTGTTTCTGCAACAGTAGTTTTAATTATTCAAGGACTGAATAACACACATTTTGCTCCTTTCCAATTTAAAATTGTAGTATATATTGTCGCGTATTTGCTGCATTGCATTGTGGGTATAGGGTATATTATTGAAAACGTGTTCTTTTATGTGCAGGGGTTCAGCAGGGTTGTGATGTTGGTGTTAATTCTGAGTTAATGTGTGCATGCTAATATTTATTGGCCTTTTTGTGTTTATTTTATTTATTTTTATAGAACTGCACCATGAGTCAGAGCCATAGGCCAAACTGTGCCTTTCCTGTTTATTGTTAGTGGCTGTTGTATTGCTTAATATAACTTCTCACTGCTTCACAAATATAAATTAATATCCGCAAGAACATGAGAACAATAGTACTGTGTACATTTGAGATATAAACATGCAGACAAATGTAGTAAATTAGTTGCGAAGAGAATTAAACAGGTCAGTCATATAACTGGAATTTCCATGTGGAATTTCTTCTGATGTACAGAAATAAGTTAGACCAACTCAAAAAATTAAAGAAACTACTTGTATGAACATTTTTGAGTAGAATAAAAGTAAAACAATAAGTCAATATAACTAAATGGAGTAGTTTTTACACAATTAAAATTAAGTTGGTTCGAGTTAATTAAGCTCATAGAGTAAAAAGCAAATCATGTTGTTTGTACTAAAGTAATAGAGTTTACTTAACTAGAGAAGTCTTGTGGCATTTAAGCAATTTGCCAAGTTGAAATAACTTAAAAAGATTAATGAAAATTGTTACCTCAATTTTTTTACGTTGAGCCTATTAATCATTTTTTAGAGTGTATTTTTGCCAGAATTGTGCAGCTCTATTATTATTTCACACTCTTTTATTAAATAATGTTAGTTCCTTTGTTGGCATCGCACAAAAATAATGTTCTGATGTTAGTTCTGAACTAATATGAATTGAGAATATGAACATTTGAACAAGATCTTTAACTGTAATGTCCGTAAAACAGAATTTCAGTTTGACCACAGGAACATTTTGTGATATAGCATTAGCTCCTGTTGGTATCAAATAAAAATGTGTTTAGTATTTGTGCATATTTCTGATGTAATTAAATTCTTCAAGGAAATAGTCATTTTAAAAAAAGAAACAAACAAAAAATTGCTTTTTTAACAATATCATGATATACCGTGATACATCGTATCGTGATCCTAGTATTGTGATTTGTATTGTTTCACCAGATTCTTGCCGATACACAGCCCAAATAATGTGCGGACCAAAGGACTCATACAGCCTTGGATAATAAATTACTGTCTTATTTTGAAGTCATTAGATATTAGCTTAAATTTCAAACTGTGCTTATTCTGTTTGTAACTAATGAGAAATGCTACACTTAAATTATACCTTTAGCTTCTATCTTCTATCATTCTCATCCAGTACACTTAATATAAACATTTGTATAATTATAATCTATCATGTGGAAGTCAACCTTGAAATAACTGCCACTGAACTGTGCCGACCAAAGAAACAGCCCAGAACTGTGTGAATATTTATGACAAAATGGTAGGTTATGAAGACCGCATCCAAATGACACCATCGCTCATGGAATCCTTTCAAACAAATAATACAGTGCGCTCTATAAAAGCAGAAACAAAGCCATTAGCATATATAACTGAGTTAACATATGTGACTGGCACACAGACGCGTCATTACTCATCAGGCACCGTCGGCTGCTGCCAAATTACGACATAGAGTGACTGGCAAAAGTCTGGAGTGGGAGTCCTGTTGTCTGTCACCCCCATCTCCTGCTGGGAAGGCCTGGTGGGGGTGGGGGGGAGACAGACGGTGAGGGACGGAGATGAACCAAGGGGAGAATTAAGTTAGTGTGAATGGAACATCACGCCATCAAATCCATCTGATCCATCTCCTTATGAATATGTAAAGCAGCCGGGTCAAGTAGGCATCAACGCCTCTCCTCCCCCAGGAAGGAAAGTCAAGGTGAGAGGAGGGGGGCAGGAAAAGGAGCACTCCTCTCAGATGCTTGAATAGTGTTTCTATTTGTGGAATATTATGAAGACCTTTGTTTCAGAGGAGCTGTGTTTCCTTTAGACCAGGGGTGTCAAAGTCATTTTCTTTCAGGTTCCACATTCAGCCCAATTCGATCTCAAGTGGGCCGAACCAATAAAATAATTGCATAATAACCTATAAATACCGACAACTCCAAATTTTTGTCTTTGTTTTAGTGCAAAAAAACCCCATTAACCTGAAAAAACTGAAATTTCTTAGGAAAAATAAGTTCAATTTTAACAATATTATGCCTCAACTTATCATATATACATAGGGATGGGAATCGAGAACCGGTTCTTTTTGAGAACTGGATCCCAGTAGCTTGATTCTTTGGAATCGTTTGCCTGCCTGCTTAACGATTCTACTTATCGATTCCGCCTTTGTTGCGCGTGTGCGATGACGTAACGTCTACGGTGCATTGTTTTTGGTGAGAACGTAGCCAACATGGCGTTGAGGCAGAAACAGTCCAAATGGATGACACCAGGTCCAAACGGACCACACCAGGTCCACTGGAACACTGTCAAAGCTTCCATTTCTTCTAAAGGGTGGAATCCCTCCAATATGTTCAAACATTTGTCCACAGCATGTGATTCATTTGATTCATTACTTAGCGGCGCTTGTGAATCTAGCGGCAGGCCGTCATCTGGGCCCAGTTCCGGTTCTGGCAACAAACATCGTACCCCCTCAAATACAAGTTTTTGAAGGTAAGGGAAAGGAAATGAGGTGCACAACAACGGGAGACGGGCCGAGTCGAACCGGTTCCACGTAGTGGAAATGCAGCAATAGAGGAATTAGTAAAGAGTCTTTAGTTTCACTTTCACTGCCCGCCCCCCCCCCAAACAGGGCCCAGCATCATCTGTTCTTATTATTTGTGCATACTGTATGTGTTATATTTTCTGTGGAGATGGAAATATAAAAGACAGTTAATGCAAAAATACCCGTTTGTACTCTTTTATTCCCTCACCCAATGACAATCGATAATGGAATCGGAATCATTAAATTCTTATTGATTCCCATTCCTATTTATACATGTGCATTATGGATCAAATCTACAAAGACACTGTTGTTCGTCCATCAGTCTCGATGATAGAATAGAATAGAATAGAATAGAATGTCTTTATTGTCATTGTACAGGTACAACAAATGTATATAAAAGAGTATAAAAATTAAAATATAAAAAAGAAAACCCTGATGGCATAAATATCTAATAAGCAGCATAAAAAAAAAAAAAGAAAGTGTTACTAGAGGTATAAAAGACACATAAAACATCCTCATATACTCTGGACAACATTCAGCATTCCACACAGTTAGTTAATGTCCAGCAGTATTCAGTGCATTTATGGCCCTGGGATAAAAACTGTTTTTTAGATGGTTTGTGCTGGACTTCAGTGTCCGGAAACGTCTGCCAGAGGGTAAAAGTTCAAAAAGTGGCCAAATAAAGACAGAGACAGGTTACCACAGACGTGTTTTACCAGTTTATTTAACAGGTTTTTTTACCAGGTCATAAAATAAAGACCCTGACTTCAGTTTTTGTGGGTCCTGAAGTGGCTTGTCAGCCCTATTTTTGCCCTGAAGTATCTGCCACAAAGATGCTAAACACTGAGGAACAGGCAGAAAATAGTTCAAATTGTGCTTTATTTACTTTAGACATTTCATGTTGTTCATATTTGTTCAGGTTATTCACATTTTATTGTTACAGGATAGTTTGTAAATGTAAGTATTTTCATAATATAATGTTATTTTTTGCACTAAAACAAAGACAAAAAATTGAAGTTGTCATTATTTACAGGCATAATGTAATATTTTTTTCACATCAGACCAAGGAGAACATATGGAGTCATTATTTTTTTGTAAGTTATTCTGCTGTTATTATTTAACTGTAGATCATATTGGTCTGTATGTGGAACCTGAACTAAAGTGAGTTCCACAGCCTTGACTGTGGAATTTTTGCACTTTATAAATTCATCCTACGGGCCGGACTGGAACCTTTGGTGGGCCGGTTTTGGCTCGCAGGCCGCATGTTTGACACCTGTGCTTTAGACCGTTTGTATGTGACTTTATTTCAAATTCGACACTCAGTGTTGGGTTTAAACTGGTAAAACACGTCTGTGGTAACCTGTCTCTGTCTTTATTCAGTTACGTTATGGAAATTCATAGCAGAAAATGTGGAGTCCAAGGTTTCTTTGTTCTTCTGAGGGTAAATATGGCTGGTGTATCGCTGCTTCTGTCTTCCCCTCAGATGTGGAAAGAGGATTTGAAAGCGTCCATATTCAGACACTGCTGGTGCCAAAACCACTCCCTTTCCTTCGCTGTATTGCGCCTGCCTTAACCACTCCCATGCTGCCCTTGGATGTTGGGCTCTGAATGAAGCATTGGCACAGTTTCAGTAACACAGCGTACCTCACCACAAGGCCCTTTGATGGTCCAAGAAGAGAAAGAAGGATTTGGTTTAGATTTATCTTCCTCACTGACACACACTGGCTCCACTATAGTCCCACTGTGGAGGATTAAAATGTACAGTGGAAGCAGGACCTTACATTTACAGTACTCTGATCACCATCCTGGATGCACTGTCTAAATTCCCCACAGTGACTGCTTTGTGTGGTCGTGGTGTCCACATGATTAAACTGAACCTGCTCTTACACCTCCGGTTCTCAGTCTTTTTCTGTCACTTATCTGTGGAAGACACCTTGTCTCTGGTGGACAGACCATTCCAACAATGGCAGAAGGATGTGGATCTGCCAGGACTCTGTTTCTGTCCTTCTTTCTACTGTTGACATCACAACAGTCACTGTCTGACACCAGTTAGGCCCCGCCCACAAAATACATCACCACTGTTTACTGTTTGTGTAATTATCTTCAACTCTGACAATAAAGTTCCTTTTTTTAGTCCAACAAACACATGTTGGTTCCACAGATGAACATGTGACCAATATCAGTGGGCCCATGAGTCTGTTTCCATTGGACATCTGAGAACATTCAAGTCCAAACTGGTCCAAAACACAAACCTGTGTGTCTATGTGTCTTTTCCAGTCCAGTCCTTGTCCATTGTCCAAACCTAAACTCTTTGTCTAGTCTAGTGACAGATCACCATGGTAACAGATTGGTTTGATGTTCGTCCATAAAATGAGTCCAGGGTGCTCCAACCATCAAACATTAGTTCCACCTGATACATGTTCGAACCTGAAGAACAAGAAAACACCCAGGACTGATCCCATGACCCCCCTGGGAAGACTTCACACCCCTCCCTAGAAGGGATGTAAGAAAATATCGCCTGCGCAGTATATCGTGATATTTCATTTCACGATAATGTATCAATATTAGAAAGTACTGTACTGACATTTTTAGGTATTTATTCAAATGGAGATTTAGCGGAGGTTCATGTTTGTTTTGTTTTATGTAAATTTTTTGGGAATCTTGCAAGCTCTTTTATTTCTATATTCACGTTGGTATTTTGCTCTGTTGTTTGGGTACTCAAGAAGTAGTATAGAGGGAATGCACAAACGTCACTTCCCCCCTGGGCCACGCCCCTCTAAGTCAGACTGAGTGGCAAAAACAAACCGACTCAACATGGCGGAGCATAGCAGTAACTACAGCGAGACCCGGAAAAATGTGGAATATAACATGAAATTAAAGACAACTGGACTGGACATGGATCCATACAAGCTACCAAACAACAAGTGGTCTACCAACATTGACATGTGGACGAAAATCACGTATCCTTACATTTATATGAACCTGATTTCAACGCCGGGAAAATCCCCAATGCAAAGGCTAAAAGCATACAAAAGCCAAAGAGTTGTTGACATCCTCGTCATCGTTAATTAGAGGATTACAGCTGGTGAGTGCTTTCAATTCAACATACTATTGTTTTGGAGGTTTTATGTCAGTGAATACGTGTTTTCGTGGCGGTGATTGCCAAGGTAAAGGCCCAGCAGTAGTGCTCACAGTTCACTACTGATTTACTGGAGTTGAACCCTTAGTATTGACCCAAGTGAGTGGATGATCTACTGGTACTGTGGAGATTTAAGGAGAGTTCACATCAAATACTTGATACAACACAGCTACAACAGCTTTGTGCTAGAGTACCCCCTTATTTGGAAAACTAGGTTTGCCTCAGTTTAAGCTAGTTTACAAATCATGTAGAGCACAAGGTTCAGAATCACACAACTGAAGACAAAAACGTTTCAGTTATGAAATATAGAACTAAATGACAGATGCTAACATTAAGAGCTTTACTAAGATGTAACGTTAGCCAAAACTATGTGTAATTTAAGGTATGACTTTACGCACGAACACAGCATAAATTAACGTTACCTGACACGAAATGGCAACCACAAATCCAGGTTTCGTTGCCTGGATTCCAGTTATTTCTACGAATTGCAGCGATCCATCTGCTTCTTCTGTCTTTGGCTTTAGGTCACGCTAAAACGATAGCACCGGGTGCTTTTTAAACCTATTTGTGCGATCAATGGCACAACAGCTCTGCCCCATTTTTTAGATTGTTCTAAAGTTTTCACAGTATTCAAGCCAAAGCCGCTACTCATCTCCCTCTTTCTGCCACTCAGTGGACGTAACCGTGATGACTTCTGCTAGCGGTGACGTCACGCACATACCCTCTATTGTGATGTTGCAGGTCATGCATGTAGGTCTTAGCTTACCGGCCGATAGGCTGTAAGCTATTGTCGTCATGCGGCCTCCGGCGTCGTCGTCTGTCTGTCGTCCGTTACAAATTTTTCAATCGTCTTCTCCGAAACTACATTTCTGATTGACTTCAAACTTGGTATACAGCTTCTTTATGATGATGTCAACAAAAGTTAGTGAAATTATTTGGATCCGGATCTGATTCTGGATTTGGTGCGACGTTGAAAAATTTCCCCATTATAACAGATAGGAAGTGCCAGTAAGCTACAGGGCCATTGGTTCTATATTTTTTTAAACTAATAACACTGTTTTGTTAAATAATAGTTATTTCAAACATCCTAAAAGCACTTTTCCCTGTCTGACAGAGGCAGATGGTAGTTCCTTGCATTAAAATAATAATATGCTAATGTTAACATTTGTGCAGGATCTTAAACTGTAATGTCTGTAAAACATAATTTTATTTATTTATTTGTGTGTGTTTTGTGCTTGTAATTTTATTTTTATTTATGTGTAAAACATGTTAGATTTTATGCAGGAAAGTTTTGTGATATAGTATTAAATCCTGTTCTGCACAAAAAAAATGTTTAGTATTTGTGCACATTTATATAATTCAATTTTTTCAGAAAATATTTTCTTAGAAGACGAAACAAAACAAACAAAAAAAAATTGTCTTGTTAACAGTATTGTGATATTTTTTGATATATCATATTGTGGTCCTAGTATTGTGATTTGTATCGTATCACCAGATTCTTGCCGATACACAGTTTGACAAACACTGAGTTACAGGAACAAAACCAGTACAGGGTTGTGTTCCATGGAAATGCAAAATAATAGTTTTTTGGGTTGAGAGGGTCACAGTGACAATAACCAACAATCACCAGGTTTAATGTGCTGTTTTTGCTTTTTGAAGTATCACATGATAAAATGCTGACATAAATTAAGTGCATTAGTTATTAAAACATAACTAATAGACTTAATTGGAATGGAAACACCTTTTCTGAATAATCTCTGACATGGTGAAGAATGAAGTCATTATGTTTTTCTGCTTCAAGAGAGGAAAACGAATTAACCACATGTGTATCATCCAAATTATTTGTCATTCATACATTTTCCGAATCGCTTAATCCTTGTGAGGGTCGTGGGGATGCCAGAACCGGATACAACTGGCTCAGCTTCAGGACAGGAAAAGGCTTAATGTGGACAACAGCCATTAAACTAGGCTTTTGGTTGGGATTTTAGCAGAGGTGAAAGTGGGCGTGGCTACAGATGTCCACACCTACTTTGGTGCTGATTGATCACTGCTCTGGGGCATTAAGCTACGTTCAGCTGTTCTGACATAGGGTACGTTTACATGGCAACACTAGGCTCTAATTCCGCAAAGATTTCTCCTTTGCGTTATAAAATCATTCCGCGTTAAGACGAAGCCGCTATGATAACGATCTGCATTAACATGAGTCCGCGAGGACGGCTGAATACGCTGTAGTGGCCATGCCAGACCAGTAGCTGGCAATCTCCTAACTGTCCTCCTTCGATGGTACGTTAGGGATTGACTCAGGCATTGGCGAATATAAGAAATGCGTCTCCGCTGGTAAGAGAGTAGACGCAGTAAGTCTTAACTTTTGGTGGAGAAGCGACAGCAAACTGAGCACAGTTAGCAGCACGTATGTTGTTCTGAAACCGGCCCTTGTTGTTGTGGTTGTTCCTTCTTTTTCTGCAGCTTTATTGTGTCATAGAGGCTGGCAAACCAGCTTGGAGGCGCATTACCGCCACCAACTGGCCTGGAGTGGGTTAACTGGTGGTTCTTGGCTGCACGCGCATGCGGCAATGTCATATTTTACCCCGGAACACTCCGATTCGCGTTAACACGGAGCTGAAATGTGGAGCGTATCGATAACGTTCCACCCTGGACCCTGGTATCAAAAGTTTCCGGATTCAGGCACTCTAGGCACCATGTTAACATGTTAACAGAAGGCTAATCCGTGATGAAATCTTCCCGGAGTCGACTGAATCCTACGCCGTGTAAACGGCCCCATAGATTCACTCATTCATTCATTCATTTTCTGAACCCCCTTTATCCTCACTAGGGTCATGGGGGCGGAGCCTATCCCAGATACTTATGGGCGAAGGTGGGGTTCTCATATAGAAACAAACAACCACAGTCACATTCACACCTATGAGCAAATTAGATTAACCCGTTAACCCATCAGTGCATGTGTTTGGATGTTTTTTTACGTTAAGGGTTTTTGAATCTCCCTGTTCTGCTGCTGTCAGAGCAAAACAGACAAAACAACCACAGGATCTGGATCTGGGTCTGGATCTTCGTCTCGGTCTGGATCTTCCTCTTGGTCTTACAGCTGTACCAGACTAAGGAACTGAAAACCCTTTGACTGGCAATCAATGGGCTGATCCAGACCTCTTCTTCTTCTGCTTCTTTTTCTTCTTCTGCTTCTTTTGCTTCTTCTGGTTCTTCTTCTTCTTTGTCTCCTTCTATTTCTGCTTCTTCTGCTTCTTCTTCTTCTGCTGCTTCTTCTGCTTCTTCTTCCGCTTCTTCTTCTTCTGCTGCTTCTTCTTTTTCTGCTTCTTCTTCTGCTTCTTCTTCTTCTGCTTCTGTTTCTTCTTCTGCTTCTTCTTCTTCTTCTGCTTCTTCTTCTGCTTCTTCTTCTTCTTCTGCTTCTTCTTCTTCTGCTTCCTCTTCTGCTTCTTCTTCTGCTTCTTCTTCTTCTGCATCTTCTTCTTCTTCTTCCTCTGCTTCTTTTTATGGTGGTTGTCAAGGCAACAATGTGCACTGTGTACTGGTGAAATGCAGCAAATCTAATCAATTTTGATTCATTATTATGGGCTGTATTTATTGACAAAAACTTTAATCATTGGAATTATCTGAATGACGTCATGTTTTTCAATATCAGACCGATAATTCGCGGTGCTGACAGTTTTTGTGCATCCTTCATTTAAACCACATCTGAATCAAGTGTGTGACGTCTGTTGTCTCCTTGTCGGTGCTGTAGAGGTCAAAAAACCCTTTTATTATTTCCTCCTCATCCCTTAATCCTCTCTCACCTGATGTAAGCACAAAGCAGAAGGTGCACACGTACGTCCACGGATGGTCAACTGGATTTTCAGCTCGTAAATGCTGATGTGCAGCGCTGAGCGTCTGTGTGTGGAACTGTACAGGACACATGTGGGGTGGGGGGGTGGGTGTGCGCATGCATGATGTTTGTCATGCACGTTGTCATCTTAATCCCTTGTCAGAGACTGAGCCCGGGTTTACACCAGGATTACACCTCAAGACCAATTATTACCGCAGAGACTGAAGGAGAAGCACAATGTCAGACTTGGACCTCGACGGGATGTGACAGGCATACGGTCAAAACGGTGGTATGGAAGTAAATCTGTCTCATCAGATTTTGAATTATAAAAGCCACTGAATTTTTTTGCACTGAAATGAAGTATCTGAATTTTGTTGTGTTCATAACTATATAACTCATAACTTCTATGTTCATAACTTTAGAATAAAAAAAAAAAATCAGATTCAGAAAATTCAGAAGCAAAAAAAAAAAAAATCAGATGGAAAAAAATCAGAAGTAAAAAATTCAGAAGCAAAAATTCACATGCAAAAAATTCACATGCAAAAAATTCAGATGCAAAAAATTCAGAAGCAACAAATTCAGAAGCAAAAAAAAAATTCAGAAGCAAATACTTCAGATGCAAAAAAATCAGCAGCAAAAAAAATTCAGAAGCAAATACTTCAGATGCAAAAAAAATCAGCAGCAAAAAATTCAGAAGCAAAAAAATTCAGAAGTAAAAAATTCAGAAGTAAAAATTTCAGAAGCAAAATAAATCAAAGCAAAAAAAAAATCAGATGCAAAAAATTAAAATGTAAAAAAATCAGATGCAAAAAATTCAGAACCAACAAATTCAGAAGCCAAAAAAAATTCAGAAGCAAATACTTCAGATGCAAAAAAATGAGCGGCAAAAAATTCAGATGCAAAAAATTCAGAAGCAAAAAAATTCAGATGCAAAAAAAAAAAAAATCGGAAGCAAAAAATTTACATGCAAAAAATTCAGACTCAAAAAATTCAGATCACACATCTGTGACACCAAGGATAAGCAATCAATTCTATCTCAAGTCGAACTGACAGTCAGCCAATCGAGTTACGTTAGGTTGGTCATGTGACACTGATGCAGGAAGACAGTCAGCACGAAGGTGTGGTCTGAATTTTTTGCATCTGAAGTTTTTCCTTATGAATTTTTTTGCATCTGAATGTTTTTGCTTGTGATTTTTTGGCATCTGAATTTTTGGCATCTGAATATTTTTGCTTCCAAATTTTTTTGCATCTGAATTTTTTGCTTCTGAATTTTTTTGCGTCTGAATTTTTTGCTTCTGAATTTTTTGCTTCTCATTTTTTTTTAAATTCAAAATTTATGAACATAGTTGAATTCAGAGACAAACAATTCTGATACTTAATTTCAGTGCAAAAAAAAAAAAATCTATGCTAGAAATTCAGTGGCTTTTATTATTCAAAATCTGATGTGACAGATTTACTTCCATATGATGGTGAGCTAGCAGTGTGTCGGGTAGTATTAGCGCAGACTGGCTTTTAATGCGTAGAAGTCATCAGCTGTCAACACCTCAGACACCTGCCAATCTTAATGAAGCTCCACTTCTCCTCCAGGATGATGTTTATCTATGCACCAGTGTTTAGCCGCCTCAGATTGTGCATAATGTGGACGCCACAGGTAACCTTTGTGTCCCTGCTGACAGTATTATTCCCGTGTTGTGTTTGGCTCTGACACCTCATGAAACGTAAATTGGATTGTAAGAAATTTCACAGAACCACGGTCGGTAGAGGATACCGGTAGATGTCAGTAGGAGGGGAGGCTCTTTTAAATTCCACTGTTCTGGCTGCCTGCATTCAAGGGTAATGTATGCAGACTCATGGCCAGTGTGAACACATGCAGTGAGAGGGGTCATCTCTACGGCAGCATCTCCAACACCGAATTAGGCTGATCTTTTTCCACACCGCATTATTCACTAAGCGTATTCACCCATTGTTCCCAACGCCTCGTTATACCAATGAGTTTGATCACCACTAAACAACAAATCAGGACTCAGCATGTTTTAATTTGATGACTGCGGACCAAATAACCCCAAATTCCCAGTTTAATCTGAGTTTCTAGATGTGTATTCTTTAGTGCAGGGCTGTCAAACTCATTTTGGTTCATTGGTTCAGGGGCCATATTTAGCCCAGTTTGATCTGCAGCGGGCCAGACCAGTAAAATAATGACTTAATAACCTAAAAATAATGACAAATCCAAGTTTTTCATTTTGTTTAACCCTCCGGTATCCGGGTACGCCTTTTAGGCACACTTTGCACTTCATTTTAAAAAACTTATTATTATTTTTCACAATTTAAATAAGGTAAGAATTCAAAAGTTGTTCATTTTTGCGTAATTTTTAAAATTCTGGTCACCAACTAAAATGTGCACATTTTAAACAAAAGAAAATTACAAGACTAGCATCTGTCTCCCAAGTGTGCCTAAAACGCACAATTTCTTCCATTTTATATGTATGATTTGGGCTGACCTTGATTTACAAAACTAAAATCAAATTAGAGCAGAAAAATAAATCAATATATAATATTTAATAGTTTGGTTTATAGATGTGCATTTTACGCACACTTGGTGACAGATGCTAGTATTTTTGAACATTTGACCTAGTGCCAAAAATAATAATGCAAATAAACCAATGTTGGAGTTAGTCATTGACATATGCCAGGATGAAAAAATCAAATAATATGTGATCCACTTTTTATGTAGTATATTGGGAAAAAAAAAACAAAAAAAACATATAAATAAATAAATAAATATATATATATATATATATATATATATATATATATATATATATATATATATATAATGTTTTTTGCATAAAAAAAAGGTTTGTTTACATTACAAGCACAACATTTAAAGGGTAAAAAAATTTGACAATTATTGAGTATTTGGTATTTTTATTTATGGCTCAAGTTGATGAAATAGAAAAAAGTGTAAAAGAATTAAAAACAAACTGTATGAAAAACTTTTGACATTATTCCACAAGTGTGCGAAAAAGGCACACTTGGTGCTTAGTAAGGGCCTTGGTGGATGGAAGACCAGAGGGTTAAGTACAAAAAAAATGCCCTAATTAAATTATGGAAATATTTACATTTTACAAAAAAGATGTGAATAACCTGAAAAAACAGAAATTTCATTTGAAAAATTAGTGCAATTTTATAAATATTATGCCTTGACTTATTAGTAATACATGTACATTACATACAGTGTTCCATAAACATTTGGTAACAGGCAGAATATTGTGAAAATTTTGGAGTTTGGAACTAAAATTTGAACAATTTCGTAACACAACTCCAGATCACAGTGGATCCATAAATGCACCAAAACATTTAGTAACAGGTAGAATATTGTTAAAATTGCACATTTCGGGTTGTTCACCTTTGTTTATATTTATGTATTTATTTGCGTTTTATTGTGAAAGAGTAGTTTTGTAAATGTAAATATTTTCAGTGTAATGTTATTTTTTTCACTTCAATTTTTTTCCACATAATTTTTCACAAAGAAAACTTGTCGCTGTCATTATTTATGGGTTATTGTGTTGTTATTTTTACTGCAGATCACATTGGTCTGTATGTGGAACCTGAACCAAAAGGATTTGGACAACATGGACTGTTCAGGTTCATTTTTGCACTTCCATCCTGCAGGCCCGGAATAGAACCTTTGGCGGGGGGGGGGGCAGACTTGGCCCCAGGGCCACATGTATGACACCTGTGCTTTAGTGAGTACGCATAAGGCGACCCTTAAACCCAGCGGTGTAGTCCATGGTATACCTACTTATTTTTCAGTCCTATACCCTCTTCTAAATCCCCCTGATGCTCCATTCAGTCGTATCTGAACCAAATTGTCCAGTTTTTTCCCCTCAGATGGTGAAGCCATGACCCGCCCTACCCTGCCTCTGATTGGCTAGAACTCACTGCCTTCACTGATTAGATTGGTTAACTTTAGGCATGAGGACTGATGAGCCAATCAGAGGCAGAGTAGGGCGGGTCATGCAGAGGAAAATATTGCTATCTTAGTCCTGTCCTCCTCTGGAACCTGATTGGACACCTCCTCAGGTACCAGTGCCTCCCCAGTTGATTGACAGGTCTCTGCACATCTAGTTGAAAGATGCGTCATTATTGGAAATGCGAACAAGAAAGGCAGAATAAATGTATTTCAAATCAGTGATACATATGGAGAGAACCTACTTTGATGGAATCCATAATTCGGAGGTAAGTTTGAAGGTGTTTTCAGAATGAGTCACTGTTTTAAACTAGTGGTCACATGACTGCACATTTAGAGGAGAGGAGACGGAGTTAGCAATAGTTAAAACTGTGTGAGTAGGCTAATGTTATGAAAGGCTAACGGTATGAAAGGCTAATGTTATGAAGGCTAAAGTTATGAAAGGCTAACATTATGAAAGGCTAACATTATGAAAGGCTAACATTATCCTATGTTTGCCTCTTGTTGAATACATTTCCATTAATGCAGTTGCTTGTGTGTCCAGTAAATATTTTACAATGTGACTTCAGTCTGAACAGCCAGGTCGCATTTATCCGACCTTTACATCATTGAAATGCAACAATTGTTACAATTCTGCATCCCAGGAGTGTTACTTCCGTAAACACAGTGTGTGTCTGCATGGTCTGGTATTCCATCAGGACCTCTTTAGTGCATGTGGGTCACTTCAGGGTCACGTTCAGACTCAAAACTGATAGAAGTCGCATTTAAAGTGGAATATGAACCAACACACAAAAAAAAATCGGATTTCACCCAAAAATCTGAATAGTGCATTTAGACCTGCTGTGTGGACGCAGTCTAAGTGGATCGAGACACTTTCTGGAGTTCTGTCACAGACAATAAATGACCAAAGGGGTTTTACTGGGGATTCAAAGTTTATACACTGTAAAAAAAAAAAACAACAACATAAAAAACGGTAATATTCCGACTGCTGGGGTGCCAAAACAATACTGGAAAATAATGGAAAATAACCATCTCATAAAAATACGATAATTTTCCATAATTAAAATACAGTTTTTTGCTCTAACTTGACACGAGATTTTGCTTTTTTTTTTTTTTTTTTTTTTGGGACTTTTTAATGTTTAATAAAGAATATTTATATGTTTTAAAACAATCAAATTACCTATATATAAATAATTTTCAAAGAGACGAACTTGTACAATGCACTGATAAAAACTGTATTTGGACAGTTTATCAGTGCTTCTACATGTTATACATTCACAAAAACACATTTATTCAACATTTTTGTTGTGAAATCTCCTGTAATTACACAAGATATTTGTCAATTAACAAACAAGTCTTGTTAAACTTAAAGAAAAAATACTACTTTTATGGTTAATTATCAGTAATTTTATCTTGTTATTTATTTTTTTTTTTTTACAGTACTAAACTTAAAATTAACAGTTTAATCTCATAAATAGAAAAGAAATATTTGTGAAATGACGATACATTTGCAAATATATTTTAACTGTATTTTTCTGTGAAAAAAGAAAAAAAATTCTTTTAAAAAATGGAAATTTTATGGTTATTCACAGTTACAGTTTTTTCATGTTATTTTACATTTGACATGTAAAATCACAGTCTTTTTTTGTCATTTCATTGATATTTTCCTGTATCATAAAAATACAGGAAAAATCTGTAAAATAAACAGTGAAAATTCAGTTAAATTACAGATTTTTTTACAGTGTGCCTATTAGTCCTGTCCTAAATCCTGTAGCTGAAAGAGCCCGAAAGCACAAAGAAAAGTGGAGCGATTAAGTGACATAATGTTTCACCGTTATTTCCTCTCGCCTTCTTGCTTATGTTTTAAATAATGACCTGTTTTGGAGCTCTGTAAGGTGTTTTTGTTTCGTGGATCGGCTCTGCTCGGCTACATTAAACTTGCTATAGCATTAAGATTGATGGCAAGCGATTGAAATACTATCCTAAGGGTAAATGTGGATGCACACACACACACACACACACACACACACACACACACAGGCATTACTTCCATTGTTTACTGGTGCTATAGATTCAAGGCAATAAGGCTTTACTAATTGCTGCTGTGTGGAGTCAGACTCAGGTAGTCCAGCTCTCATGAGGAGCTCCTGTGTTGCTGCGAGGGCTGGCAGCAGAGACGGTAATGATTATGGAATTACCACGGCACAGAGTGTGATGGCTATCCTAATGATTCCATGTTTTTGTAATTAGCATTACGAGCAGGATTGGTGGAATGGGGGGCGAGGGAATGGAAAGTACGGGAAGGAGGAGAGAGAGAAAGAGAGATGGGTGCATACGAAAGAGTTTGGGGTGAAGAGGAGCAGAAAAAAAAAAAACAGCAGAGATGGAGAGAGAGTCAGACAGAGACAGAAATAGAGAAGGAAGGAGAGAAAAAATAAAGGGGGGGTGGGGTGGGGTAGACAGAAGGGATGGGAAGTGTAGGATGTTCATTAACTAAATGAGGATGAATTGTTAGAATGACTGAGGAGCCTTCATTTCAGAAAGGCTCGTCCTCCACAGAAGCACATGAACCTGCATCTGCGGTTTGAATGTCTGTGGAGAAAACGATGGAAGTAAGTCTGTCTCATCACATTTTGAATTATAAAAGCTACTGAGTTTTTTTGCACTGAAATTAAGTATCTGAATTTTTTTTGCACTGAAATTAAGTATCTGAATTTTTTTTGCACTGAAATTAAGTATCTGAATTTTTTTTGCACTGAAATTAAGTATCTGAATTTTTTAGCGTCACATGACCAACCTAACGTAACTCCAATGGCTGGCTGTCGGTTCGACTTGAGATAGAATCATCACTTATCCTTGGTGTCCCGGATGTGTGATCTGAATTTTTTGCTTCTGAATTTTTTGCATCTGAATTTTTTGCATCTGTATTTTTGCATCTGAATTTTTTGATTCTGAATTTTTTTGCATCTGTATTTTTGCATCTGAACTTTTTGCTGCTGAATTTTTTGCATCTGAATTTTTTGCTTCTGAATTTTTTGCATCTGTATTTTTGCATCTGAATTTTTTGCATCTGTATTTTTGCATCTGAATTTTTTTGCATCTGAGTTTTTGCATTTGAATTTTTTGCATCTGTATTTTTGCATCTGAATTTTTTTTGCATCTGAATTTTTTGCATCTGTGTTTTTGCTTCTGAATTTTTTGCTTCAGAATTTTGTTGCATTGTGAATTTTTGCATCTGAATTTTTTGCTTCTGAATTTTTTGCTTCAGAAATTTTTGCTTCTGAATTTTTTGCATCTGAATTTTTTGCATCTGTATTTTTTGCTTCTGAATTTTTTGCTTCTGAATTTTTTTGCATCTGTATTTTTGCATCTGAATTTTTTGCTTCTGAATTTATGCATCTGAATTTTTTGCTTCTGAATTTTTGCATCTGAATTTTTTGCTTCTGAATTTTTTGCATCTAAATGTTTTGCTTCCGAATTTGTTGCATCTGAATTTTTTGCATGTGAATTTTTGCGTCTGAATATTTTGCATCTGAATTTTTTTGCATCTGAATTTTTGCATCTGAATTTTTTTGCTTCTGAATTTTTTGCATCTGAATTTTTGCATCTGACTTTTTTTGCTGCTGAATTTTTTGCATCTGAATTTTTGCATCTTAATTTTGTGCTTCTGACTTTTTTGCTGCTGAATTTTTTGCATCTGAATTTTTTGCATCTGAATTTTTGCATCTGAAGTTTTTGCATCTGAAGTTTTTCATCGGATTTTTTTGCTTCTGAATTTTTTGCATCTGTATTTTTGCATCTGAATTTTTTGCTTCTGAATTTTTTGCATCTGTATTTTTGCATCTGAATTTTTTGCGTCTGTATTTTTGCATCTGAATTTTTTTTGCATCTGAGTTTTTGCATTTGAATTTTTTGCATCTGTATTTTTGCATCTGAACTTTTTGCTGCTGAATTTTTTGCATCTGAATTTTTTGCTTCTGAATTTTTTGCATCTGTATTTTTGCATCTGAATTTTTTGCATCTGTATTTTTGCATCTGAATTTTTTTGCATCTGAGTTTTTGCATTTGAATTTTTTGCATCTGTATTTTTGCATCTGAATTTTTTTGCATCTGAATTTTTTGCATCTGTGTTTTTGCTTCTGAATTTTTTGCTTCAGAATTTTGTTGCATTGTGAATTTTTGCATCTGAATTTTTTGCTTCTGAATTTTTTGCTTAGAAATTTTTGCTTCTGAATTTTTTGCATCTGAATTTTTTGCATCTGTATTTTTTGCTTCTGAATTTTTTGCTTCTGAATTTTTTTGCATCTGTATTTTTGCATCTGAATTTTTTGCTTCTGAATTTATGCATCTGAATTTTTTGCTTCTGAATTTTTGCATCTGAATTTTTTGCTTCTGAATTTTTTGCATCTAAATGTTTTGCTTCCGAATTTGTTGCATCTGAATTTTTTGCATGTGAATTTTTGCGTCTGAATATTTTGCATCTGAATTTTTTTGCATCTGAATTTTTGCATCTGAATTTTTTTGCTTCTGAATTTTTTGCATCTGAATTTTTGCATCTGACTTTTTTGCTGCTGAATTTTTTGCATCTGAATTTTTGCATCTTAATTTTGTGCTTCTGACTTTTTTGCTGCTGAATTTTTTGCATCTGAATTTTTTGCATCTGAATTTTTGCATCTGAAGTTTTTGCATCTGAAGTTTTTCATCGGATTTTTTTGCTTCTGAATTTTTTGCATCTGTATTTTTGCATCTGAATTTTTTGCTTCTGAATTTTTTGCATCTGTATTTTTGCATCTGAATTTTTTGCGTCTGTATTTTTGCATCTGAATTTTTTTGCATCTGAGTTTTTGCATTTGAATTTTTTGCATCTATTTTTGCATCTGACTTTTTTGCATCTGTGTTTTTGCTTCTGAATTTTTTTGCTTCTGAATTTTGTTGCATTGTGAATTTTTGCATCTGAATTTTTTGCTTCAGAAATTTTTGCTTCTGAATTTTTTTGCATCTGAATTTTTTGCATCTGTATTTTTTGCTTCTGAATTTTTTGCATCTGTATTTTTGCATCTGAATTTTTGTATGTGAATTTTTTGCATCTGAATTTTTGCATCTGAATTTTTTGCTTCTGAATTTTTTGCATCTAAATGTTTTGCTTCCGAATTTGTTGCATCTGAATTTTTTGCATGTGAATTTTTGCGTCTGAATATTTTGCGTCTGAATTTTTTTGCATCTGAATTTTTGCATCTGACTTTTTTGCTGCTGAATTTTTTGCATCTGAATTTTTGCATCTTAATTTTGTGCTTCTGACTTTTTTGCTGCTGAATTTTTTGCATCTGAATTTTTGCATCTGAAGTTTTTGCATCTGAAGTTTTTCATCGGATTTTTTTGCTTCTGAATTTTTTGCATCTGTATTTTTGTATCTGAATTTTTTGCTTCTGAATTTTTTGTATTCTAAATTTATGAACATAGTAAAATTGAGACAAAAAACTCAGATATTTACTTTCAGTGCAGAAAAAAATTCAGATACTTAATTTCAGTGCAAAAAAAATAAAAAAAATCAGATACTTAATTTTAGTGCTAAAAAAAATCAGTTCTAGAAATTCAATGACTTTTATTATACAAAATCTGATGAGACAGATTTACTTCCATAAAAAACAGTAGATCACAGATGTTACATCCAAACTAACATCTGTTTACCGGACACTTGCAGACTGATCAGAGGTGATGGCTTTGAAACACCGAGGGAAGCTGAACCTCCCCTCCCATTTCAGAAAATCAATGGGCAGAACTGCACTGTTGAATTCACAATAAGGATACCATTTACATTTACATTTAAACTGTGCAAGCATTTAATCTGATGACTCTGTCGTTGTGGTCAGTCAGCTGTTTATCGTTTGCTTTCCGACTCGACTTCCCCGATACATTCTGGTGTCAGTACCTTCACTGTTGAATTCAGGATGCAGAATATTGTTAAAATTGTGCTTATTTTATGGGATATTTCAGGGATGTTTTTCACCTTTTTTGAAGAATACTTTATAAATGTTAACATTTATATCATGTCACTTTACTTTTTCACTGTTCTTATTTTACTGGTCCACCTCAGATCATATTGGGCTGAATGTGGAACCTGAACTAAAATGACTTTGACAGCACTGACCTAGATTCATTCAACAGTAGCAGCATCAGTGTCACCAGGTTTTCAACTTGTTTTTAGCAAAAGGAACAGTAAAGGTTTTAGGAGTGCAGAGTTCATGAAAAGCAGAACATGAACCTGACACCAGCTGGGTTTAAATGACACTTAATAAAAGTCATATTTCTACAGTTTATTCACAGTCCAGTTTCTACTTGTAGGTGTTTCTATTGAAGAGTGTTTTCTTCTGATGTGTGATTCTACACTGCAGAAATCTAAATCTGACCAAGTGTATTTGTCTCTTTTCTAGTCCAAATATCTCATCACACTTAAAATAAGAGGATCAACCAAAGGGGAACTTTTCAGTGAGACATAAGAACTGATTTATAGACAATAGATCTGGAAAATCTGATTTCAACAAATCTGAACACGATCATTTTCATTTGTTCAATTGGCACATTTTTGTTTGAATTAAGCAACAAAAAATCTTGAATTATGCAAAAAAAAAAAAAAAATCTTGAATTAAACAAATCTGTCAATGGAACAAGTGAAAATGATCTTGGTCAGATTTCTTGAAATCAGATTTTCCAGGTCTGTTGTCTATAAATCAGTTCCACTGGGACCATATGAACAGGACTAAACCACTGGGACCACATGAACAGGGATAAAACCACCAGGACCACATGAACAGGGTCAAATCAACTCCATGGGTTTACGTTACACTTTTACACTATACTTCTATAAACAAAAAACTAAAAAACCACCTCATGAGAGCGGAAAAAAATTTTCTGCGATCTTTGAGAGTTTTTGTGACATTTCAGTGTTTCCATTACCAGTTTTCTGTTGTGCAGTCTACATTTTGCGCATTTCTGAGGGTCATGGAAACCCAGCTACTGCTACAGGTAACACGGTGTGTCTAAAAAAAACCTATTAACTTAACTGTTTCAACTCTTCTACATCTGTACTCATTCGGGGTGTAAGAAAATATCAGTTCTGCAATATATCGCGATATTTCATTTCACAATACTATATTGATATTAAAAGTACTGTATCGATATTTTTAGGTATTTATTCAAATGCAGATATTGTGGAGGTTCATTTTTGTTTTTTTCTTTTTTGTTTCTATTTTATTTATTCTTATTTAACACTCTTTTATTCAATAATGTTCGTTCCTTTCTTGGGATAGAACTAAAATACTGTTCTGATGTTAGTTCTGAACTAATAGAATATGAACATTTGATCAGGATCTTAAACTGTAATGTCTGTAAAACAGAATTTCAGTTTGAACACAGGAACATTTTGTGATATAGCATTAGATCCTGTTGGGATCAAATAAAAATGTGTTTAGTATTTGTGCAGATTTCTGCTGTAATTCAATTCTTCAAGGAAATAATCATTTGGAAAAAAAGAAACTTGCCTTTTTAACAGTGTCATATATCATGATTAGGGATGTAACGATTACCGGTATAACGATTAACGGCAGTAAAATTGCAGATGGTTAGTATTACCGTTTAAATTCTAATTATCATGATAACTGTGTTTGATTACCGCACTTTTAGGGGAAAAAACCCTATGTAAAGATCTGCTTTTATGTCAAATATTTGAGTATAGTTTTAATTTATTACAATTTTGATTTTCTATACCTAATATTTGGATCTAACATTCATTTTTAAAGTCTTTGAAAAGGTTCGTTAAGCGTCTGTGTGTTATTTATGCAGTAAATTATATACATTTTTTAAATCGGATTTTATATTTTTTTTTTGTCCTTTTGTGTTTTTATAGTAGGTTAAAGTGAAAAAATAATAGACAGATGATATAGATGTTGTGCTGAAAAAAACAGATCCCAAACATGGGTATAGTAAACATTTGTTTATATAGTATATAAAGGCAAAATCAAAAGAACTGAAAAACGGCCAAAATAGGCTCAGACCACTAAGGGTTAATATTTGAATGTTTCTGCAACAGAAGGTACATTGTACCTATTATTTTATGTTTGTTTGTTGTTGGTGTTTTTTTTAAATACAACTTGATTAAATTATTTCAGTGTGTATTAGTACTTTTTGAACATTTTGAGCACAATTTCAACAATACCACGATAATAATGATAACTGGGATAATTTTGGTCACAATAACCATGATATGAAATTTTCATATCGTTACATCCCTAATGTAGACAGGCCAAGTGTTCAAAAATGAACACTTTGCCTCCCCTCCTTTTTAGCATGATGGCACTTGAATGTTGTTTTTATGTTTTTAGCTTTTTTTTTTTTTTTAATTCAAATTTTTATCCAGAATGGTCTCAATAGTATAAAGTACATTGTTCTCTTTTTTTTTTTTTTTGAAGGAAAAAAGGGTATCAATAATGCTCACTGAAAGGAAGAAAAAGAAAGCGAAAGAAAAAAAAAGTCTGTGTGTTATTTATGCAATAAATCATGTACATTTTTCAAATCGAATTTTATATTTTTTTGTGTTTTCAGGCCCTTTGTGTATTTATAGTAGGTTAAAGTGAAAAAAAAATAATAGTCAGATGATATAGATGAAGTTGTGCTGAAAAAAACAGATCCCAAACATGGGTATAGTAAACATTTGTTTATATAGTATATAAAGGCAAAATCAAAAGGACTGAAAAACGGCCAAAATAGGCTCAGACCACTAAGGGTTAATATTTGAATGTTTCTGCAACAGAAGGTACATTGTGCCAATTTTTTATGTGTTTTTTTTGTTTTGTTTTGTTTTGTTTTGTTTTGTTTTTTTGTTTTTTTTTTTCAAAATACAACTTGGTTAAATTGGTTAAACTTTTTGAACATTTTGAGCACAGTTTCAACTAGAAGCACTCGGAGAGCGCAGACCTCCGCCAAGGCTGATCAGTGGCCCCCCCCGTGGGCCCCCCCACCCCGATCACCACCAAAATTTAATCATTTCTTCCTTATCCCATTTCCAACAAACCCTGAAAATTTCATCCAAATCTGTCCATAACTTTTAGAGTTATGTTGCACACTAACGGACAGACAAACAAAAACAGACAGACAGACAAACAAACAAACAAACCCTGGCAAAAACATAACCTCCTTGGTGGAGGTAACAAAACAGCAATAATAATGATAACCGTGATAATTTTAGTCACAAAAACCGCGATATGACATTTTCATATCGTTGCATCCCTCATCGTGATATATCGTATCGTGATCCTAGTATTGGGATTTGTATCGTGCTGCCAGATTCTTGCCGATACACAGCCCCAGTACTCATCATCAGTTCCAGTCTAATGTGTGAGTGTTTGAAATCAGGTCATGTGATCCAGTTCAGCTCAGGGTTCAGCAGCTTCAGCTTTGAATGGATTAAACTGGAGCAGCTCCTCCAGTAACAGTGCAGGTTGTGTGATGTTTTAAAGACATATTGTACCTAAGTGGCAGAGTTTTTGACGAACCACCTCCTGACATTTGCAGCACAGTAACTGATTTAACTGTGAATAACTCTGCATCACCGTTTCAGGTTAACTGAAACTCTGTGGAACATTTGCAGTATATTTGGATGAAACTTCAGTGTAACGCTGTAGAGCGACCTCTGTGCATGCATGTACTCTCCTCCTGTTGTGTTTTCATCAGCGCTTTAATGGGAGCTGCCAAAGCTCTGATTACATTTGATGGACTTCCTCCTTTTTTCCATGTTTGTGAAATTGCTGCTTCAGTGAAATCCAGCATCTAAGGATTTATAAAGGTCAGAAACTGAAGTTGAAATTACACTCACTGAAAAAAGTTTTTTTTTTTTTTTTTTTTTTTTTTTGAGGAGCCTTGAAAATGCGGTGAAAATCCCTAATAGCCAATTTCATGTACTGACATTAACCCATACAGACCCAGTGGTGCTTTTGAGGCACTTCCCAAATGAATCTTTCTCTATTTTTAACCTTTCTTCAGTGACTTATCACCATTTACTCTAATATTATCCTCTGTAGTTTATATTTTTTAAGTGAAATCAGTTATTTTCCCGTATTTAATTCACTGATAATGTAGATGTTCATTAAAGCTCAGGCTGAAGCTGAAGTATTTTCTATCAGAAACAGAGAAAAGTGAAGAAAATGATAATTTTTTCAGTCCTATCTGTCATTAACTGAACATAAACCCAGTGTGTCCATCCACTGATGGCCAGATGACGGTGTTTCCACGGTAACTACAAAGCCTCTGAACATCCACATATGGTCATATCTGATGACCATGAAACGATGAAAAAGTGTGTTTTACATCAATTATTGACATGTGCTAGTACCCCTCCATATATTGCATCCAATATATTGCAGAACCAATATTTTTTTACTATTTATTTTTTTACTTATTTACTTTATTTATCCTATTTTTTTTTCTTTCGCTTTCTTTTTCTTCCTTTCAGTGAGCATTATTGATACCCTTTTTTCCTTCAAAAAAAAAAAAAAAGAGAGAACAATGTACTTTATACTATTGAGACCATTCTGGATAAAAATTTGAATTAAAAAAAAAAAAAGCTAAAAACATAAAAACAACATTCAAGTGCAATCATGCTAAAAAGGAGGGGAGGCAAAGTGTTCATTTTTGAACACTTGGCCTGTCTACATTAGGGATGTAACGATTTGAAAATTTCATATCATGGTTATTGTGACCAAAATTATCCCAGTTATCATTATTATCGTGGTATTGTTGAAATTGTGCTCAAAATGTTCAAAAAGTACTAATACACACTGAAATAATTTAATCAAGTTGTATTTAAAAAAAACACCAACAACAAACAAACATAAAATAATAGGTACAATGTCCCTTCTGTTACAGAAACATTCAAATATTAACCCTTAGTGGTCTGAGCCTATTTTGTGTGTTTTTCAGTCCTTTTGATTTTGCCTTTATATACTATATAAACAAATGTTTACTATACCCATGTTTGGGATCTGTTTTTTTCAGCACAACATCTATATCATCTGTCTATTATTTTTTCACTTTAACCTACTATAAAAACACAAAAGGACAAAAAAATATATAAAATCCAATTTAAAAAATGTATATAATTTACTGCATAAATAACACACAGATGCTTAACGAACCTTTTCAAAGACTTTAAAAGTGAATATTGGTTCCAAATATTCGGTATAGAAAATTAAATCATAATAAATTAAAACTATACTCAAATATTTGACATAAAAGCAGATCTTTACATAGGGTTTTTTCCCCTAAAAGTGCGGTAATCAAACACGTTTATCAC
Source organism: Sphaeramia orbicularis (assembly GCF_902148855.1). Taxonomy (NCBI): domain Eukaryota; kingdom Metazoa; phylum Chordata; class Actinopteri; order Kurtiformes; family Apogonidae; genus Sphaeramia; species Sphaeramia orbicularis. Next base: position 12,665,660 of record NC_043959.1, on the reverse strand, counting down.
GATAATTAGAATTTGAACGGTAATACTAACCGTTTGCAATTTTATTTTATTTTGGTTTATCGTTATACCGGTAATCGTTACATCCCTAGTCTACATCCATCCGTGCAGTGGTTTTTTTGGCCTGTTTCTGCTCTGTGTGTCATGTACTTAAACTGAATATGTGAACACAGTGGAAAAGTTCCAACAGTAGGATTAGAGCAGAAGTTCTTTGGGTGTGTTTTTCTTGAGCTACAGTAACCATTAAAAATGTTGAACAGCCTAATTCCTGTTGAGTCGTATAAAGCATTTGTCAGATCCCCTCTCCGTGTTTAGGATTAAACTAATCCCACCGTTATAAAAATTACTGGTTGAATCTCTCCGTGTTGCCCCTGACACAACTTCCTCTCGCTTCATTGTAATGACTGCCCTCCAAAAACAGAACTGCTCCTTTTTTTTTTTTTTTTTTTCTCATTTTTTTCCTTCTCTCCGCACCAATGAGTGATGGTTTATTCACTTAATGAAAGGGAGATGGATATTCGAGTTCTGGCAGCTCAGTTAATCCTCTTCTGTCTGTGTAACCGCCGCTCTGCAGACCTCTATATGTCAGTTAGCATTGCACTGTAAATACCTTCTCGTAAGGCGCAGAGCGGAGCAGAGCGGCGGACACTTCTGAACATTCTGCGGCTGTAAAACTGACCTGCATTAATGTGGTGCTAATTTGGGGCTTATCATTTTTCTGTGGATGAAGTCGCCAATGCTGGGTTTAATCCCCCAAACTGAGGAGTGAAATTCAAACTCAGGAGACGGAAATGCCTTGAAGATGCTCTGCCGGCTTCTGTGCCGTTCGAAAAGAGGTTTTAAAAATGTTTGAAAACACCACACGTTAATTACCCCCTGACAGCTGCAGAGCCCACTGCAGGTCTGGAGAACTCACTCATTACTAGGATTCTGAACCACCTTCCCCCAGTAGCATCAGACTCCCAAAAACTCACACAGACTCCAATATGAGCTGCAGTTCAACTTCTGTCACTGCCATGGACACAGGTCTAGGGCTGTGTTTTAGCACGAATCTGGAGATACGATACACATCACAATACTAGGATCATGATACGGTATATCACGATATATTATGATACTGTTAAAAAGGCAATTTTTTGTTTGTTTCTTTTTTAAATGATTACACTGGTCAACAACAAATTTATTGTTTAAGTTTTTTGAGCTGATTTAGGATAATTTTGGTGTGCTGAATCCAAAAATCTCATTAATTTTGCTCAATCAGGTCAACTTCCTGAACTATGCTACATATTGGCTTTTTAACATTTTTGCTTACATTTATGGGCATTTTCACATCATATGATACAAAATTCTTTCATATTTCTTGCAATAAACGAGTTCGGAAGATTCTACTTTTGCCAATTTATGATTGTTTTTTTTAATATTACAGGTAAATGAAATGGCTTCGACTAGAAGATCTTGCAAAAATAAGCCTGACGTATTCTGCTACATCTGTGGTGAATACACCATTGTACCTAACAGGAATCAAGTCACAAGTTTCATAAAGTGTGCTTATCAGTCTTATTTTGGTTTTAAACTTGGTGACCAAGATAAAGTTTGGGCGCAGATTGTGAGACGATCAAATTTTTCAAAATCAAATTGGCAAAAAAACCTGACCTGATTGAAAAAAACAGATGTCATTTTTGGATTTAGCGGTGCGAAATGGTCCTAATTCAGTTGAAAAAGCCTAAACTACTTGCAAAAAACATTTTTTTGTAACCCAGTGTTATTTCCTTGAAGAATTGAATTACACCAGAAATCTGCACGAATATTAAACACATTTTTATTTGATGGAACTGAAACTGCCAACCAGGATGAACAAAGGATATTGACTCTCTGATTGGCAGACAGGTGATGGGCGGAGCCTCAGACCAAAACACACAATGACAACATAAACATCATTTGGGGGCTGACACTGAGCTTTTCAAATGCAAATTTTGTGTCTGGACTACTGCTGTCAGTGAGATCAGGATTTGAAATGAACAGGCTTCCTTAATGTCTGGTGACAGTCAAGGCCATTTTAGAATGACTGAGAACAGAATTCCTACAGACTGCACCTTTAACAGTGACCCAGAATAGATGTGATTACATTCTGGGAAAAGTAGGTCAAAGTTCCAATTTTTTATGAATTTTTAAAATCTTTTCTTTTCCCCCTTTACTTATAATGGGGGACATTTGTCAATGCCGTCTATGCCAGTGGTTCTCAGTCTTTTTCTGTGCCCCCCCCCCCCCCTTTTGGAGGTCTACAAATCTCTAGTCCCCCCTCACTTCCACAAAAAAATCATAACACCTCAATTTCAGTTAGTCGTGTAAATAATTAAGAATTTTGTCTTTTTTTTGTGAACTGTAATATTTTGTACATGCTTTAAACCGTGGCTTTGGAAAAGCCTCTGAAAACTGCACACATAAAGAAAAATCTTAAGTGTCAAATAGATTTGCTTTGAGAAACAAAAATCTGAAGTAATTCCACCATAAATAAATGTGTAACTGGGGCATGTGACGCAAGTTTCAGCTCATATGAAGCATAAAAGTCGAGGCATTAACGTAGAAAAAAACAGACAGCTTTGAAGCTCATTGAGTTAAATTGTCTTTTTGTACTTTTGAACATGCTCGTATGAACGTTCTTATTTGTGCAAAACTTAAGAAGCAACAACAACTGAAGCGTAAAAGTGGACGAACGCTCCGTTAACTTCGACTGGTGATTTTAACGGATCCTGTGGAATACTGTCCTGTTGTGAGTACTTTGGTTACATTCATAGAAACTAGAGCCCGGCGATTATAGCCTGTCACCAATTAATCAACATCGGCTAATATGTAGCCGATGTAGCCGATATATGAACCTTTTTTTGCTGCGCGGAGATTCTGTTGCTCGCTGCTCCTGTGTGTGTGTGTGTGTGTGTGTGTGTGCTGCCTGGAGAATAAGAGGAACTTTAAAGCGAGTTAGTTTCACTTTCACTCCTGCTCGGACAATGACACTATCACCTCCCCCACACTAGGTTTTTTCATCGGGCCATTGCCGGCTGAAACCTGTCACGGAGATGTGACAGCCGATAGGTACGGTCCTGTGCAGCGGTTGTAACACGCGGTCGACCAGATCTGGGACGGTCGTTGGAGGAGTCAGTGGTGTGGTAACGCTCAGCAAGGTGTACAACAGTAGAGTGGTGGACTCCAAACACCCTGGCTACGGCCCGTCTACTCCGTCCAGCTGAAACATGCCAATGGCCCCATCTGTCTCCGGTTGCAGTAGTCGTATCATTGTGGACAAATGTGTTTTTGCTCCATTTTGGTGTCTTTTTATAGGGAATGGTTGTGCACAATTGAGCAGAGGTCCAATTCATCTGTGAGTTTCACTCATGAGCAGACATGGGTGAGGAATACCAAAATACAGTTCTTATTGCTAATCAAAATCAACCAACCGGAACCGGGAAAACAATCATTTCATTCTGACTCAGAGTAGTACTGAACTCATTGTAGTTTTCAATTTTGCAATAACTGTCATATTTCTGAAAAAATCAAGAAAATGAAAATGGTGCGTTTCTTTTTTCCTTGAGTGTATAATATAAATAGTTTTGGACCTAGTACTGACCCCTGTGGTACTCCACATGTTATCTCCATGTATTCTGATTTATTATTACCTATTTGTACAAACTGTTGCCTGTTCCTTAAATAGCTTTCCAACCAGCTCAACCCAACTCCCCTTATCCCATACCTTTCCAGTTTATTCAATAGTGTGGTGTGATCAATGGTGTCAAAGGCTTTTTTTTTTTAGGTCCAAAAATACTCCAACTGCTATTTTTTTTTTTTTTTACTATCTATACAGTCTGTGATTTGTTCCATTAGTTCTATTAATGCGAGAGATGTTGATCTGTCCGTTCTGAATCCATACTGACTTTCTGTAAGTAGATTGTGTTTTTCAATGATTTTTTCCAGTCTGTCTGTAAATAGATTTTCAAGTATTTTGGAGAATTGTGGGAGTAAAGAAACAGGCCTGTAGTTACTGTAATGATGTCTATCCCCAGTTTTAAACAATGGTATTACTTTTGCTATTTTCTTTTTTTCTGGAAATGTGCCTGATTGAAAAGACAAGTTGCAGATGTGGGTCAGTGGTTTTGCGATTTCGTCAATAACGTTCTTCAATGTTGCCATGTTGATATCATTCCAGTCTGTAGAGGTTTTGTTTTTACAGTTTCTCACTATCTCCATGATTTCTTTTTCATCAACTGCTCCCAGAAAAAATTGTCTTTGGGTTTCTATCCCCAAGATCTTCTGTACTTCCACATTCTGTTGTCTCTGGCTCCTTTATTTTTGTTGCTAATTCTGGTCCCACATTTACAGAGAATCTGTTAAAAACCATTCACTACCTTTTCTATATTACACTGGGTTACAAAAAAATGTTTTTTGCAAGTTGTCTAGGTTTTTCAACTGAATTAGGACCATTTTGCACCGCTAAATCCAAAAATGACATCTGTTTTTCTCAATCAGGTCAGGTTTTTTTGCTAATTTGATTTTGAAAAATTTGATCTTCTCACAAAATTGATTACATTTTTGTGACTTTATCAGTTGATTTTTCATACAGTTCTCACCCAAAATAGGTTTTAAGAGAAAAACAATCATTTTCTAACAGGATTCCTCTTAGGTACAATGGTGTATTCACCGCAGATGTAGCAGAATACGTCAGGCTTATTTTTGCAAGATCTTCTAGTCGAAGCCATTTCATTCACCTGTAATATTAAAAAAAAACATTAATCATAAATTGGCAAAAGTAAAATCTTCAGAACTTGTTTATTGCAAGAAATATGAAAGAATTTTGTATCATATGATGTGAAAATGCCCATAAATATAAGCAAAAATGTTAAAAAGCCAGAAAGTTGACCTGATTGAGCAAAATTAATGTGATTTTTGGATTCAGCACACCAAAATTATCCTAAATCAGCTCAAAAACCTTAAACAATAAATTTGTTGTTGACCAGTGTTATTAATGGTCTTGTCATTTTCACTGAAGTATTCTGGGTAATTTGTGTTTTTGGATTCTTTTCTCACAATGCCATTTAGAACCTTCCATGTACCTTTAATATTATTTTTTATTTTTTCCAATAATTTATTATAATATTCTTTCTTACATGTCCTCATAATGTTAGTTAATTTATTTTCATATTTTTTATCCTTTTCCTCTGCTTCTGTGGTTCTGAGCATTAACAAATTGTCTATATAATCTATTTTTCTTGTTGCAGGCATTTTGCAGCACCTTAGTGACCCACAGACTATTAGTATGTTTATGTATATTCTTATATTGCTTTAGAGGACAATTTTTATTATATAACAAGTTAAATCCATCCATCCATCCATTATCCTCCGCTTTATCCGGAGCCGGGTCGAGGGGGTAACAGTCTAAGCAGGGAGGCCCAGACTTCCCTCTCCCCAGACTCCTCTTCCAGCTCTTCTGGGGGGACCCCGAGGCATTCCCAGGCCAGCCGAGAGACATAGTCTCTCCAGCGTGTCCTGGGTCTTCCCCGAGGTCTCCTCCCGGCGGGACATGCCCGGAACACCTCCCCACGGAGGCGTCCAGGAGGCATCCGAAACAGATGCCCGAGCCACCTCAGCTGGCCCTTCTCTACGCGGAGGAGCAGCGGCTCTACTCCAAGCTCCTCCCTGGTGACCGAGCTCCTCACCCTATCCCTAAGGGTTCGCCCAACCACCCTGCAGAGGAAACTCATTTCGACTGCTTGTATCCGGGATCTTGTCCTTTCGGTCATGACCCAAAGCTGATGACCATAGGGGAGGGGAGGAACGTAGATTGACCGGTAAATCGAGAGCTTCGCCTCTCGGCTCAGCTCCTTCTTCACCACGACAGACCGATACAACGACTGCATCACTGCAGACGCTGCACCGATCCGTCTGTCAATCTCATGCTCCGTCCTTCCATCACTCGTGAACAAGACCCCAAGATACTTAAACTCCTCCACTTGGGGCAAAGACTCCCCACCGACCCGGAGAGGGCAGACCACCTTTTTCCGGTCGAGAACCATGGCCTCGGATTTGGAGGTGCTGATCCTCATCCCGCTTGCTTCACACTCGGCTGCAAACCGCCCCAGGGCACGCTGAAGGTCCAGGTTCGTTGAGGCCAACAGGACAACGTCATCTGCAAAAAGCAGAGACGAAATCCTGTGGTCTCCAAACCGGACCCCCTCCGGCCCCTGGCTGCGCCTAGAAATTCTGTCCATAAAAATTATGAACAGAACCGGAACAAGTTAAATATATTTAGAAATTCCTTGTATGCTTTATCAGTATCTTTTTTCTTTGTAAATGGTCTCCCAGTTCTGTATCATTAAGTCATTTTTTTAATGCAATCATAGCTTCCTCTGTTTTTATTCTTATGTATTTATAATTATTGATATCCTTTTTCCCTTTATAAGTACAGTTATATAAAGCAAAAATAGGTAGGTGGTCATTGATGTCTGTTAGTAAGAGTCCACTTTCTGTATTGTTTTCCAAGATGTTGGTAAATATATTATCTGTTAAAGTGGCACAGTGGGAAGTGATCCTGCTTGGTTTGGTGATTGTCAGACATAAGCTCATGCTAAACATTGTGTTTATAAACTCTTCTGTCATTTTGTGTTTCTTTGGGTTCAGGAGGTCGATGTTAAAATCACCACAGATGTACAGAACCTTCTGTTTTGTTACGTTTATGAACAGGTCTTCCATCCAGTCTGTAAACACCTCAATATTTGATCCAGGAGATCTGTATATACAACTAAATATTATGTTCTTCATCTTTTCAAAACACATTTCTATTGTAATACACTCAAGTAAGTCATCCACAGCCGCAGTCATTTTTTTCAATTATTTTACATTTCAAACCATTTTCAGTGTATATTGCCACTCCTCCTCCATTTTTGTTCTTTCTGTTTATATAATTAAATTCATCACCATCTAGTTCAAAATCTGCTCCCTCTTCACTGTTGATCCAGGTTTCTGATGCAGCTGTTATACTAAATGGAGCACTGAACTGACTGACATATTCTTTTATTTTGTGGAAGTTGGCGTATAAACTTCTGCTGTTGAAGTGAATAATTGATATCTTGTGTTCTGATTTCATTATTGCATTATATTGATTTTCTGTATAATAACTGCAGGTGTTGTTGATGTTGCTGAGTAGGTTATTCTCCGGATCAATATTATTTTCTGTATCTTGTGCTTTGTGTTCAGTGTAACTGAAAGTGTCCAGTTCTTTTGTCCGTTGTTCTGTCATGATTGTGTGTTATGTTTTGTCCCTGAGTTTTGATCATTTCCTCGTTATGTTAGGTTCCATCAGAATGTGTCCAAATTCTCCAGTGTCTCAGATGACCAGGACCTTTGCCTCCTCAGGGGTTCCTTTCAGTTTAATAAATACTTTGCAGTTTTATGTCCATGTATTTTGTATTTTTCCCTGTTTCCTCAGTAGTCTAGCCTTTCTGGCTATGTCCGCATTTTTTTTGGTCAGATGTTCGTTTAGATAGACGTCCAATCCTTTTAGTTTTCTCCCTTGTTTTAATAGTTCCATTTTATGCTTTTTTTTGGCAAATCTTACTATTATGGCTGGTTTTCCTGTGTTGTTTCTCCATGGGAGAGGGTGACATGCTTCGATGTTATTTCTGTTTACCTCAGTCCCCTTGGATTGAAGGAATGCTGTCACCTGCTGCTCCACCGAGTTGATGGTCTCCTCACTGTGGTCCTCTTCGTCTCCTCCCGACACTGCCCAGGCATATGACCGGGGTTTGACCTGAAGCCCAGTCACAATGATGTCGTTCATACCAGCGTATTGCTCCAGATCGGCCACTCGGTTCTCAAGAAAGACGATCCTTTTTTCTTTCTCTATATTCTGCAGTCACATAGCTTTGACTTCCTCCACCAGGTCCAGGATGTTCCTCTGCTGCAGCCTGACAGTAGAGACCTCCTCAACCAGAAAGTCGAGGGATTTCTTGATGTCTTCTATCTCCTCAACCGAAGGGGCTCTCTTCGGGGCCATTGCGGTGTGTTGTTGTTGCGCTGGCGGCTGGTAGCCTAGCCTGCGAGTCACCACTGTAGCACAACTTTGCTTACCCACCCACCGGCTTCGCCAGCTATCAAAGTCCCTCTTTCACAAATCGGTGTCACAGTCCAGGCAGTGATCAAAACCAGTAATCTCTTTCAATCAGTCTGACGTCTGTAATCCAAAATCAATTGCCAGTAATCGAAATAATTTTCAAAAGTTCAGAAGACTAGACACAGAGTAAACAATCAATTGATTTGTGACTTGATTCTAGAGTGTAAAGATCTTGTATCAGAGATATTGATATTTCAGTATCAATCCACACATCACTTGTCTACTTTCATGCAGGTCCATATGTTCAGATCCTGATCCTCACTGTACAGAGACCAGATGCACTCAGTGGGACCGGGATCACACCTGAGACCCTGAGTCTGGATCAGTTCAGGATCCTTTGTTCATAAAAGACTTGGTCATAATGTAATATTATGTATGTATATTATGTAATATTATTTTTTTGTATTATATATATATTTTTTAAATCAAACCGTGAAGAAAATCTGGAGTCATTCTTTTGTGTCGGTTCTTCTGCTGTTATTATTTGACTGTAGATCACATCGGTCTGTATGTGGAACTAGAATTAAAATGAGTTCCACAGCCTTGACTGTGGAATTTTTACACTTTGCAAATTCATTCCATGGGCCGGATTGGAACCTTTAGTGGGACACATTTGGCCCCCGGGACACATGTTTGACACCCGTGAGTTAAAGGATGAAATAAGGTTCCTGTGTCTGCTTAAGGTTAGGTCTGGGTGTTAAATAGTTAGGGTTGGGGTTAGGGTATGGGTGGGGTTAGTTTTTATTGGTAAATGGACCTTGTGTGCACTGTGAAGGTTCGTTGCTAAGCTAATGCTAACGCGAAAAGTTGACTGCAACTTTGTGATCTACCAGTGCAAGTAAGCAATTGTGTGATGACGGTGTTTAATTGTTCAACTCTCTGGCATTTTATATTATTTTGATGAATGTTGAATTAAGAATTAATCTGAATTTTTTTGCACTGAAATTAAATATCTGGAATTGTTTGCCTCTGAATTCAACTATGTTCATAAATTTAGAATTTAAAAAATTCAGATGCAAAAAATTCAGCAGCAAAAAAATCAGGTGCAAAAAATTCAGATGCAAAAAATTCAGATACTTACTTTCAGTGCAAAAAAAAAAAAAAAATCAGTGCCAGAAATTCAATGGCTTTTGTAATTCAAAATCTGATGAGACAGATTTACTTCCATAGGTTTTGTTTCTTTTTTAAAAGAATATTTCCTGGAAGAATTGAGTTACAGCAGAAATCTGCTGAAACTGGTCCTGAAACAGGACAGAGGGACTAAACATTCAAACAGATGGAGGCTAATGTTATGAATAGGGCTGTGTATCGGCAAGAATCTGGTGATGTCATACAAATCACAATACTAGGATCACGATACGATATATCATGATACTGTTAAAAAGGCAATTTTTTTGTTTCTTTGTTTGTTTGTTTCTTTTCTTTCTTTTTAATGATTATTTCCTTGAAGAATTGAGTTATGCCAGAAATCTGCACAAATCCTAAACACATTTTTATTTGATCCCAACAGGATCTAATGCTATGTCACAAAATGTTCCTGTGTTCAAACTGAAATTCTGTTTTACAGACATTACAGTTTCAGATCCTGTTCAAATGTTCATATTCTATTAGTTCAGAACTAACATCAGAACAGTATTTTAGTTCAATCTCAACAAAGGATCGAACATTATTGAATAAAAGAGTGTTAAATAAGAATAAATAAAATAGAAACAAAAAATAAAAAAACAAAAATGAACCTCCACAATATCTGCATTTGAATAAATACCTAAAAATATCGATACAGTACTTTTTAATATTGATACAGTATTGTGAAATGAAATATGGCGATCCATTGGAGAACCGATATTTTCTTCCAGCCCTAGTCAGGTATGAACTGAAATAGATGAGAAAAGAATAAACAGATTTTGTGTAATTATAACAAATAACTAATATACAATATTATTCACATAATTGCTGCTGAATTTTTGACCCTGTTGCACACGGTCCGTTTGTCCCGTACCTCAGTCCTCCTGGATAATGACGGTCTCAATCAGGACCTGGATTATAGATTTCTTTAAATGATTGTTCACTGTGAAGCGACAGGACACACAAACAACGTCCGTCATCTTCATCTGTTTCCATTTGGTTCCATTCATTCGTTTCCATTCTAAACCATCCATGTTTGATGGTCGCTCCTGACCGTACTGGTGGGTGGGACATTCTTTCCAGCTCTACCTTCATCCCACCGTCACAGACATGTACCTGAACAGGTTAATTAGTCTTAAATCACTTCTAGGTGTGAGCCGTTGTGTGTGTGTGTCTGTGATGAAGCCCACGGTGTATGAACATGTATGAATGAACACTGTATATTTACAAATGAAAGTATCCATAAAATGAGTGAATGAACACTGTCTGTATTTACAACAAGACTGTGGAATTATTCAGTGACAGACAAAACAGAAGGGGGTGAGATGGTCTTAGTTGTAAGGGTTAGAGCGGGGGTGTCAAACTCATTTTAGTTCAGGGGCCATATTCAGCTAAATTTGATCTGCAGTGGGCTGGACCAGAAAAATAATAACATAATAACCTATAAATAATGACAACTTCAAATTTTTGTCTTTGTTTTAGTGTAAAAAAAACCCATTAAATTATGAAAATAAGTACTTTTATAAACTGTCCAAAAATTAAAAAAAAAACCTGAAAAAATTTAAATTTAAAAATGTAAGAAAATTTAGTGCAATTTTAACAATATTATTCCTTAACTTATCATTTGTCCATGTGCATTATGGATCAGATCTACACAGACACTAAACACTGAGGAACTTTTAGACATTTCAGGTTGTTCATATTTGTTCAGATTATTCACATTTTATTGTTACAGGACAGTTTGTAAATGTAAATATTTTCATAATTTAATGTTATTTTTTACACTAAAACAAAGGGGGAAAAAAGTTAATTCTAGATTTTTTTTGGTCTTAATTCAAGATTTTTTGCTAAATTTAAGATTTATTTTGGCTTAAGTGAAGATTTTTTTTTTTTACTGGATTGAAGATGTTTTTTGGTTTAATTGAAGATTTTTTTTTTTACTCAATCGAAGATTTTTTTTTTTTTTTTTGGCTTGTTTCAAGATTTTTTCCTTAATTCAAGCTAATTTTTTATTTATTTTTTTTGCTTAATTCAATTCAAGACTGTGGGGCCAGATTGGACCCTTTGGCGGGCCGCATTTGGCCCCCGGGCCGCATGTTTGACACCCCTTGGTTATAGGATCATCATGGCTCTAAAGGTTAAAGTCGTAGTCTTTAATAGTGGAAACACATGCCTTTGAAATAATCCCATTGTACAAAATCCAGTCCCAGCAGATAGATGTGGATTAATCTGTGGTGTCACATCTAATCTCTGGGTATTCTTTCACTGCTGCAGCTGTGATAATCCTGTATCTGAGCCTTTCCATGTTCCTAATACACAACCTTTTACACCATGGAATGTTGAACAATTAAAAAGAAAATCGTTCAAGGTCACTTTTAACATTATGAAGCAAAAATGGATTCGCTGAAGCTGATGTGAAATAGCTTTGATTTGAGATTTATTTGACTGGTTTATGATGGCAATGTGCAATTAGTTCTCAAAAAGATGTTTTGTTTTCTGAATATGCAAATTAGGCGCTTGAGCCCAACTTTGGCCGATATCTGAGCTGCACTTTGGCCTAATGCTGACAAACACTAATGAGGTCGACCAGAGACCACGGACAAACATTTGGACAGGATTTGGTAGAAATGATAGAAATGTGAGCCATAGAGGACAGACACACAGACACAGACAGACAGACTAACAGACAGACAGATACAGACAAACTAACAGACAGACAGACAGACAGATACAGACAGACAAACTAACAGACAGGCAGACAAACAGACAGACCGACACACAGACAGCCAGACCGACAGACAGACAGACACACTAACAGACAAACTAACAGACAGACAAACAGACAGGCCGACAGACAGACAAACTAACAGACAGACAGACAGACAGACAAACTAAGAGATACAGACAGACAGACAAACTAACAGACAGACACAGACAGACAGACTAACAGACAGACACACAGACATATGAACTGACCAGTGCACTTGCCCTTCGGTCAACAACAATAGTATTGTGTCATTTCCGTGTCCTTTTCCTTGATTCTGTCGGGGTAGTCATTCCAGCAGAGTCATCGGTTACTGTTGGAATACTGACTGGTCCAAATTTCACTGAGGTGTCTGTGGATTTGTCTTGTGTAATAGAGTAAGTATTGGAAAAAAAAAACCTGAAAGAAAAAGACAGAGGAGTTGATTATATAAACCTGGTGTCAGTGTTACAGGTGGAGTTACGTATGAGCATCAAATAAAGGCATTTTCACACAGCGTACTCAAGTCTGTATCCGAGTACGCTGGACCCAAAAGTCCGCTTAATTTTGATGTGAATGCCACCGTTCCGTGCCCGAGTCCAGTTGAGAAGGTAGTCCTGGGTCCGGACTGCCTGGACTCCAGTACAGTACGTTGACATGTGAATGTGATCTGTGCCCAAGTCTGGAAGTGACCTAATCACCACTCCGGCAACGGAAGTGGGTTTAGCACCATCAGACCCTAGACGGCGCTCCTGTTGTCTCCTGAAAAAGCCTCGGATCTGTGTGGCACGGGTTCACCTTATGGACCGAACCACTGGGTGAAATATGAGGGAAAACAAAGGTCGCTCTGCTTCTCTTTACCTCCAACAGGATGACAGATAGATAAAGGTTTGTCTTCTTCTGACTTCCACGTTTGTAGGATAGTGACAGAATTCCTTCCACACCGCCACCTACTGTTTCATCCCTGTCACACCCATTCACACTTGGGCACAGGCTGCGGAACACGCGTGTGAACGCAACATCTGTGAGAAAGGTGGGAACGAATCCAAGTACAGTACGGACTGGATTATGCAGTGTGACAACACGCTAAAAATGTGTTTCATCTGAAAAATAGTTTCTCTTTTATCTCAGTAAATGTTTATTTTTCAAATAGACCCAAAGTGCTTCCAAACCTGCTTCATAACTAGGGATGTTAGAAAATATCGGTTCTGCAATATATTGTGATATTTCATTTCACAATACTGTATCGATATTAAAAAGTACTGTATTGATATTTTTAGGTATTTATTCAAATGCAGATATTGTTGAGGTTCATTTTTGTTTTTTTGTTTCTTAAATTTTATTTATTATTATTTAACACTCTTTTATTAAATAACGGTAGTTCCTTTGTTGGGATTGAACTAAAATACTGTTCTGATGTTAGATCTGAACTAATAGAATATGAACATTTGAACAGGATCTTAAACTGTAATGTCTGTAAAACAGAATTTCAGTTTGAACACAGAAACATTTTGTGATATAACATTAGATCCTGTTGGGATCAAATAAAAATGTGTTTAGTATTTGTGCAGAATTCTGGCATAACTCAATTCTTCAAGGAAATAATCATTAAAAAAAGAAACAAACAAAAAAATTGCCTTTTTAACAGTATCATGATATATCGTATCATGATCCTAGTATTGTGATTTGTATCACATCACCAGATTCTTGCCGATACACAGCCCTATTCGTAACATTAGCCTCCATCTGTTTGAATGTTTAGTCCCTCTGTCCTGTTTTAGGACCAGTTTCAGACAAACACCCATTTATCAAATGTTTTGTGCAGTTGGAGCGTCAGTGTTTTGACTTAAATACAGTCGTCATGACATGAACACCGGGGTCAGACAGAAGCCCCGCCCTCTGCTCAGACAGAAGCCCCGCCCTCTGCTCAGCTGCTCTCCTTTTGGTATTTCACCCATGCTCAGTATTCCAAGCATGAGCAGCCGTGGATTAGCGCTCCCCCCACGTGTGTGTGTGTGTGTGTGTGTGTGTGTGTGTGTGTGTGCATATGTGTAAGTGCCCTTTTCATCGGGTTTTATTGGTTATCAAGCGACATGGAGATGTTTCTGTGGGCAGAAGAGGAGGAAACGGCCCACTTTCACCCCAGCCTCGGCTCCACGCTGTGATTTATGAGACTTATTATTAGTGGCCCCCGGAGCAGGGCCCATCATCTGAATTATAACTAAGGATTATGCCCAAGGCTAATCATAGGATGGGGGGGGGGGGCGGGGGGTTGACCATGTGTTTGGCTGTGGTGTGTTTTCTGTAAACCAGATTACAGAGCACATGCAGAGCTGCACAAACACACACACACACACACACACACATAAAAAGGATGTCTATAAGCAGACATGAAGATTAAACTCACATTAACACACAAATACACACCAACGTGTTAGTGGCCTATAAAAGCATGGGGGGGTGGGGGGGTGCAGCTGTGTTTAGATTATGAATGTCTATTAACCTTGCTAACCCATCAGCTCACTGTTAATGAGGCCAAAGATAACACTCATAAATGCACACACACACACACACACACACACACACACATATACACAGAATCTGAAGCCTTAGGATTTAAATGAGTTTCCCAAAAAAAAAACAGTGCTGTAAACAGTACATCAGGGCTCTCAAACTCATTTTCTTTCATGTTCCACATTCAGCCTGATTTGATCTGCAGTGGGCCGGACCAGTAAAATAACAGAATAACCTAGAAATAATGACAACTGCAAATTTATGTCTTTAAATTAAAATATGAAAAATTATGAAAATACTTACTTTTATAAATTATTCAAACAAAAACGATGTGAAAAATCTGAAAAAAACTGAAATTTCTTTAGAAAAATCAGTGCAATTTTAACAATATTCTGCCTCAACTTTTTCATTTGTCCATGTGCATTATGGATCAGCTCTATAAAGACACTAAACACTGAGGAACAGGCAGAAAATAGTTCAAATTGTGCTGAATTTTCTTTGGACATTTCAAGTTGTTCATATTTGTTCGGGTTATTCACATTTTATTGTTACAGGATAGTTTGTGAATGTGA
Organism: Sphaeramia orbicularis; assembly: GCF_902148855.1. Taxonomy (NCBI): domain Eukaryota; kingdom Metazoa; phylum Chordata; class Actinopteri; order Kurtiformes; family Apogonidae; genus Sphaeramia; species Sphaeramia orbicularis. The sequence goes on along the minus strand of NC_043959.1, from coordinate 12,650,551 downwards.
ATATTTTCATTATTTAATGTTATTTTTTGCACTAAAACAAAGACAAAAATTTGAAGTTGTCATTATTTGTAGACATAATGTAATATTATTTTTTTCACATCAAACCCAGAAGAAATCTTTTTTGTCGGTTATTCTGCTGTTATTTGACTGTAGATCATATTGGTCTGTATGTGGAACCTGAACTAAAATAAGTTCCACAGCCTTGACTGTGGAATTTTTGCACTTTGCAAATTCATCCCAGGGGCCGGACTGGAACCTTTGGGGGGACGCATTTGGCCCCCGGGACGCATGTTTGACACCCCTGCTGAACATATTTATCAGGCTTCGTCTGAAATTCAAAACGCAACACTATTTTTCAGTTGACCAACATCTGCCATCAGAACACACACACACACACACACAAGTGTGAACTGTGCAAACACACAATCTGAAATGCACTTAAACAGGCTGCTGTTTTGCCGGTGTGGGTGTCAGTCACACACATGTTCAGGTCTAGTGTGGGTGTCAGTCACACACATGTTCAGGTCTAGTGTGGGTGTCAGTCACACACATGTTCAGGTCTAGTGTGGGTGTCAGTCACACACATGTTCAGGTCCAGTGTGGGTGTCAGTCACACACATGTTCAGGTCTAGTGTGGGTGTCAGTCACACACATGTTCAGGTCTAGTGTGGGTGTCAGTCACACACATGTTCAGGTCCAGTGTGGGTGTCAGTCACACACATGTTCAGGTCTAGTGTGGGTGTCAGTCACACACATGTTCAGGTCCAGTGTGGGTGTCAGTCACACACATGTTCAGGTCCAGTGTGGGTGTCAGTCACACACATGTTCAGGTCTAGTGTGGGTGTCAGTCACACACATGTTCAGGTCTAGTGTGGGTGTCAGTCACACACATGTTCAGGTCCAGTGTGGGTGTCAGTCACACACATGTTCAGGTCTAGTGTGGGTGTCAGTCACACACATGTCCAGGTCTAGTGTGGGTGTCAGTCACACACATGTTCAGGTCAGTGCCTGGGCAGACGGGGCTGGGGGCTGTTTTCATAAAACCACTCACAGCTCATTTCCAGTGTTGTGGGGAGGTGGCACACTTCCATGTGGCCTCTGGCGTTCAAAGAACCTAATATGTGCCAGCAACCTGAGCGCCCACCATTACATTCTAATATCACATCCCATCTGCTGCTGTAGCAGGGACGCTGTCCTCAGCCTGGGTGGGTTTGACTGAAGGGGACACATGTCCAATAAAACTGGAAAGAACACAGATGACAGGACTACGACACTGCAGCTCAGAACCCTGATATCTGTACTATAAAAGCCAAGTGGTGTGTGTGTGTGTGTGTGTGTGTGTGTGTGTGTGTGTGTGTGTGTGTGTGTGTGTGTGTAAACAAATCTGTGTCATCAGATTTTGAATTATAAAAGCCATTGAATTTCTAGCACAGATTTTTTTTGCACTGAAATTAAGTATCTGAATTTTTGCACCTGAATTTTTTTTTATTTTAAATTTATGAACATAGTTGAATTCAGAGACAAACAATTCAGATACTGAATTTCAGTGCAAAAAAACATTCAGTGCTACAAATTCAATGTCTTTTATAATTCAGACTCTGATGACACAGATTTACTTCCATATGTGTGTGTGTGTGTGTGTGTGTGTGTGTGTGTGTGTCCGTGCACAGCTGACTGTTGCAGTTTGTCGTACTTCTGTACTTATGCTCAGTGAACAGACTAGTGAAAACAGTAAGTTGATCAGGCCAGTGTTTTGGCAGATATTAGTCATTTTTAATACAGTATCCTTACAATCCCGTTGCTATGCCCAGAACACTTTGGCGGTGACTGCTGGGCAAATGTGGTACAACATGCGTGAATACACAACAGCATAAAAACAACCACATCTAGAACCCGTGGATCCCCACGGGTCAACGTGCGAGTACAGTTGGTAGAATCCGTCCACCCTGAGGCTGTTATGGACTCCACCTGTGGATCCTCTGTAACCCACAAAGAACTGCTCCTACTTTTATGGCAGTCCCCAAATGATTTTTTTTTCCATTTATTTAATCTTTCTTAAGTGATTTATCACCACTTATTCTATTTTCCTCTGTATTTTGCATTTTTCAGTGAAAATAAGATTTTTTCCTATATTTAATTTGCTGTTCATATAGATGTTTATAAAAGCTCTGATTAAATTCAGTGGTTATTATATCAAATCAGAAGAAAAAGGAAAAAGTGACTTTTTCAACAAAATATAATTACTTGGACATAACCCCAGTGTGTCCATCCACTGTCATTGATCCAGCTCCATGGGTTTTACTGGTGAATCAATGTTGTAGAAGATGACAGTGTTTCCACGGTAACTACGGAGCCTCTGAACGTCCAAATATGGTCATATCTGATGACCATGAAAAGATGAAGAACTGTATTTTCCACCAATTATTGCGTATATGAGCAGCGTACACCCCATATATGAGCACAGTTCTGTGGACACAAGAGGACAGTGAGTTCATGGAACAGTGTCCATGACTGGATCTGGGACAACAGCATGTCCTTACTGCTGATTGGAACAGGACAAATGAGGACATCTGATTGGCTCTGAGGAAATAGACATGCCCATATTTGGTGCCTCAGTACTGTGACAGTATACATTGACATAATATAATACATATAAGAGTATTTAACCAATTTACCTTCAAATAAACACAAACACATTAAATGTGGGCGGCCATGGCTCAGGTGGTAGAGCGGGTCGTCCAATAACTGAAGGGTTGGTGGTTCGAATCCCACTCTGTCCATGTGCTGTTGTGTCCTTGGGTGGTGGTCATTGGCGCGAATTGGCAGCCACACTTCTGTCAGTCTGCCCCAGGGCAGCTGTGGCTACAGATGTAGTTTACCACCGCCAGAGAGAGAATGTGAATGAATAATGGATCAATAATGTAAAGCGCTTTGGGTGTCTAGAACAGCGCTATGTAAAATCCAATCCATTATTATTATTAAATGAATCCAAATCCAATGTGAACTGGGCAAAGCAGGTGACAAAACAAACAAACAAATAAATAAATGCATCAAAACCCAATTAACAAGCCTCTTTAGAAAGAAAAATACAGATATTTGTGTTAAGATGATATTTTTCCTATTGTGTTGCCATTTTCAATTTTCATATTTAAAAAAAATTAAAAATCAGGTAAAAAAAAATGATGAAAGTGTTCATGTTTGATAGAGGTGGAAAAATGTATCAACAACTTAAATGATTAAAAGTAAAAGCACTGGGTTACATGAACAAAAAATACTGGAACACTTCACACCTACGGCTTAGGACTTCAAAATAATGATAATAATTACAATAATGATAAACCTTAAAATATTATCATGATGAAAATGTTCATGTCAGTTGTTTAGACATCAGACCTTTATTATCTCCGCCAGGAGGTATCATGATCACTTTGCTTCGTGTGTTTGTTTGTTTGTTTGTTTGTTTGTTTGTTTGTTTGTTTGTTAACAACTTTACGGGAAAACTATTCCAACCATCTTTACCAAATTGTCCCCACAGATAGGCCTAGGCCCTGGGACCAACCCATTAAATTTTGGGCCAAGTAGGCCAAAGTTCAAGGTCACAGCAAGGTCACAAAATCTACAATTTTCCTATCTCTCATCATTGAGCAATTTTCCAAAATTCATAAAAAATTCAAAACGACTCCCATTAGCCTCCAATTTGATCCACCCGTAGCTTAGAACAATATCTTGTATCTGGCACAAAATTGTCCATATCCACTGTGGAATGTGGACTCTGTGGACATTTCAATTTAACATCGAAAATCCCATTTACCACACATTTTTCATTAGAGCTCAACAAATATTGATTGGAATTTAATATAATTTATGTAATATACGAAATATTGTTCTGCTTCATTTCTCTTCCGTTACGCTCTGTTGACTTTTGTTATTTTCTTATGCACCATTTTCAAAAAATCATTAAAAAAAATGCAATTTGTGAAATATCATAATGAAATTTGTTTGCACATCCATAGACACATGTTCTATGACATAAGTTCTGCCTTTTGCTGTTCAACGAAAATTACGGAAGCAGGAACACAGAAAATTTGCGGGGGGGTCACAGTTCGTTTTCTCTTACATTCAAACGCTAACTAACAACTCAAAAATGACACCAGTTAGCCAACACGGTAACATTATCGACATATAGGAACTCGTATAGGAGCTTTCATACGGCACCATTTTTGTTGACCTCGGATGACCTAGTTTAAAAAAGAAATAGTGGATCCACACATGCACACCATTCGGGGTGCTTGGCGGAGGTTTACGTTCTCTGAACACTTGTTTGTGGTTTAAATACTCTTACTTTAGATCTAAATACTCAGTAAACAAAATGCAAAGGTAAGAGATTCAGGATCAATGAGGAGACTGAAAAATGGAGTAAAAGTGTCAGTAAATGTAGAAACCACACCTACTGACTCCCATTTATCACTGATCATTGATCATCATTAGCTGATGTTCCTGAAGGACACACGTTAACGCAGCTTTGTGTTTTATTCACTAAAATCTAATGAGCTCCATGAACAGTTGAAAAACACAACCACTGATCTACTAGCCCACATAAATGCTAATGCTATGACGCTGATGTTATACATGTCTGCAACATTTGAATCTTCCTGCTTGTTTCTGAAGCATTGATAGAGGCTGTTTCATTAGCAGCTCAACAGTTTCTTCTTCTCTGGCTAATATTAATCCCCACTGAACTAAAGGCAGCAGCATAATGTCAGATCTGCAAGCATGGATCAAAGCAACTACATCCTCCTCCTCCTCCTCCTCCTCCCCTTCCTCCTCCTCCTCCTCCTCCCACTCTGGTGCTAGCTTTGCCCCTGCATATTAACACCGCTGTAATTGGACTTGTTTGTTTGTAGCTTCTGTGTTTGTTTAGTTTGTGTTTGAAGCCTGGCTTTAATTAAATTGCGTCCTTGGTGTTAGAGTCTCCAAACATGTGGAAAGAACACATCCACAGTAATAGATTACCCCGTTGAATTCAGAGCGCCGTTGTTGGGGAGGCATGCTAAAACACAAGGTGTGATTTAATAATGTGAATAAGCCTCAGGAGTTTGGGCAGTGGACGGGCAGGTTCTAGCTGACCTTTTTCACAGGATGCCTTCAAAAGCCATGCCATCCTTAAATCTCTCCACTGGCTCCCTGTTCTATATCGTCTTCATTTCAAAATTCTTGTGCTAACTTTCCGGGCCCTACATGGCCAGGCCCCTGCATACATTGCTTCCCTGATCCAGCCCTACAGCTCGACTCGTAGCTTGAGGTCTTCAGGACAGTACCTGCTGATGGTTCCACGGACCTGTTTTAGCACACGCGGTGACAGGTCTTTTAAAGCTGTGGCACCACGTCTATGGAATGACCTGCCTCTACACCTACGGTCCATGGACTCTGTAGAGAGCTTTAAGAAACACCTCAAAACCCTCCTGTTCAAAAAGGCTTTTTAGTCTCCCACCTGGCCCAGGACCACCACAGACTGATTACACTCTATGTATTCATCATAACGTACTCCATGTGTCATCCCCCCCCCCCAGTCTCTCTATATCTCTATCGCTCTCTCTTTTCTCCTCCTTTACTCTCTCTCTCTCTCTTTAACCCCAACTGGTCAAGGCAGACAGCCATCCTTCAGGAGTCTGGGTCTGCTCGAGGTTTCTGCCCGTTAAAGGGAAGTTTTTCCTCGCCACTGTCACCAATCACAAGTGTTTGCCCCTGAAGGATTCTGTTGGGTCTCTGTAAACTTAATTTGATTCTGATTTGAATTGATAAAGCACTTTGTGACTCTGTCTGTGAAAAGTGCTCTATAAATAAAATTTACTTTACTTACTTTACTTTACTTAAAAGTAGAGCTGTTAGAAAATAACAGTTCTGTAATATATCGCGATATTTCATTTCACAATACTGTATCGATATTAAAAGGTACTGTATCGATATTTTTAGGTATTTATTCAAATGCAGATATTGTGGAGGTTCATTTTTGTTTTTTGTTTTTCTTTATTGTTCATATTTTATTTATTATTATTTAACACTGTTTTATTCAATAATGTTCGTTCTTTTGTTGGGACTGAACAAAAATACTGTTCTGATGTTAGTTCTGAACTAATAGAATATGAACATTTGAACAGGATCTTAAATTGTTATGTCTATAAAACAGAATTTCAGTTTGAACACAGGAACATTTTGTGATATAGCATTAGATCCTGTTGTGATCAAATACAGGGGTTGGACAAAATAATGGAAACACCTTCACCTCAAGATGATAATGCCCCAATCCATACAGCTAGAATTGTTAAAGAATGGCATGAGGAACATTCTAATGAAGTTGAGCATCTTGTATGGCCGGCACAGTCCCCAGACCTCAACATTATTGAGCATTTATGGTCAGTTTTAGAGATTCAAGTAAGACGTCGATTTCCACCGCCATCGTCTCTAAAAGAGTTGGAGGGTATTCTAACTGAAGAATGGCTTAAAATTCCTTTGGAAACAATTCACAAGTTGTATGAATCAATACCTCGGAGAATTGAGGCTGTAATTGCCGCAAAAGGTGGACCTACACCATATTAAATTATATTTTGTTGATTTTTTAAGGTGTTTCCATTATTTTGTCCAACCCCTGTAGAAATGTCTTTAGTATTGCATGTTAAAACTTATATTATCCAAATGCTGCACTATTAAGTTTTTCCAGGAAATAATCTTTAAAAAAAAAGAAACAAACAAAAAATTGCCCTTTTAACAGTATCATGATTAGGAATGGGAATCGAGAACAGGTTCTTTTCGAGAACCAGTTCCCAGTAGCTTGATTTCTTGGAATCGTTTGCCTGCCTGCTTAACAATTCTGCTTATCGATTCCGCCTTCGTTGCACATGCGCGATGACATCACACGTACGCTGCATTGTTTTCATCAGAATGTACCCAACATAGTGTTGAGGCAGAAACGGTCTAAACAGACGACACCAGGTCCACTTACTTGGAACACTGTCAAAGCTTCCGTTTCTTCAAAAGGGTGGAATCCCTCCAATATCCTCAAACATTTGTCCACAGCATGTGAATCATTTATAAGAATGTCACGTATTTGATACGCTACTCAGAGTGAACGCCAGGCCGGTTCCTGTTCCAGTGTGGGCAACAAACGTCGTAACTCCTCAGATACAAGTTTCCGAAGGTAAGAAGGGAAAGGAAAGGAGGTGCACAACAACGGGAGACAAGCCGAGCCGAGTCGAACTGGTTCCACATAGTAGAAATGCGGCAATAGAGGAATTAGTAAAGAGTCTTTAGTTTCACTTTCACTGTACCCCCCCCCCCCTCCGAACCGGGCTGGCGTCATCTGTAATTATTATTTGTACATACTGTATATATCATATTTTCTGTGCAGAGATGGAAATATAAAAGACAGTTGATGCAAACACACCCGTTTGGACTCTTTTATTCCCTCACCCAATGAGAATCGATAAGAGAATCGGATCGATAAGCAATATCGATAATGGAATCGGAATCGTTAAATTCTTAACGATTCTCATCCCTAATCATGATATATCATAATATATCATATTGTGATCCTAGTATTGTGATTTGTATCATATTGTCAGATTGTTGCTGATACACAGCCCAAATCAAAAGCCTTAGAAGTGGTGGAATACACTCCAGTCCTGCACTTCAGTACAATCATATAGTACTTGTGCTTAATATTTCCATTTTGTGCTACTTCATAATTCATCTTCAAAGACTTCAAGTGCATCTTGCAGGTCAGGTTAATTATTTAGGGGAGACTTACGTACAGTGTATTTGGCAGAATACAAAAGATCTAACGGACTTGACTTTTCATATATTCTGCTGGTAGGAAGCTGAAGGACAGACTGTTGAGTGGAGAAGGGGTGGGATTAAATAAGTTCTACTTCCTCCCACTCCTTTTTGAATGTGCAAATGAAGTCATGTATATATGTATGTGTAAGTTTACTTTTTTTCGTGACTTCTTACTACCTGTCTTATTTCTAAGGACCAAGTAAGATTACTTTGTCTTGTATATTCAAAATAAACTAAACCAAAAAAAAAAGAAAAGTTAACTTTAGTGGAGATTTTCAGTAGTGTTTTCAGTCTGATTTGACTCAACTCAACTCTGCTCGTCCAGATTTCAATTGCACAGACTGTGGGACTCTGAAGTGTGTTTATGATTGAGTCTGGGGAGCATGAAGGGAATTAGCAGACTGTGGAAACGGAATGGAACCTTTGAAAGCTGTCCGTAAAGCTCGCCTCTTTAAAGGGATGTAATGACTCCCTCAGCAGTTTGTGTATATGAGCGGGGGTGGGGGTGGGGGGGTCAGTGGATAGACGGGGGTACAACGGCAGACCCAGGCCAGTCCTGGGAGATGGACACAAGTCTGAGGCTTGTTTAAAACTTCCAAATGGCTCCCAGATCTAATCAGGGCTGTTGTTTAACGGTCATTGATGTTGTTATTGTGGTTGACCGTTTGATGGTGCGCTGCCACTTGAGACCAAATAGCAAAGAGTAATTTACTGACGAACAACACAGGCATGGCAGACCCATCCAACAAAGACCCTTTTATTTAGTTATAACAGGCAAAACCTTTGGCCTTAATGGGGGGGGGGGGGGTTACTGTCAGTAACCCTTTAACCCCTGAAGTGTCTGTGGTGAGCGTTCTGAATGTATGATTTATTTTAAATATTCAGAAAAATCAAAAAGTCTGTTTAATAAGAATAATTTCCAGTCGTGCTGATAGAATAGACCTTGTTCTTTCCATAGACATCTGAGCATGCTCAGTTCACCCCCCCACCCCACCACCTGTGGATTGGGGGAATGGGGGGGTAAAACACAGACCAGTGAGTGAGACCGACTCACTTTAAAAATAAACAGTTTGGGCTTTTTTATTATTTACACCGTTTTCCTTGTGTTTTACTGTTTTTCCTGTTGTTTCCAGTGTTGTGGTGATTTTCCTTTATTTTCTTTTACTGTTTGTTTTTTAATGAGTTTTGTCCGTGGAACTGCTGTATGGAGTTAAACAGGTGTCAAAAAGCAGCTGGACTGATTTAGAAAAAAAAAGAGCCAAAACTAAAACTACTAGGATCAAATTACAATACTAGTTGCTTTTTTAAAAACATTTTTTAACTTCGTTTTAGTTAATTTTTTTTGTATATTGTTTTCATCATTCATTTTTGTTCATTTAGTTGCATATATTGTTTATTTTTCCACATTTTGATTTTAATTTTATTTTTCTTTAATTTTGTTCAGTTTGTGTTTTTTTTTTTGTCCATGTTTCTAATTATTTTGTTGGTTTAATATTCATTTTTGTTCATATTATTCATCACTTTGGCTGTTTTGGTTCTTTTTTTTTTTTTTTTTTTTTTATGACCGTTTAACTGCTTTATGGAGTTAAACAGATGTCAAAAAGCAGCTGGACTATGTCATTGTTTTTTTAATTTGACTTCATTTTAGTCAAGTTTTTGCATATTTTTTCATGTTATTTTTGTAATTTTTTTTTTTTTTTTTTCATTTTTGTTCATTAGTTGCTTATTTTGTTTATTTTCCTACATTTTGTTTGGGTTGTTTTTTCAATTTTGTTCAGTTTGTGGCTTATTTTGTCCATGTTCTTATTATTTTGCTGGGTTATTATTCATTTTTGTTCATATTATTGATCACTTTGGCTGTTTTGGTTCTTTTTTTTTTTTCTTTTTTTTTTTGACCATGTAACTGCTTTATGGAGTTAAACAAGGTGCTAAACAGCAGCTGGACGGATTTATAAAAATGAAAAAAATAAAAAATAAAAAAATTTTAAAAAGAGCCCAAAACTAAACCTACTGGGCCAATAACTGGACAACAACTAACTGAAACTGTACTGTGTGTTTACAAAACTAACTAAAACGGATAAAAATTACGGATAAAATTCCCTTCATTTTCGTTTTTGTCAATGTTGGATTGATACGAAATCAATTTATTTCGCTCTAGCAATTTTCTCTGCTGGCACCATACAACACTTGACGGTCCGTCACTTGTGGTCACTTGTGGTTTCCAGTCGTCTTCTGGTCCCCACTCTACCTGGAAACATGGAGATTAAAGTTGGGAGAAAGCAGCAGAGTCCTGTCTGGGATTTATTTGAATGTGATGGAGAAGAAGAGAAAAGATATGAAAAAACTAAAATTAATACTAAAATTAAGCATTTAGAAAAAAAAATGAAAACTACCTGCTCTAAAAATGAATGAAAACTAACTGAATTAGAGAAAAAAAGTCAAAATTTAACAAAACTAAATTATAATAAACTAGCTAGATAAGCCCCCCCCCTCCCATTATCAACATTTCCTTAAAATTCCATCCAAATCCTTCCATAGATTTTTGAGTTATCTTGTTAACAGACAAACCCCGATGAAAACACAACCTCTGCCGTTCTTTGGCGGAGGTAAGAAAAACACATGTATTTGATCCCATTAGAGCCTTCCTTTGGTCCCATTAGAACCTTCCTTTGGTCCTATTAGAGCCTTCCTTTGGTCCCATTAGAACCTTCCTTTGGTCCTATTAGAAGCTTTCTGTAGTCCCATTAGACCCTTCCTTTGGTCCCATTAGAACCTTCCTTTGGTCCCATTTGAACCCTCCATTAGAACCTGCCTTTTGTCCCATTAGAACCTTCCTTTGCCCATATTAGAACCTCCCTTTGGTCCCATTAGGCTCTTCCTTTGGTCCCATTAGAACCTTCCTTTGGTCCCATTTGAACCCTCCATTAGAACCTGCCTTTTGTCCCATTAGAACCTTCCTTTGCCCATATTAGAACCTCCCTTTGGTCCCATTATGCTCTTCCTTTGGTCCCATTAGAACCTGCCTTTGGTCCCATTAGAACCTTCCATTAGAACCTTCCTTTTGTCCCGTTAGAACCTTCCTTTGGTCCCATTAGAACCTGCCTTTGGTCCCATTAGACCCTTCCGTTAGAACCTGCCTTTTGTCCCATTAGACGCCCCATTAGACCACATTGGACCTTACAAACCCTGTAGACCACATTCGACCTTACAGACCCTGGAGACCACATTGGACCTCAGATCGGGGACTCACTGTCCTACCTGGAACTGTTACTGTCACTGTGTTGTAATGTGTGTGGAAATGACCAAAAACAGTCACTTGCTCGATAAAGGGTTAAACATGTCCTTCCTGCACGTACTTGTGGTAAATAACATTTCCAGATCCTCCGGCGCTCGTATGAGGAGCAGGTTCCTGTGGTATCAGTCCTTTATTTAAAGCTCTGTAATTTTAGCTCTGGTTACTTTTGAGGTATTTTGTGCTTTTTCTGTGTCAGTGCATCTGAGATCTGAGAGAAATCTGGGGCTGAAATTCATGCATTGAATATGCAAACAGCTCCTCTTGCAGAAATTTAAATCCCAGTGCAGTTTAAAGGGATGTAAAGAACTCCAGGGAAACCGACAGGAGGGGCCTTTAAAGAACATGAAGGCTCCGTTCAACAGCAGGTCTAATGCACAGTTTGGATTTTTTTGTGAAACACGTTTTTTTCTGTGTTGGTTCATATTCTACATTAAATGCAACTTCTGTCAGTTTTGAGTCTGAACTGAATGTGACCCTGCAGCGACCCACATGCATTAAAGAGGTCCTGAAGTGACTCACATGCACTAAAGAGGTCCTGAAGTGACCCACATGCACTAAAGAGGTCCTGAAGTGACCCACATGCACTAAAGAGGTCCTGAAGTGACCCACATGCACTAAAGAGGTCCTGATGGAATACGAGACCACGCAGACACACACTGTGTTTACGGAAGTAACACTCCTGGGATGCAGAATTGTAACGTTTGTCGCATTTCAATGATGTAAAGGTCGGATAAATGCGACCTGGCCGTTCAGACTGAAGTCACATTGTAAAATTTTTACTGGACACACAAACAGCTGCATGAACAGAAATGGATTCAACATGAGGCAAACATAGGATAACGTTAGCCTTTCATATTGTTAGTCTTTCATAACGTTAGCCTTCATAACGTTAGCCTTTCATAACATTAGCCTTCACAACAATAGCCTTTCATAACGTTAGCCTTCATAACATTAGCCTTTCATAATGGTAGCCTTTCATAACTTTAGCCTTTCACAACTTTAGCCTTTCACAACTTTAGCCTTTCATAACATTAGCCTTTCACAACTTTAGCCTTCCATAACTTTAGCCTTTTATGACATTAACCTTTCACAACTTTACCCTCTCATAACATTAGCCTTTCATAACTGTAACCTTTCATAACATTAGCCTTTCATAACTGTAGCCTTTCATAACATTAGCCTTTCATAGCATTAGCCTTTCATAACATTTATCTTTCATAACTTTAGCTTTTCATAACATTATCCTTTCATAATGTTAGCCTTCATGATGTTAGCCTTTCATAACGTTAGCCTTTCATAACATTAGCCTTTCACAACAATAGCCTTTCATAATGTTAGCCTTTCATAACGTTAGCCTTTATGACATTAGCGTTTCATAATGTTAGCTTTTCATAACTTTAGCCTTTCATAGCTTTAGCCTTTCATAACATTAGCCTTCCATAATGTTAGCTTTCATAACTTTAGCCTTTCATAACATTAGCCTTTCATAACATTAGCATTTCACAACTTTATCCTTTCACAACATTAGCCTGTTATAACTTTAGCCTTTCACAACTTTAGCCTTTCATAATATTATCCTTTCATAACTTTAGCCTTTCATAACTTTAGCCTTTCATGACATTAGCCTTTCACAACTTTAGCATTTCATAACATTAGCTTTTCACAACTTTAGCCTTTCATAACATTAGCCTTTCATAACTTTATACTTTCATGACATTAGCCTTTCATAACTGTAGCCTTTCATAACATGAGCCTTTCATAGCATTAGCCTTTCATAACATTAGCCTTTCATAGTGTTAGCCTTTCATAACTTTAGCCTTTCATAACATTAGCCATTCATAACGTTATCCCTCATACTGTTAGCCTTTCATAACATTAGCCTTTCATAGCATTAGCCTTTCATAACATTAGCCTTCATAACATTAGCGTTTCATAATGTTAGCTTTTCATAACTTTAGCCTTTCATAGCTTTAGCCTTTCATAACATTAGCCTTCCATAATGTTAGCTTTCATAACTTTAGCCTTTCATAACATTAGCCTTTCATAACATTAGCATTTCACAACTTTATCCTTTCACAACATTAGCCTGTTATAACTTTAGCCTTTCACAACTTTAGCCTTTCATAATATTATCTTTTCATAACTTTAGCCTTTCATAACTTTAGCCTTTCATGACATTAGCCTTTCACAACTTTAGCATTTCATAACATTAGCTTTTCACAACTTTAGCCTTTCATAACATTAGCCTTTCATAACTTTATACTTTCATGACATTAGCCTTTCATAACTGTAGCCTTTCATAACATGAGCCTTTCATAGCATTAGCCTTTCATAGTGTTAGCCTTTCATAACTTTAGCCTTTCATAACATTAGCCATTCATAACGTTATCCCTCATACTGTTAGCCTTTCATAACATTAGCCTTTCATAGCATTAGCCTTTCGTAACATTAGCCTTCATAACATTAGCCTTTCATAACTTTAGCCTTTCATGACTTTGGAACCAAATCATTAGCAGTGTTTGTTTAAATAAATAGAAATGTTAGATGTTTGATAAGTGTAATAGGCTCTGATATTATCTGATGAATGACTCAAAATGAAAAGAAACGTGAATGAATATAAATCCATTATTTAAAGATCTAAAGGAACGAACATTATTTAATTACAGAGTGTTAAATAATAATAAATAAAATATAAGACAAACAAACAAACAAACAAAAAAAGAACCTCCACAATATCTGCATTTGAATAAATACCAAAAAATATCGATACAGTATTCTGAAAGGAAATATCGTGATATATTGCAGAATCGATATTTTCTTACAGCCCTATTCATATACATACTCTGGCTGTTGTGTCTTGGTGTCTTTGTTCCTATTGGATGAACCAAGGTCATCTGATTGGACTACGACCAAGGTCATCCGACTGCTGGAGTCCCTGAGGATTTTCTCACCATCCGACCGGGGGAGAAATCGAAAGTCCTGTTCAGCAACAGCAACAACAACAACAAAAGTCGATTTCTTTTTTGATTCAATTAAGGAAAAGAAGTGTGTGAGATAAAGCCGGTGTTATTCATCTTGGCAAAGGTAACACTCAATATTGAGCTGTGTTAATTAGAGCTGTGCAGCTCCGACCACTGATGGTGGGAAAAAGTGTTTCCTCAAATAGTTTCTACATGCGGAGATCAATTGAACTGAAAGGCAATTTCAAGCCTTTCTTTCTGCAGCCTTTTTAGAACCGTCAGTATTCCCCACTGATGCTAATTACACCGAAACAGAATGGAACACACACACACACACACACACACACACACACCTAAATGGACAGTATGTGATGGAGATGGCAGTCAAAGCAGGACAGGAAGACTATCTATATAAGAACAAAATGCACTTAAAGCCTCAGCGTTCATTTGTTTTTTACTTCATTGAGCAAAAATGACATTACCATTCAGTGTGTTGTAAATCAGGCCTGAGCGGAAATGAGACGTCTGCAACTCTGTGTTTTCATGACAGGTTTTGGCTGGTGTTTTCACACACACACACACACACACACACACACACACATATATATATATAAAAGAAAATATCAGTTCTGCAATATATCGCAATATTTCATTTCACAATACTGTATCGATATTGAAAAGTACTGTATTGATATTTTTAGGTATTTATTCAAATGCAGATATTGTGGAGGTTCATTTTAGTTTTTTTGTTTTTCTTTTGTGTTTATATTTTCTTTATTATTATTTAAAACTCTTATTAAATCATGTTTTCCTTTGTCGGGATTGAACTAAAATAATGTTCTGATGTTAGTTCTGAATTAATAGAATATGAACATTTGAACAAGATCTTTTTTTTTTTTTAATCAATTCTTTATTTATCTTCATTATGCATCTCCAAAAGTACAATACAAAAAAAAGAAAGAAATTATTTGAACAGGATCTTAAACTGTAATGTCTGTAAAACAGAATTTCAGTTTGAACACAGGAACATTTTGTGATATAGCATTAGATCCTGTTGGGATCAAATAAAAATGTGTTTAGTATTTGTGCAGATTTCTGGTGTAATTCAATTCTTCAAGGAAATAATCATTTTAAAAAAGAAAACAAACAATAAATTGCTTTTTTAACAGTATCATGATATATTGTGATATATCGTATCGTGATCCTAGTATTGTGATTTGTATCGTATCACCAGATTCTTGCCGATACACAGCCCTAGTCATGGGCTGTGAGTGAGTAAACATGTAGGTGTATACAAGGGGCATGTGTGAGTGGAATATGGAATGTGGGATTATGGATGAATGTACAACAGAACAGAACTGGAACAAACAAACAAGGTCGTACCTGAGGGCAGAGACACAGAATGAATGACTATGATGGATCCTGTTTTATACTGAGCCCTGGTGGGTCCAGTTAACAAGGCCCTCCTGTACCTGCACCAGGAACAGCCCCTGCAAAGCAGAGGAGGGGCCACGACCATTTAGACGGTAAAAAACATGACGAAGATGAAAATGGATTGACCTTTGTACAGAGGCAATAAATTGAAATTTAAAAAATTAATAATCTGAAATTAATATGTCATTTTTCTTCCCATCACAGACGTGTTCTATTGTTCAGTTTACACTCATTTAATATATGACACCATTAAATTATGTGGATTATTTTCATCTTGAAACTGGATATTTGTGATTAATGGTGTGTGTGGGGCTAGACTACATAAACTACACTTAGATGACGTTGCATAATAGCCTTCTACACTGACACAGCGTTTCTGCTGCTAAGGTTCCACCAAGTTTACAAGTTTTCAGATTTCAAGTGTATTTGTCATGTGCATTCAGGGTACAAGTACCATGGCAATGAAACACAGTGTGCCCTGGCTCTCTCTCTGCCCAATATTGAAAAATAAATAACGAACAAATAACAGTCACAGCAATAATAAAAAAATACTTAACAATAAAAAGCACTAACCCTCCAATTGTAATGTAAAAACACTAGACATTTGATACCAAAAACCATCACCGTGGCATTAGACTTATTCTACATTTGTATAATATATATGTAGAGTACGTAGGAATAAACTATTGAAACTTCAGAGTTCTCGCTACCGTCGTTGAATGTCGGGGTCCCCGACGCTGTTCCAGTGTTTTGTTTTTGTGTGTGTGATCGTCCAGCGTAATGATAACAAGATTTGAATTTGAAAAAATATTTTTCTTTGTCTAGGGCTGAACGATTAATCGATTTTAAATTGAAATTGGATTTTTTAATTAGGACAGTTTTTAAAAAAGGGAAATCGTGACATCGATTTCATCTCTCGCGCCTCCAGGCTGCGTGCCTGTGGGCTACCGTAGGCTCTTCCTCCTATCTGTGACAGCGGTCTGTCACAGACGTCTGTGTAATGACCGGACTTTAAGTCTGTTAATGAACCTGCAGTCGTGATACCAATGTAAACCGATGTTTCACACATGGATCCCGCAATTGAAATATAACTGCATGGGGATCACTCATCTTCTGTTGTCCCGGATCCGTACAGTACCATCTTCTTCCGATCTGGGTCCGGGTCACGGGGTCAGCAGCCTCAGCAGAGGAGCCCAGACAGCCCCCTGCCCACACACATGCACCAGCTCCACAGATAGAATCCCTCCAGCGTGTCCTGGGTCGGTCTGTTCCATGCATGGATCCCCCACTTTAAATAGAACCGCATGTGGATTACTCATATTAACGTGGTCCACGCACGCACGACTGATGCCTGTCACTGACGTACACTGGTATCACTTCTGTGGGCCCAGATACCCAGAAAAGAAAAAAAAAAAAAATTTCTCTTACTTGCTAAATTTTTCATTCATAAATGTAAGTTCTTTAACACAAAACCAAATATTTATTTTTTGAAAGTGATACCATCACAGATTTGAGGTCAGAGCAGTGGCTTGCATTGTGGGCTGCTCATGAAAATGACATCCTGACTTCTGTTGTCTTTTCTAGTTTAACCCAAAAATCGAACTCAAAATCGAAAATCGAGTTTTTAGAGGAAAAAATTATTTTTTTGCCAAAATCGTGCAGCCCTACCTTTGTCTTGGCGCAAAGCGCTGCAGACAGGAAATGAGAACAATAGAATCCACACCCCTTTGTGTGCCTTGGTATTGTCTGATGCCAACATCACTTGCCTTACGCTCATTGGCTGACAATGAGACTTCAATCAATTTATCTTATTTAAACGGACCGATCACCCGTGGAAAATTACATCCAAAATTTAGCCTGTGCGTGCGTGTAGTGTGAGTGCTGCTCTGACTATCCCGTATAGAGTAATTCCCGCCAATAATTACCATTCACAAATTGAAAAAAAAAAAAACAGTTTTTGCTTTTAATCATTGTTGTAACAAAGAAAAAAACTTGGCTTCATTCCTCAAAATTTGCCCCTCAAAATGCAGGAAATAGTGTTTCAGAGAGTTATAAATTTCAAAATTTTCCAGGGGAGGATGCCCCTGGACCCCCCTACAAAACTTGCACCATGTACCGGTGCGAGCTGCGTACATGGTGCCCCTACGCTGTGAAAAAATCCTAGTGAGAGCCCTGAACTGCACACCTGTCTTTTCTTTCCCTACGTAACTGAAATTCCTAACTCCATACATAGTCATTCCATTCTTCAAAAGTCTTGCCATAAGTCATAGTTATATTTAAAAAAATAAAAAATGCATCCATGGTTTATTAAAATAGACACCTTAAAGAACATCTCAGCAAATTTTCATAGTTAGGAGACACTTGCAACCGCACTTTTAAAATGTTTAGAAAAAAAGGAAAATTTAGATGTTAATTTTTGCTCCCTACATAACCATGCAGTTTTTTTAAATTTTTATGGCAAAAGATGGCACTATATCTTTTGTTTCTTTTTATGAGCTTCAAGTACTAGTTAATACCTTTAAAATGATGTATTATTCATGTCTCTATCTTAAATACTTTTTGAATTACAGTATAAAATGTAGTCGGGCACTCCCTACATAACTGCATGACTTGACCCAATAGTAGGACTATTATACTGTATATTCTACATATGTATAATATATAATACTCCTACTATTATATATTATACATATGTAGAACATATATTAGCCCTACTATCTGTCCTACTATTGCTCGGTGCCGCTGGACAAGTTTTACCCCCATTTTTTCTACCCCCAAGCATTCTGCCCATGCTCCAAACCGTTGGACATGCACAACCACATTCTCATTCGGTAGTGAAACCTGTCGTACTGAATTTACCTGTTTATTTATCATTTACTAGAGTACATGTCATTGTATGTGAATATTCCACAGTAAACACTGCTGACTATCCAAACTTCTGTCCATCTGTGTGTTTAGCGTCTGTTCCACACCCTGGGTACGAGGCTTTTCTACAGATGTGTTTTGTTGTTCTGTAAAGAACAGAAAAGTTCCTGTCACCAGCAGCCGTTCTACACCATTTGGATCTCTTCAGTCTGGAGCACTTTGCATTGATTTCCTCCCAAAAAGGTCTGAATTATACCGACTGGTCTGAGCTGAATCCACGTTTCCACTGAATCATCGTCGATGCCTTCGAGGCCAGAGAAGTCGACAACGCTTCAGACAGAAGAGACGTGATGTGGGAACAGAGGGAATGTGTGTTTTTTCAATCCATGTCATTTTTTTTTTTTTTTTTTTTTTTTGCGGCTGATCTTAGGTTGTGCTTTTTTTTTCTGTTTTGAACATATTTCGATGCATGTATCTGCCTGAACCTAAGGCCATCCTGTCCTGGTTAAAACAGAGGCAACATGGCATTTGAATTAGTTTTGATAAATATTAAAGTACAGCAGAGCCCCAAAGGGTTCTACAGTGATATACCACAACACAAAGACAGAGAAAGACAGAGGAAGTATCTGTGGAGACGATCCTGTCAGTATCGGTAGTAAAATTGAATGGACCTGTTTGTGAGTAAACATGACGGGTTGGTTCAAAGTCAGCGTGAGTCGATCTCAGTTTGTATAAACAGGAGATCAGACCAAACACATACATATTTAATGACACATTAACCATAAACTGGACTTGTTAAATGTAGGCCTGTTAGAAAATATCAGTTCTGCAATATATCGCGATATTTCATTTCACAATACTGTATCGATATTAAAAAGTACTGTATCGATATTTGTAGGTATTTATTTAAATGCAGATATGACGGAGGTTCATTTTTGTTTTTTGTTTTTCTTTTTTGTTTATATCTTATTTATTATTTAACACTGTTTTATTAAATAATGGTTATTTGAAGCGTCCTAAAACACTTTTTTCTGTCTGAGAGGCAGATGGTAGTTCCTTTGTTGGGATTGAACTCAAATACTGTTCTGATGTTAGTTCTGAACTAATAGAATATGAACATTTGAACAGGATCTGAAACTGTAATGTCTGTAAAACAGAATTTCAGTTTGAACACAGGAACATTTTGTGATATAGCATTAGATCCTGTTGGGATCAAATAAAAATGTGTTTAGTATTTGTGCAGATTTCTGGTGTATTTCAATTCTTCAAGGAAATAATCATTTAAAAAAAGAAACAAACAAAAAAATGCCTTTTTAACAGTATCATGATACATCGTGATATATCATATCGTCATCCTAGTACAGTCTACTCTCGTTATACCGCCAACTTCCGTTCACGGCCAAATTGGTGGTATAGCGAAAATGGCGTTACAACGGGTTGCGTCCATAATGTGCATGTCTTTACTATATGATGTCTATGCTGCCTCCGTTAACCCGTTCTAATTGCGTTTCTAAATAAATCTTGATTCTGTTATGTTGTAAGGCATGTTGTATTTATCACCTCGGAGGTGCGCCGCGGCACCTCCGAGGTGTGCCGTGGCGCTGGCGGTATAACGGTCGGGAAATCAATGGCATAAGTGTTGTTTGTGCATGGAACTGGGCTGGCGGATGGCGATAGGCAGAAATGGCGGTAGCTAATGGAATAATACATTGGGGATTTTTGTGCAATGGTTTTGGTCGGCGGTGAGTGAAAATGGCGGTATAACGGCGGGCGGTTTAACGAGAGTAGACTGTATTGTGATTTGTATCGTATCACCAGATTCTTGCCGATACACAGCCCTAATAACAAATGATAGTAATTCTAAAGCTGAGTGGTGCATGTTGCATTGGCTCCTCTGACACGGATCACCTGCATGTGATGGGTTTTTGGGTCTAATTAATCTGCTGGATTGGTCTGTGTCAAGAATACTAAGTATTTATAGTCATGTAAAGCAGGGCTCTCCAACTCATTTTCTTTCAGGGGCCACATTCAGCCTGATTTGATCTCAAGTGGGCCGGACCAGTAAAATAATAACAAAAAACCCCATTAAATTTTGAAAATACTTACTTTTCTGAACTATCCTAAGAAAAAAGATGTGAATAACCTGAAAAAACTGAAATTTCTTAAGAAAAATCTGTGCAATTTTAACAATATTCTGCCTCAATTTATCATTTCTACATGTGCATTATGGATCAGATCTGCAAGGACACTAAGCACTGAGTAAAGTAAAATACTGAAAAATGAACAAAAATAAAGTAAAATACTGAA
Organism: Sphaeramia orbicularis; assembly: GCF_902148855.1. Lineage (NCBI taxonomy): Eukaryota > Metazoa > Chordata > Actinopteri > Kurtiformes > Apogonidae > Sphaeramia > Sphaeramia orbicularis. Next base: position 12,629,857 of record NC_043959.1, on the reverse strand, counting down.
AAAATGAACAAAAATAAAGTAAAATGCTGAAAAAATGAACAAACATGAAGTAAAATACTGAAAATATGAACAAAAATAAAGGAAAATGCTGAAAAAATGAAAAAACATGAAGTAAAATACTGAAAATATGAACAAAAATAAAGGAAAATGCTGAAAAAATGAAAAAACATGAAGTAAAATACTGAAAAATGAACAAAAATAAAGTAAAATACTGAAAAAAAGAACAAAAAGAAAGTAAAATACTGAAAAAATGAACAAACATGAAGTAAAATACTGAAAAAATGAACAAAAATAGGGTAAAATAATAAAAAAAAAAAATGAACAAAAAGAAAGTAAAATAATGAAAAAAATGAACAAAAATTGAATAAAATAATGAAAAATGAACAAAAAGAAAGTAAAATAATGGAAAAAAATGAACAAAAATTGAATAAAATAATGAACAAAATGAACAAAGTAAAATACTGAAAAAATGAACAAAAATAGGTTAAAATAATACAAAATTAACAAAAAGAAAGTAAAATAATGAAAAAAAAGAACAAAAATAAAATAATGAAAAAATTAACAAAAACTGAGTAAAATAATGAAAAAAATGAACAAAAATAAAGTAAAAGTTCAAGTTCAAGTTGACTTTATTTGTACCCGTAGGTAGATTTGTTTACAGTAAGCTTTCACTCACTAGCAGTCGCTGCATGCGCAAGTGCGCAGCGACTGGTAAATAATGGTAATAATGAACAAAATGAAAAAAATAAGAAAAATAGTCAAATAATGAAAAAAATGAACAAAAATTGAGTAAAATAATGAAAAAAATGAACAAAAATAAAGTAAAATAATGAACAAAATGAAAAAAAAAATAAGAAAAATAGTCAAATAATGAAAAAACTGAACAAAAATTGAGTAAAATAATGAAAAAATAAACAAAAATAAACTTAAAAAAAAAAGGTCAAATAAGGTCTCAAACTCATGTTCTTTCAGGTTCCACATTCAGTCTGATTTGATCTGCAGTGGGCCGGACCAGTAAAATAATAACAGAATAACCTAGAAATAATGACAACTGCAAATTTATGTCTTTGTTTTAGTGCAAAAAAAACCCCATTAAATTATGAAAATACCTACTTTTATAAACTATCCGAACAAAAAAAGATGTGAATAACCTGAAAAAACTGAAATTTATTAAGATAAATCAGTGCAATTTTAACAATATTCTGCCTCAACTTGTCATTTCTACATGTGCATTATGGATCAGATCTACAAAGACACTGAACACTGAAGAACAGGCAGAAAATAGTTCAAATTGGGCTGAATTTTCTTTAGACATTTCAGGTTGTTCATATTTGTTCAGGTTATTCACATTTTATTGTTACAGGATAGTTTGGAAATGTAAATATTTTCATAATTTAATGTTATTTTTTTGCACTAAAATTTGAAGTTGTCATTATTTATCAGCACAATAGGTGTTTTTTGGGTGATTTTTTTGGTGTCTTTTTGGGTGATTTTTAGGTGGTTTTTAGGTGGTTTTTGACTAATTTTTCGGTGGTTTTGGGGTAATTTTTGGGTGAATTGGGGTGATTTTTGAGTTGTAACTTGTCATTTCTCCATGTGCATTATGGATCAGATCTACAAAGACACTAAACACTGAGGAACAGGCAGAAAATAGTTCAAATTGGGCTGAATTTTCTTTAGACATTTCAGGTTGTTCATATTTGTTCAGGTTATTCACATTTTATTGTTACAGGATAGTTTGGAAATGTAAATATTTTCATAATTTAATGTTATTTTTTGCACTAAAACAAAGGCAAAAATTTGAAGTTTAACGGCATAATGTCATATTATTTTTTTCACATCAAACCGAGAAGAAAATACGGAGTCATTCTTTTTTGTTGGTCATTCTGCTGTTATTATTTGACTGTAGATCATACTGGTCTGTATGTAGAACCTGAACTAAAATGAGTTCCACAGCCTTGACTGTGGTTTTCAGATTCATCCCAGGGGCCGGATTGGAACCTTTGACGGGACGCATTTGGCCCCCGGGCCGCATGTTTGACACTCCTGATGTAAAGTGCTATTAGTAAGCAGGGGTGTGTGCAGCATGTCCATATGAGTATGTAATTACTCAGTGTATTAAATGTCCACAGAATCGTCCCCCGGCTGCATACTTTGCATACATTCATCAGCAGTGTCACATGCTAGACTTCCTCAGGAGTTAATGTTGCAAGCAGTTGAGTGATTTGTCTTGTGTTTGGGCTGTGGGTAAATGCACTTTTTTCTGTATGTGCTCCCATGTCGCACTGGGCTCCGTCTCCATCCACAGACACAAAAACACATCAATCACCTCTCATGGCCAAACACTTGGATGGATGTGGAATATTGATACGGTTTTTAAGATGTGGGGCATGAATATGATCTGATACCTGTCGTTGTCACTTCAGCCATTCTACATTTAGAGGCTGAGCTGCTCCTACATCTGTGTCTGCGGGGTTTCCATCACATTAGTTGTTCTTTGGGTTGTTTCCTTGGTAGTGACTGTGAGTGAAGTGGGTTTAGTTGTACTTTTGGTGCCTGTCATGTATATGTTTCTTTCACTGAGCCTGTTTATATGACCTTAAAAGGCCGATAACTGTCAGTAATCACATCATTGTAATAATCACATCTAGAGCCTGACCGATAGGGGATTTTTGGGGCCGATGTTGATACTGATTTTGGGGGCTAAAAAAAGCCGATATCCGATATTGGCCGATATATGAAATAAGAACACTGATCTACACAGGATATAATAATCTTATATTAGATAATTGTGGACAGGTGGATAAACAGTTGCATAAATCTTTGTTTATCTGACAAATATAATTGACACAACTTTCAAATGCAAACTGTGCAATCACAAAAATAATTAGAACAAAAAATATTACTTACCACAAAATTATGTTTTCACTCACAAATTTTGATGTGTCTGCTTCACAGCACTACAGCTTCCCATGTGGACTAAGGACTAAACTGAGCATGTGCAGAGTGAATTAGGTGAGTCCTAAGCTGTTCCTGATTGGAGCAACAGCAAGAGTTACAAGTGACCTGTGTTACAACTGTCCCCGGTCTCCCCTACACTAGTAACACCCAGGCCTGCTGGCAGAATGAAACTGTGAGGGAGACAGGAAGTGCATGGACATGGGTGTGTGTGGGGGGGTGTGTGTGGGGATTTAGCGGTCCATCCATGTCAGAGCATGCGGTAGCGGTCCGTGATTTTTGCCAGTTGGGGGGGGGTGATAGCGTCAATGTCCAAGCAGGAGTGAAAGTGAAACTAACTCACTTTACTGTTCGTCTGACTCTCCGTGTCGCACACACACACACACACACACACACAGGAGCAGCGAGCAACAGAATCTCCGCACAGCAAAAAAAGTTAATATATCGACCACATCGGCTACATATTGGCTGATGTTGATTAATTGGTGAAACGCTATAATCGGCCCGATTAATCGGCCGGCTCTAATCACATCTAGGGCTGAAAGATATATCGTTATCGTATCTATATCTAGATATGAACATTCAAGATATTAATATTGAAAAAGCAACGACATAAATGATGTAGATTTCCCCAGCGCTCGCCCTGCATGTACAACTCTGGAAGTCTCAACAAATTTCATTTTTACGATTGCCCTTGAATGCACCGCTAATTTATTCATATTTTATGTTAATGTTGATGACTGGCAGTGAGTTCTTATGAAATAAATAAAACTGCACTTCCCACATTCTTTTGTATTATGATGTTTGTATTTTTCTGAAAAATGCTTGGTTTTCACTGAACCCGTAGTCATATCGTATCGTATTGATATCGAGATACCTGGTTTGAATATCAAGATATGAAGTTGTGTCCATATCATTCAGTCCTAATCACATCTAACACATTTATATGCACTTACATTCATAAACCCTGGTGTAGACGCTCCAGTCCGTTATCAGATTTCTTTCTGAGTTCGTATGTACGTAGTGATGGTGGAATCAATCTTCCTGTTATTGTCATGTTTGACTACGTAAATTCAGTTCTATATGATTTTAATTGTTCTTAGTCCAGTGGACTCTGATGGACTATTGGGATCAGCTGTTATTTAAGAATCTTCTTCTCCAAAACTGTCAGAATGATAAGGTCTACCAAGTTTGATCAAAGAATTGGGAAAATTTGATTTTTGATTTTTTTTAATGAATTTTTAAAATTTTCCAACCCCCCATTGGTTTATAATGGGACACATTTCAAAGTTTTCAAAACAGTTGAAGATAATGACATAATTACTATTGACAAGAGATAGGAAGTCACATATGGGCTTTCATCTGGTGCCATGACCTTTGACCTTGAGAGACCTTGAAAGCTCAAACAAATGTCAATGAATGTTATGGGGCAGCCATGGCTCAGGAGGTGGAGTGGGTCATCCAATAACCAAAGGGTTGGCGGTTCGAATCCCGCTCTGTCGTAGTCATGTGCTGTTGTGTCCTTGGGCAAGACACTTCACCGTCCTTGCCTCCAGTGCTGCTCCTCACACTGGTGTATGAATGTGTATGAATGTTCGGTGGTGGTGGGAGGGGCTGTAGGTGCGAATTGGCAGCCACACTTCTATCAGTCTGCCCCAGGACAGCTGTGGATACAGATGTAGTTTACCACCACCAGAGGGAGAATGTGAGAGAGAATGAATAATGGATCCTCTGTATGCGCTTTGAGTATGTGTTCATAGAAAAGTGCTAAAGAAGTCTAATCCATTATTATTATATTAATGTTTTTAAATATGCTGTTGGACTACAGGAGCCTTGGTTCTATGTTTAAACATGTGCAGACATAAAATGAATGAACCTGCATACATGCTGTAAGGACATCTGCTGTTACCATAGTCAGTTTGGTTAATTGTTTGTATATTTTATAGTGTGATTAGGGATGGGAATCATTAAGAATTTAACGATTCCGATTCCAGTATCAATATTGCTTATTGAGCCGATTCCTTATTGATTCTCTTATCGATTCTCATTGGGTGAGGGAATAAAAGAGTACAAACGGGTGTGTTTGCATTAACTGTCTTTTATATTTCCATCTCTGCACAGAAAATAGAACATATACAGTATGTACAAATAATAAGAACAGATTACGCCGGGCCAGTTGAGGAGGGGGGGACATACAGTGAAAGTGAAACTAAAGACTCTTTACTAATTCCTCTATTGCCGCATTTCTAGTACGTGGAACCGGTTCAACTCGGCTTGGCTTGTCTCCCGTTGTTGTGCACCTCATTTCCTTTCCCTTCTTACCTTCGGAAACTTGTATTTGAGGAGTTACAATGTTTGTTGCCTGCATCAGAACCAGAACTGGCCCGTTGGCCACGTTCTGACCAAAACAATGCAGCGTACGTGTGACGTCATCGCGCATGCACAACGAAGGCGGAATCAATAAGCAGAATCGTTAAGCAGGCAGGCAAACGATTCCAAAGAATCGAGCTACTGGGAACCGATTCTCAAAAAGAACGGGTTCTCAATTCCCATCCCTAAGTGTGATTAAAGGACAACACAAGATGGTGGGAGACAGCGGGTGTGATTAGGATTGTGGATTAGGGATGTAACGATATGAAAATTTCATATCACGGTTATTGTGACCAAAATTATGACCGTTATCATTATTATCACGGTATTGTTGAAATTGTGCTCAAAATGTTCAAACACTACTAATACACACACTGAAATAATTTAACCAAGTTGTATTTTGAAAAAAACAAAATAAAAACTACTAAAATAGGCATAATGTACTTTCTTTTGGCAGAAACATTCAAATATTTACATGTAAACATCAAATATACAAATGTCTATTAAAGACGACACCTTCTGACCAGTTTGACCATTTTCCAGATCAAGTTTGAGTTGTTTTATTTTTTTTTTTCCATAGATAGATAGTCTCTCTCTCTCTCTCTGTGCTTGGATCGGGTCTCTCTCTCTCGCTCTCTTTCTTTTTCAAAGTGCTGTATTCAAACACGGTTATCATGATAATTCCAATTTAAATGGTAATACTAACTTTCTGGAATTTTATCGCGGTTTATCGTTATACCGGTAATCATTACATCCCTAGTGTGGACATAAGTGGGGAAGGAACAACACACACATTTTAGTTAATGTTAAATTATGTTAAAATCGTCTTAAAAGTAGAAAAGCACAAGAAGAGCGCAGATCTCCGACAAGGCAGATGACACCTATTTTAACATATCACAAATTTTGATCATTTGTTCCTTGTGCCAGTATCAACATTTCCTGAAAATGTCATGAAAATCCATCCATAACTTTGTGAGTTGTCTTGCTAACATAAAAACAGACAAACAAACCCTGATGAAAACATAACGTCCGCTGTTTCACTTGGCGAAGGGAATAATAACTAAACTGTAGTCGTATGTCTGGATGTCCGTCCAGCCGTGGCAGACAGGTCTTCTGTTCTGTCTCTGAGCTGGAAAGAGAAGCCGTAGGTTAATTACACAGTTAATCTTGACAAACAAAAAATGGTTTAATATAAAAATGATCAACACACAGTAGAATGTGAACTTATTCGTGTCGTGTGTCTGGTGTAATTGTCCGTCAGTCAAACCAGTCCCCGGGGGCTCGATGGGCTAATTTTAGTTCCACCCAGGTGACGTGCGCACAGGTGAGTTTTAGCAGGGCTGATGGTTTAGATGTGGTTTAGATAAATATATATATATTTGGTATTTTATTGTTGTGTAGTGATGTGGTGTATGTATATACAAGGGTTTTTCTTAACCGGGGAACAGGGGCGCTGTGCCCTCATACTTTTGGCTAGTGCCCCCTTACCGAAATTCTGATTTTTATTTTTTTTTTCGATTGGTTGCTTTTAGGGGTGAAACGATTCCTTGAGTAATTCGAGTACCTCGATTACAAAAAATGATCGAGGAATTTTCTCTGCCTCGAGGAATTGCTTATTTAATTGTAAAGCTCAAAGCACGGCATTTCGCACGGACTATTTAATGTGTCACAACACGCTTACGTTCCTCACGCAAAGGAACATGACAGAGGACGTGGAAGTGTTTGGATGAAGCAGCGAGAAGATGGAAGAGGTGAGTGAATACAGCAATGATGACGAAAGACACAAAAAAACACAAAAAAAGACAGAAAATGCCCTAAGTGTGGAAGCATTTCAGACTGAACAGCAGGTAAACATTGTGACATGTATCTGTTGTAACACGGCTTTCCACACACCAGCACAACTACGATGTAGCATCTTCTCATAAAACACCCAGAATGGAGCGGAGGACCCCAGATAAAATAAAATTAACGTAGCGCAAATCAATGAGATTAACATTAAACTACCTTACTAACATAACATTAGCCCTGCGGAGGGATAAATTTCTGTTAAATATGGAACTGTCGAATGTGTGGCTAGTTAATTACAATTGTGACAAACACAGATTTGCATCCGTGCACCCGTGATTTGAACGGTTAATTCTCCAAAAGCATGGACGAAATGGTACACGGGTTGGTGAAAGTTTTCTCTTACCTTGTCACGGCCGAATTTTGGCAAAGTCCAACTACTTTTTGCTTAAATGAAGTGGCGGGGGAGGGGTGGGGTTATAGGTAATGAGACAGACAGATAAGGTGGTGGTGGTGGTGGTGGGGGGGGGGGCATTGCCTTGATTCTTCTGAATATAGCAGAAATGTGTAAAAGTGTTCACGCATGGACTCATTTCAAGTTCCCGTTCAAAAGTTCTTTCCTCTTTTATGCCACAGCGCATTCCTGTTAAGTCTACATTGTAAATTCTGAAACTTACAGCTGCCAAAGTTCAGTCGCACAACAAAAAGGCAATGTTTATGCCATTTTTAAATTTATTAATGCGTTATATTTTTGATACTAACAAGAAATACTAAGTTGAAAGTAATTAAATTTTATTTATTTTTATTTGTATTTGCAATGGTCTCTCTGGAAATGTTTCTAGTCAAGAAAATACGTTTTGTTGCGTATGCACAATATGAATGTAACAAATAAAACGGTTAATTATCAAAAAAAAAAAAAAAGGAAACCAATTGGTCCTTCATTATTAAGTGAAATACTTTATTTCCTCTTGTGTATTTATAATTGCTCTTTAACCAAGCAAAAATAAGTTTTTTTTTTCCGATTACTCGATTAATCAACGGAATTTTCAGTTGAATACTCGAATGCGAAAATATTCGATAGCTGCAGCCCTAGTTGCTTTAAAAAATTGCAGGAGGGTCATTAGAGTTACAATATCCCTCTCAGATAGCCTCAGAATGTTCCACTTTTACCTCAGTTTTTCAAAAGGGAACACCCCCCCTTCTGCACCATTCCCCCCGCTTGGTCGCTTTGCTCCCTCGCCTACCTGTGCTCCCTCTTACTAATTTTTTTCTAGAAAAACCCCTGATATATATTTATCTACAGGTACATCTCACAAAATTAGAAGATCATGAAAAAGTTTAGTTTTTTTGCCACTCATTTCAGAAAGTGAAACCCATATATTATATAGACTCATTACATATGATCTTATTTATTGATCTAATGTAATATTCTAATTTTCTGAGACGCTGAATTTTGGGTTTTCATTATCTGTAAGTCATAATCATCAAAATTTAAACAAATAAAGGCTTGAAATATTTCATTCTATGTCTAATGAGTCCATATAATATATGGGTTTCACTTTCTGAAATGAGTGACAAAAAATCTTGAACTTTTTCATGATATTCTAATTTAATCAGATGCACAGGGTGACACAAAAAAACGGGAACTTTTTAACAATCCAATAAAACCAAGAGTGATGGAAGAAAAATATTTTATTCATAGTAACTGAAACCTTAAACCATGCCATTTAAGAAACAATGATGGAATTTTCATTTTTGAAAAATTACTTCCTGTAGATGGCGTCCTCCTGTATGAATCCATTCTTGAAATCTGCTGTTGAGATTCCTCATTGACCGCTGCAACATCTCAGCTGGGATACTGTGAATTTCATCCTGAATTCTCTGTTTTAACTCATCCAGAGTTCTTGGTCGAGTCGTGTACACTTTACTCTTGAGATAGCCCCACAAGAAAAAAATCACAAACGGACAAATCTGGCGATCTAGGGGGCCAGGGAACGTTACCGAATCTTGAGATCACACGGTTACTGAACAATTCTCGCACAGCCACCAATGGTTACTATGGTCACCCTGACCCAAAAAAATGGGAATTTCTGAAGTGCGTATTGGCAGACATGAGCAAGTGGCAGCATTGCGAGACAGTGACCTTGAGCAAGTAAACAAACCCCCATTTTAGTAACCATTGGCGGCTATCTCAAGACTAAAGTGTACACGACTTGACCAAGAACTCTGGATGAGTTAAAACAGAGAATTCAGGATGAAATTCACAGTATCCCAGCTGAGATGTTGCAGCGGTCAATGAGGAATCTCAACAGCAGATTTCAAGAATGCATTCATACAGGAGGACGCCATCTACAGGAAGTAATTTTTCAAAAATGAAAATTCCATCATTGTTTCTTAAATGGCATGGTTTAAGGTTTCAGTTACTATGAATAAAATATTTTTCTTCCATCACTCTTGGTTTTATTGGATTGTTAAAAAGTTCCCATTTTTTTGTGTCACCCTGTACCTGTATAATTATAAATATGGGTTTTTGATCCTATTTCATTCACTGTTTTGTAGTTTGTGTGTTCGTATACTTCCTGCCACTGGAGTTTATAAAAACCTCACCGTTGTCTTTGCTTGTGCTGGAGTTGGTCTGTGAATGGATGCATTGAGTTCTGATTTGGATATTTTTGGTGTTTTATTGAGAGGACATGTTCTGCCTCCTATCTGTTTGACCCACTTTGGATTTATTTTGTAAACAGGTGTGTGTGTCTCAGTCAAATGCATAATTGTGTTTGGACAATTCCAGGTGTGTTAATCTGATTTATTCTAATCAGATTACTACTGTTATCTGATCAAACTGATCAGATTGTACTGTTTACACGATCCTCTGAATAATCTGATAATGATGGGAGTATTAGTGTGGACGTGACCGAGCTTAGAGTTCCTCCATTAATGAGCGGAAACGTCTCCGTTCTCAGCTGAAAAAAGAAGCGTCATCACCATCATAAATAATATCCTGCGCTCCCATCTCCCTTCTTCTCAGCGGGCATGCTCAGTGTGCTTTTTACAGCTTTCTGTGCATGAAGATTTACTGCTTTATCTATCATTTAAGAATCCATTTAAATCACCTCCCCCTTCTATTCAGGCAGATGAAAGACGGTGCAGTAGATCTATCACCGTGTTTATGCAGCCGTCGACATAAACATCTGCGTGTGCGTTTGTGTCGACGTACATTTCATGATTGGTGACTTTACTAGAGTAGGAAGGATTCCTACCAGTGTCTGAGCATCAGTTTGGAAAAGGCAGCACTAATAAACCAGTCCCAGAAAACCAAAGACGCTTCATGGAAACAAGACGATTCACTGTCCAGTCACTTCCTGTGGGTTAGTCCATGTCCCACCTGACCCTGTCCCAGTGTCCAGAGAAGTGAGCTTCATTTACAGATTCTGTCCAACCTCATCCAATTATAAACGGGGCCATTTTGCACAAACCACACGTCTTCTGAAATGATATAAAAATGACATTTCTCAGACGCACAGGTCAGCTGTTAAACACGTTTGACTGTAGTGAAGTTGGTTTCACACCGACTTTAAATCTTAACTCAAATGTTTATCCCAGAGCGTAAAGGTAAACGTGTGTATTTGAATATTTTCTACATAAATAAATATGAAAATGTTTGTGCTGTCAGCCAGTCCAGGCTGACAAAGTGAGTCCGTCTGTTTTTCTTTTCATTGTGTGGAAAAGGATGATGATACAGAGGAAGAAGAAGAAGGAGGGATGGATTCAGTGAAAGGACTGTACAACTGTAAGTGTTCACAGTCCACTGCACACACACACACACACACACACACACACACACACACACACACACACACACACACACCCAGCTGCATTCAGAGGTGACCTGTGTTTGACCTCTGTCCATCCTCACACTGCAAACACACACACACAATACATACAACACAAGCACAAACACACATATAACACATGCACAAATTAATGCAACACATGCACAAACACATACACAACACATGCACAAACACATACACAACACATGCACAAACACATACAACACATATATAAACACATACACAACACATTTCGCAAACACATACACAACACATATACAAACACATACACAACACATATACAAACACATACACAACACATGCACAAACACATACAACACATATACAAACACATACACAACACATGCACAAACACATACAACACATACAAACACATACACAACACATGCACAAACACATACAACACATACAAACACATACACAACACATGCACAAACACATACAACACATATACAAAGACATACACAACACATATACAAACACATACAACACATGCACAAACACATACACAACACATATATAAACACATACACAACACATATATAAACACATACAACACATGCACAAACACATACAACACATATACAAAGACATACACAACACATATATAAACACATACCCAACACATGCACAAACACATACACAACATATATAAACACATACAACACATATACAAACACATACAACACATGCACAAACACATACAACACATATACAAAGACATACACAACACATATATAAACACAACACATGCACAAACACATACACAACATATATAAACACATACCCAACGCATGCACAAACACATACAACACATATGCAAAGACATACACAACACATGCACAAACACATATACAAACACATACAACACATGCACAAACACATATACAACACATACAACACATGCACAAACACATACAAAACACATGTACATGTCAGTCCTGCAAACATAGACAGGTGTGCAGACTCAGTCAGCAAGATTTAAACACAAAACTGTCATGCACACACACACACACACACACACACACACACACACACACACACACGCTGCCTCCTGGTAAACAGAATTGACAGATCCATCCTCGGGGTCATTTGTGACACAGCTGTTTACTGCTGCTGAAGCTTTTCAAATCCTCGGTGGTTCACATATAATCTCCTCCTCTGTCTAACATAGGGGCGTCAAACATGTGGTCCACAGCCCAAAAACGGCCCACCAAAGGTTCAAACCTGGACCATCCATTGAGTTTACAAAACCCAACAATTACACTGAAGATGTGACATGACAAACTAATTTTAGCACAATTTAATCGGAGTTGGAGCAGTAAAATCCTATCTTTATAACCTATAAATAATTCCAAACTGTAAAATTATAACAATATTAAGGCTGTTTCTAAATATTTTATACCTTTGTAGTACCACCTAGGTTTGTAATGTCCATGTATAAAAGATACACTGAGCCATAATGTTAATATCACGCTTATATTTTTTTAATTTCAGTTTATTCATCTTATTAACTTTTTTTGTGAAAGAATAGTTCATAAATGTAACCATTTTATAGTTTAATTATAGTTTTTGCATTAAAACAGAGTGAAAAATGTGTTCTTCTTTGTAGGTTATTTTACTGGTTCTGATGCACTTCAGGTCATATTGGGCTGAATGTGGAACCTGAACTAACATGAGTTTAACAGCCCTGCTCTAACAGGAAATATGAAATACAACGACGATGTGCTCCAGCTGTACAGGACAAGTGGACAGGTGGACATGGACTGTTGGACATGGACAGTTGGACATAGACAGGTGGACATGGACAGGTGGACATGGACTGGTGGACATGGACAGTTGGACATAGACAGGTGGACATGGACAGGTGGACATGGACTGTTGGACATGGACAGTTGGACATAGACAGGTGGACATGGACAGGTGGACATGGACTGGTGGACATGGACAGTTGGACATAGACAGGTGGACATGGACAGGTGGACAGGTGAACATGAACAGGTGGACATGTGAACATGAACAGGTGAACATGGACAGGTGGACAGTCAGACATGGACAGGTGGACGTGGACAGTTGGACATAGACAGGTGGACATGGACAGGTGGACAGTTGGATGTGGACAGTTGGACAGGTGAACATGGACAGTTGGACATGGACAGGTAGACATGGACAGGTGGACAGGTGAACATGAACAGGTGGACATGTGAACATGAACAGGTGAACATGGACAGGTGGACAGTCAGACATGGACAGGTGGACGTGGACAGGTGGACATGGACAGGTGGACGTGGACAGGTTCACCTTTACTGTGTCTCAGGGAAAATGAATTACAAAGTTTCTGTGGAATTTATGTGAATAATAATCCATGAACTTCTTTCAGTTCAGCCAGTGTGGACTCAACATAAACACAGCCATGGCCAAAGGCAGGGACACACACTTCTGCAGACTGTGCTTCTACAGGATTTATTTATGCATTTATTTATTTATTGTTATTCTTTCTCCTGTGTTTCTGTGGTATATTGGAGAATAGCAGAGCATGGTTTCAGAAATGTTTGACCTTTGCCATGTGGACCAGTTCAGTGGAACACTTGGACTGTAGATGTTATTGATCTGATGTGGTCCTAACAGCAGATTAAACACAGGAACATCCAGTTCTGCATCTATTTAGTAACACAACTGACTTTTACAGGGGTTTGAAAAGGTAGGGAAAAAAACTGGACCACAAAGAGAGATAAGAGACTTTGGAGTCATTGTATTTCCATGTACCTCCATAAAATAAGTCCACAGTACTGAGGCACCAAACATGGGCATGTCTATTTCCACAGAGCCAATCAGATGTTCTCATTTGTCCTGTTCCAATCAGCAGTAAGGACATGTTGTTGTCCCAGATCCAATCATGGACACTGTTCCATGAACTCATTGTCCTCTTGTGTCCTCAGTACTGTGTATACCCCCCATACACACCACAACCACATTATGTCAGTCCACTACAGTTTACTATGGCCTTTGGTCACATGACACCAGTGTTGTCGGTGCTTGAAACAGTATATATATTTTTTCTTAATTCAAGGTTTTATTAGAGTTTTCACTTGGTAGACGACAATCATACAATGTTGCTTAACATTAACAATGAGGGCTTCTATACATACATGAAAAGTATCAAAAAATGCTACACAGTGTGGAAGTTCTGAAGAAGAAAAAATAAAATAAAATAGATAAGTAACTGGGTAAATAAATAAATACTAGAGGAAGTAGTTCAGCTGTCATCCTGCTGACTATCAGTCATAGTTATGAAAGACCAAAATGGCTCCCAAACTGGTGCTGTGGTTCCATCTTGAAACGGTATTTTTGTCAAATGGGTCCCAGAGCGTGAACATGTCCCAGCTCCGCCCCCCTGGTGTTGGCGTATGGATTGGACCAACACCACTGTATGGAAACCATGACGACCATAGGACCATGTGACCAGAAGAAGAAAACCAAGGACGGAACCTCCTGCACATGCTCAGTGCATTCTTCTGTGGTTTTCATGTCTCCTGCCATAGGCTGTGTCTGTGTGTGTGGACAGCGCCACATATAGGTGTGGACTACGTATGACACCGTTGAACCCAGTTGGACCGATTCCACCTGGACGCACAGATTTATGGAAACCATACGAGTATGGACCACAAACTGACAGAATCCACTAAAGACAAAGACCAGGACAGGAGTGGAGTGGACAGAGTCTGGGGAACTGGTCCACTGTCCTGGTCCTGGATCCAGATAGACCCATGTGTGATGGTTCTGTCCACAGCACTGTGTCCACAGGGGGACAGGGGACCAGTCTACAGAGGACAGAACCAGGACACTGACTGGACCTGAGGGACACAGACACAGGACAAAGGTAGTCCAACAGGACTGAGGACACAGACACACTGATAAAAGATCCTCTATAAAACCATTCTTACATTCACAGAACCTCTAACACATAAGACACAATATGTTTTTGCAGTTAAAATGTTAAATATTAAAGTCAATAAGTGAAAAGTAAATAAATAAATATTATTGCGCATCATAATTTCCCTGCACAGGGTCAGACTTGGTTTTCCTCTGATTCACACATAATGACAGTATGTTCCACGTACAGAAACCCTTCTTGTGGAGTGCATGGCCTGGTATCTGCATGTGGTATTTGCAAAACTGTCTAATATAATGACATTATGTAAAATTAGAGGCATAAATCTCCCCATTGGAATGTGTGATGCGCTGCCTGTAGCTCTGCACATTATTGCTGAAGTGTTTCCAGTTGCGGTGGAAGACAGATTAGCCTAGCGTGGCAATGTCTCACTGCATGATCAATATCTATCTCTGTCTAACCGCTCAATGAAAAAAAGACAATCTTCTGCTAATGTATCTCTTTTATTACTCATATTCATCACCGAGTGCAATGAGAAAGAAAAAGGAGGGTGGGTGGTAGTGTGGGGGTGTCAGATATGAACATAGAGAGGAACACAGAACAGCTGCAAACAGGAAAACTGAGAGGATCTGTGGAAGTGTGGTTCTGTAGGGTTCTGTTCAAACCAACCCGTTTGGACTAAAGGTGTTGGAAAATATCAGTTCTGCAATATATCGTTTCATTTAACAATACTGTATGGAGAATAAAAAGCACTGTATTGATATTTTTAGGTAATTTATTCAAATGCAGATATTGTAGAGGTTAATTTTTGTTTTTCTGTTTTGTTTATATTTTATTTATTATTATTTAACACTTTTATTAATTTCTTCCAAAGATTATTTCCTGGAAGAATTGAATTACACCAGAAATATGTACAAACACTAAACACATTTTTATTTGATCAGAACAGGATCTAATGCTATATCACACAATTTGTCTAATTCTCCTTGTTTCCAGAGGAACTCCCATCTGCCTCTCAGACAGTAAAAAGTGTTTTTAGGATGATTCAAATAATCATTATTTAATAAAATAGTGTTAAATAATAATAAATAAAATATAAACAAAAAAACTTATACAGTACTTTTTAATATCGATACAGTATCGTGAAACGAAATATCACAATATATTGCAGAATAGGGCTGTAAGAAAATATCAGTTCTGCAATATATCGCGATATTTCATTTCACAATACTGTATCGATATTAAAAAGTACTGTATGGATATTTTAAGGTATTCATTCAAATGCAGATATTGCAGAGGTTAATTTTTGTTTTTCTGTTTTGTTTATATTTTATTTCTTATTATTTAACACTCTTTTATTAAATAATATTCGTTTCTTTGTTGGGACTGAACTAAAATACTGTTCTGATGTTAGTTCTGAACTAATAGAATATGAACATTTGAACAGGATCTGTAACTGTAATGTCTGTAAAACAGAATTTCAGTTTGAACACAGGAACATTTTGTGATATAACATTAGATCCTGTTGTGATCAAATAAAAATGTGTTTAGTATTTGTGCAGATTTCTGATGTAATTAAATTCTTCAAGGAAATAATCATTTTTAAAAAAGAAATAAACAAAAAAATTGCCTTTTTTAACAGTATCATGATATATCATATCATGATCCTAGTATTGTGATTTGTATCGTATCACCAGATTCTTGCCGATACACAGCCCTAGTTTGTACCTTCCCTCTCTTGGATCAGAGTTTTCAGTTTCCTGTTTCTCTACAACAGGGGATCATTTTAGTTCAGTTCCACATTCAGCCCAGTATGATCTGAACTGGACCGGACCAGTGCAATAAGAACAATGAAAAATGTCAAACTACATCAGGACAAGGACTCATCCTCCTCCTCTCTCCTCTTCATACTCATCCTCCTCTCTCCTCCTTTTCCATCTCTTCTCCTCCCCCCTGCTGCTGCTGTTTCTCTCTGGCCTGAGGCATAATCTCTTCCCCACACAAAAAAAAAAAACCTGCGGGGTAGATGCTGCCATGTAATAAAGCAGGCCTGCTTGTGTTTTGGGCCGTGGCTTCCACAGAAGCCTGGGTTGGTCTTCTTCTTTTCAGTAGCAGACTGCAGGCTGCTGCTTTGACTGGTCGAGGATGGGAGGACTCACTAACAGATGTGTGCTAATGAAGGTTTGACAGGTCAGGTGAGAGGCCCAGCCAAAGCCACCGGACTGGGAATGATGGAGAGAGGAGGTGCAAATAGATGGTAAAAGAAGGATGGAGAGAGGAGGTGCAAATAGATGGTAAAAGGATGGAGGCAGGACCAGTATGTGTGCACATATGTGTGGGTTTCTCCAACATACGCTTCTGTTGTCCAGCTTTAAAACATGAGCTTAGATTAAAGCAGTGTATGATGCTCATCACCAGTTTTTCATCAGATCTGTAAAAACCCCAGTGACAGCCTCAGTAATCTGTTAGTCTTTCTGTGATTACACATCTGGGGCTCATTTCTGGGTTAAATAGTGAACCCACCAGTTTGTGCGCCCTTCAACACAAATGGCGAGCTAACGATGGGTCGGCAAACGCAGAGGCTTAATAATAATAATAATAATAATAATAACGGATTAGATTTATATAGCACTTTTCTATGCATGCATACTCAAAGCGTGTACGGTAGATCCATTATTCATTCACTCTCACATTCTCCCTCTGGTGGTGGTAAACTACATTTGTATCCACAGCTGTCCTGGGGCAGACTGACAGAAGCGTGGCTGGCAATCTGCACCTACAGCCCCTCCCACCACCACCACCACCGAACATTCATACGCATCCAGCCACGGTATGGCCGTAGTAGAATCCCGAAAAACCTGAGTGACGGTTTCATTTAGGTTTCGTTTTGCTCTGTAAACAAACGGATTGTTTGTGGTGCAGTAAGTTCTTCACCGTGAGGGAAGTGATTCAGGAGTGTAATCACAGAAAATGGATTCGTGGTACTTCGGCTGTCACTGGGGTTTTACAGATTTGATGACAACTTGGTGACGAACGTTATACACAGCTTTAATATGTGAACCTTTACTTGGAGTCAGGGCTCAGGGGTTAAAGGTAGTGCTGGGCAGCAATTAAAATTTTTAATTGCAATTAATCACAATTAATCGCATAGTTATATGGGGGGGGGGGTTGCCAGCATCAACAGCGTACATTACCTTTAAGTGATATTTCAGACTCAAAGTACTGATAAAAAATAATTCCACATTGCAGTGCTTCCAAACACCTGTGTCCTTCTCAACCGCACCATCTGAAGACATTTAAAATGAAAATGTCCATGGAAAAGACCGGTACTTTTCTCCATGTTTATGTCCACACCAGTTTATTTCCGCTTGTGAGTGATTGACAGGAGTCTTAAACCCACTAATAAGTACTAATACTAATAAGCCCAATAATATGTGATGTTCAGTTGTTAAAAGCAAGCTAAGGGGGCCCTCTAGTGGTCGGAATAAGTTGCACTAACGTATGTTTTGTCCTTGCGGTGTTCCCGTAGCCAGTTCGGACATAAGAAGGAACTAACAGACATGTTTCTTTCGCTCTGTTTGTATGGCCTGAAAAACATTTGCCTGTGAGTATTTTGTGTTCAGTTGTTGTAAGAATGAATAGGATAAAATATCTCCAATGTGAACCTTTGTTGCTGGATAAAATGACGTTGTAAATCATAAGTTAATCTGTAAATGCTAATCGTTAGCGTGTCTATGGATTTTCCCATTCAAGTTAGCATCAAGTTAGCAATCTTTTTCCCACTCACTTAAATGTATAATACCATGTAAATGTACTAAGGCAATGCACAGAACTGAGACATATTTTGTATGTATGTTGCAGTTTTACAGTGAGTCTCAAGTAAAATATTTGGAGTGAAGTTTTGGGCGTTCAGCTTTTCTTGGTAAACCTGTTGTCTATCTGCCAAGCTAATCGCTACATGCACACAAGCAGAGGCAGAAGAATATGAGTTATAATAAAATGGCATTAACGTGAGATGAAAAAAACTGTTATTTAATGAATGTGTTAATGCGGTAATAACGCGTTAACTTGCCCAGCCCTAGTTAAAGGGTTAATTGTTTTATCTATTTATCTGAGTTTGTTTTGTTTTTGTTTGTTTGTTTTTCTCATGCCCATACTTTTTAGTGCTTCTGCTGTGATGCTTTTAATGTTTTATGTAAAGCACTTTGAATTGTCTTGCACGTGAAATGTGCGATATAAATAAACCTGCCTTGTCTTGCCTTGCCTTAATCACCCCCATCTCTCTCTCTTCTCTTTCTTTCCTCTTGTTCTTACTCTGCCCTTTTTCATCTCGCTTTGTCAGAACATTTGGTCCCCCTCCCATGACTCTTCTTTTTTTTTTCCGAGGCAGGTTTGAATTTAAACTCATTTCTTTCTCCTCTTCCCTCATGCTGCTGCCGGTGCCACAGACATAAACTTTTATATCCAGAGCAGTCGTCGCTGTCATTGAAACGTATTTCCTCTGTTTCCTGCTCTCGTGCAGATGGTGTTGTGTTTTCAAGGTTGAACATGAATAACAGGCATCATTTCAAGCTGATGTCTTTCTCACTGTCGGTTTTTTTTTTGGTTTTTTGGAGAACTCGCCAGCTTTTGTTCACCATTTCCATCGTTTGTCTCCTCCAGTAAATCTGAGTGGGATGAAAGAGGTGAAAAACAACAGAGGTCAAAAGCACCGGGAGCTGATAGGAAAGAGAACAGTAGGTTAAAAGTTCAGTGTGTTCAACATAGTGTCATCTAGTGGTGGAAATGTAGACTGAAACCTTCTGAACCCCCCCCACCCCTACACTGGTCATGAATCCAAGGCTTTTTAGTTCATCAGTTAAATACCGTCCACAGCACTGACAATACTGGAAACATACAATTCACCCATGAAGAAGAAACAAACCTGACCATATCATTCCTGGACATGAACATCCACCACAGAGAAGACGCTAGCATTAAAATTAAAGTATACTGAAAACCCACACACACCGACCAGTACCTCCTCTGGACATCAGAACACCCCACAGCGCACAAACTTTCAGTCGTCAGAACACCTTATGAATGGGCCACTATCATAACCGATAAACAAGACAGACAGGAAGAGGAAAAACACATACAACACGCACTTATACTGTGTCAATAGAGGGTATGCACGTGACGTCACCACTAGCGGAAGTCACCGCGGTTACGTCCACCGAGTGGCAGAAAGAGGGAGATGAGTAGCGGCTTTGGCTTGAATACTGCGAAAACTTTAGAACAATCTAAAAAATGGGGAAGAGCTGTTGTGCCATTGATCGCACAAATAGGTTTAAAAAGCACTCGGAGCTATTGTTTCAGTGGCGACCTAAAGCCAAAGACAGAAGAAGCAGATGGATCGCTGCAATTCGTAGAAATCACTGGAATCCAGGCAACGAAACCTGGATTTGTGTCAGGTAGCGTTAATTTATGCTGTATTCTTGTGTAAAATCATACCTTAAATTGCATATTGTTTTGGCTAACGTTACTTCTTAGTAAAGCTCTTAATGTTAGCATCTGTCATTTAGTTCTAGATTTCATAACTGAAACATTTTTGTCTTTCGTTGTGTGATTCTGAACCTTGTGCTCTACATGATTGTAAACTAGCTTAAACTGAGGCTAACCTAGTTTTCCAAATAAGGGGGTACTCTGGCACAAAGCTGTTGAATCTGTGTTGGATCAAGTGTTTGATGTGAACTCTACTTAAATCTCCACAGTACCAGTAGATCATCCACTCACTTGGGTCAATACTAAGGGTTCAACTCCAGTAAATCAGTAGTGAACTGTGAGCACTACTGCTGGGCCTTTACCTTGGTAATCACCGCCAAGAAAATACATCTTCACTGACAGAAAACCTCAAAAACAATAGTATGTTGAATTGAAAGCACTCACCAGCTGTAATCCTCTAATAAACGATGACGAGGATGTCAACAACTCTTTGGCTTTTGTATGCTTTCAGCCTTTGCATTGGGGATTTTCCTGGTGTTGAAATCAGGTTCATATAAATGTCAGGATACGTGATTTCCGTCCACATATCAATGTTCGTAGACCACTTGTTGTTTGGTAGCTTGTATGGATCCATGTCCAGTCCAATTGTCTTTAATTTCATGTTATATTCCACATTTTTCCCGGTCTCGCTGTAGTTACTGCTATGCTCCGCCATGCTGAGCCGGTTTGTTTTTGCCACTCAGTCTGATTTAGAGGGGCGTGGCCCAGGGGGGAAGTGACAGATGTGCATTCCCTCTATACCCCAAATGGGCCATCAACAAAGGCAGACAATGAGTCAAAAACAAAGAAAAAAAAGAGCAAAGACAAAAAAAAAAAAACACACAAAAAGACTGACGACAAACCAAAAGATTTCATAACTATACCATACATCCGGGGGATAACAGAACAAATACAGAGGGTCATGAAAAAACACCACATCAACACTGTCATAAAACCACACATAAAACTCTGTCAGTTACTAGTACACCCAAAGGACAAAATAGCACTGGAACAAAAATGTAACATCATTTACGAGTTACCATGCAAATCATGTAACAAAACATAGATTGGGGAAACAGGACGATCTTTTAACACAAGGAAAAAAGAACACCAAAAGAATGCGAAAAGGAGACAGTGGGGCGATTCACACGGACTCAAAAGGACAAAGCAGAACAGGAGAACCTAAAATCAGCCATCACAGACCACTGCAGAAGACACAAGCACATCATGCACTGGGATAAGGGCAAAATAATAACATCTGAAACAAACTCAAACATTGGATCAAGGAGGCAATAGAGATCAGGAAGTGGACGAGCGGCACCATCAACCGGGACGAGGGGGCGTACACCCTCTGGCACACCTGGGATTCCCTCCTCCAGAGACCACCCAAGGCGGGCGAGGCTCGATGGGCTCTGATTGGTCCGTAGAGCCGACCAGCTGATTAATGACACGTCAGCAGCACGTCAGATGACACTTGTGAGGAAGACTGGAGTCACAGTGGAAAGTGTTAAGCAGGTAACATCTAAAAACTATACCTTGTCTGAACAAAAGAAAAAAAGAAAAGTATAATGTCAATGAGACTTTAAAATATCCAAGCACCTTATGTAGTTGGACTACACCCACTTTCCAAACCACTGTAGAACACTTAAATAACTGTTACACTTCAATCACTGCTACACTTTATATCACTTTCACTTTTTATCAATGCCCTGAAATGTGAAAATACAATCAGAAGTCTTTGTTTACAGTACTGTACAGGAAGTCCTTTTAGAGTAGTTTCTTTAGCAGTTGTCTTTTAGAGTGTATACACTAACCTTTTTGTCAACCTGGTACTAACCCACTTTTGTGTTGTGTGTTGTATGTAAGCTGCTGAATACTTGAATTTCCCCTATCTATCTATCTATCTATCTATCTATCTATCTATCTATCTATCTATCTATCTATCTATCTATCTATCTATCTATCTATCTATCTATCTATCTATCTATCTAATTACATAAACAGAAGACAAAATGAACGTCATTAGCCTTGACAGTACTTTTTAATATCGATACCGTATTATGAACTGAAATATTGTAGAGATGCACCGATACGAGTATCGGCATCGACTCCGATAACACTGGTCTACAATTTTTTAGAAATGATTTGCTTCAGAGATTAAATGTGCTAAATGTTACGTATTTTAATAAGATTAATTGGAAAACTGACAAAAGTGCCGGTTTGCTGATGTTTTCAAGGTATATGATTAAGTGTTATTACACATATATATTGGTTTATGTACATTTATATAATAGTTTTATAAATCTTCCACTAAATAGAACCTGTAAAGTGAATGTATTCTAATGTGCAGACAGTGTTTTGAAGTAGATCTTGTAGCTCTGAGACAAATATTCCTTTTGAGTGAAACCCATTCTCTCATTAATTCTTGAATTTCACATTTTGACCCAAGGCTGTATCTTGGAAAGTTCAGCCAACCAGCATTTTTGACTGGATTTTTCTTTATCAGTGACTCTCATGTGGTAAAATTTCATTACTTTTATTCTGGAAGCATTTTCCTTGTAGACCAGTGTACTCAGTGTGTGTACTCATATCGTAAAAGACATCCGATACAAATGCACCAATACCACTTACATCCTCTGCGTACATTCCCAGTTCAGTGCAGCAGGTAGGCGGCGGTGGAATAATGTGTGGGGAGTGTGAAGAGTGTGGAGATTTTTCAAAATAAATGACGGTGATAAAAGTAACGCTGACTGCAAGTAACGTTACAGACACAGACAGATACAGACGCAGCGTTCTGTCCGTCCTCTGCGTACATTCCATCCGTTTACCAGGTGCTCGCGGATGTGTACCCAGAATGAGAATACCAGCAGGTGTACGGAGTGGTGCGGACCGCCGCCAACAGAAGTGAAAACCAAACTTCTGGCTCATTTCTCTTTTCTCTTCCTGCTGAAGCTAAGCTTTTAAACCTTACCAGTGAAAACGCTGCAGATTTAGTATCACATTAGTGTTACCTCTGTCGTCTCCATGTTTATTATTGCTGACTTTCTTCTTCTTCTTCTCAAAAAACTTTCCTCTTCTTCGTGGTATTTGTCCAGTATGGTTAATTCAGAGCGGCGCCCCCTGGTGGATTAATTGAGAAACGCTCATTCCAACACATTAAATGTCAGCAGCAGCACTTTGTTCCAGTCAGACTAATGACAACGACAATAAAGCACATTTACAAAAGGAACTAAGAACTGGAATGGGATTATTAAGGACTAGTATCGGTACACGGTATCGGCAAGTACTCAAATGTAAGAACTCATACTCGGTCTGGAAAAAAGTGGTATCGGTGCATCCCTAAAATATTGCGATATATTGCAGAACCGATATTTTCTTACACCCCTGCTAAAAAATGCAGAGAATAATATTAGAATAAATGGTGACAAGTCACTGGTTAAAGACAAAGTTGTGCCAAACACAGTTGTGGGTCTCTAACAGTTCGACAGGAAAGGTTTGTGCTCATGTGCATATGTGACAGAAGTCCGTCTTTGTGGCCTGCTCTTACCTGCTCGTCTTCGTACCCCTTCACTCGACAGGAAACTGCTGATCCTGTTGAAGGTTGTTCCTAATACCGTCTCCCTCGGCTTCCTTTGTTCTCTAGAAAATAAGCACCTCAGATCTGCCTCCTCCTGCTCCGTTAAGGAACCAATATGGAGCAAAAGCAATTTCCTGGAGCAGGCCTCACCTCCTGCTGCTCCAGATTACAGCTCATTAGTAGTAATGGCACAGACGCAGCCCACACGCCAGCGCCCTTCAGATTTTCAGATGGTTGTGAGTGTGGAGCAGCGTGTTACAGTGACACAAATGTCGGAGGTGGCGACTGTGAGCGTTAAAACTGGAAGGAAGACAAAGACAGCGCCTACAAGTCTGGTCAAAATTCTGCAGTTACTGATGAATAGGGGTGTAAGAAAATATCAGTTCTGCAATATATTGTGATATTTCATTTCGTAATACTGTATCGATATTAAAAAGTACTGTATCGATTAACAGTGTTTTTTTGGCGCCCCAGCTGCCGGAATATTGCCGTTTTTTTTACTTTTTTTTTTTTTTTTTACAGTGTAACCATGAAAACTTTAATAATGCTGTCATCACAGACAGCACACTGTAAAAAAAAAAAAAAAAAACAGTAAAAAAAATGGTAATATTCCGGCAGCAGGTGTGCTGAAAAAAATACTGTGAAATAACGAAAAATAACCATCTCATAAAAATACGGTAATTTTCCATAATTAAAATACATTTTTTTGCCCTAACTTTACATGAGATTTTGCTTTTTTTTTTTTTTTTTACTTTTTAATGTTTAATAAAGAATATTTTCATGTATTAAAACAATTAAATTACCAATAAATATATTTATAAATAATTTTCATTGAGACTGAGTAGTATAATCCACTGATAAAAACTGTATTTGGACAGTTTATCAGTGCTTATACATGTTATACATTCACAAAAATACATTTATTCCACATTTTTGTTGTGAAACCTCCCGTAATTACACAAGATATTTGTCAATTAAAAAACAAGTCTTGTTAAACTTACAGAACAAGTACTTCTTATACGGTTAATTGTCAGTAATTTTATCTGTTGTTATTATTGTTTTTTTTTTTTTTTTTACAGTATTAAACTTAAACAGTTTAATCTCATAAATAGAAAAGAAATATTTGTGAAATTATGATACATTTGCAAATGTAATGTAACTGTATTTTTCTGTGAAAAAAGAAAAAAAAATATTTTAAAAAATGGAAATTTTATGGTTATTCAGTTACAGTTTTTTCATGTTATTTTACATTTGACATGTAAAATCACAGTCTATTTTTGTTATTTCATTGATATTTTCCTGTATCTTAAAAATACAGGAAAAATCTATGAAATAAACAGTGAAAATTCTGTTAAATTACAGATATTCTTTACAGTGCAGACATTGGAACTTGGAAAAAATGTTTCATGTATGATCTATTTAAATGTGTGTCGATGCAAAATTGCCATTAGTGCTTAGAAAATTTAACAATGATAAGTTGTAATAAAATCAAGATTCCTTTTATTGCCATTGTATACATAGAGTATACACAATGAAATTCTGATGCACTTTAAAAAAAAAACAGTACTTCATGAGTAATAAAAGGAAATATACGATGCAAAATATGTAAATAGTATTTAATCGTAAAACAAAAATTATAATAAAATACATTCACAAAAACAACAGTAAGAACTAGGGGTGTTAGAAAATATTGGTTCTGCAATATATCGCGATATTTCATTTAACGATACTGTATCAATATTAAAAAGTACTGTATTGATATTTTTAGGTGTTTATTCAAGTGCAGATATTGTGGAGGTTCATTTTTGTTTTGTTATTTTGTTGTTTTCTGTTTTGTCTATATGTTATTTATTATTATTTAACACTGTTTTATTAAATATTGGTTATTTGAAGCATTCTAAAAGCACTTTTTACTGTCTGAGAGGCAGATGGTAGTTCCTTTGGAAATGAGGAGACTTAGAAAAATGTTATGATATAACATTAGATCCTGTTCTGATCAAATATAAATGTGTTTAGTGTTTGTGCAGATTTCTGATGTAATTCAATTCTTTCAGGAAATAATAATTTTTAAAAAAAATGCTTTTTTAACAATATGGTGATATATCGTATCGTCATGATCCTAGTATTGTGATTCGTATCGTATCGCCAGATTGTTGCCAATACACAGCCCTAGTAAGAACTGTAACCCCCCCCCATTCAAGTGAAAAAAAAAAAGAAAAAAATGCATTCTTTGGTCAGAAACATTGATAAGACATAATTTCTATGCAAAAAATACCTTGATCTGTGTAATCCAGGGGTGTCAAACTCATTTTCTTCCGGGGGGGGGCCACATTCAGCCCAATTTAATCTGAAGTGGGCCGGACCAGGAAAAAAATAACATGATAGTCAATAAATAATGACAACTCTAAATTGTTTTAGTGCAAAAATAAGATTCAGTTATGCCAATCTTTACATTTACAAACTATCTAAACAAAAAGGATGTGAATAACCTGAAAAAAGTGGAATTTGTTAAGAAATATAAGTAAAATTTTATCAATATTATGGCTCAACTTATCATTTATACATTATAGGTCAGATCTACAAAGACACAAAACATTCAGTAACAGGCAAAATATTATTAAAATTGCACTTAATTTTCTTCATTTTGTTCAGGTTATTCACATGTCATTGTGAAAGGATAGTTTGTTAATGTAAACATTTCACAATTTAATGTTTTTTGCACTAAATCAAAAACAAAAAATTGGTGTTGTCATTATTTATAGGTTATTATGATACTATTTTTGAGTTTGATGCCCTAACTTACACTTTGCAAATTTACCCCACGGGCCGGACTGGAACATTTGGTGGGACGCATGTTTGATACCTGTGGTGTAGACCGTGGAAAACAGTGAA
Source organism: Sphaeramia orbicularis (assembly GCF_902148855.1). NCBI lineage: Eukaryota > Metazoa > Chordata > Actinopteri > Kurtiformes > Apogonidae > Sphaeramia > Sphaeramia orbicularis. The sequence continues at coordinate 12,603,006 of NC_043959.1, read as the reverse complement.
TATATGAGTAGACGAGTGTCTGGATGTTTCCACCCTGTGTATCCACTGGGGTCCCTTCACAGTGAATCCGCCAGGATCACAACAGTCTAGTGCATAGTGGGGGGGCGGGGAAAATAAATAAATAAATGAATAAATAAATAAAACAGACAGTGGGTATGCCCCATGGTCCGCCCACTAACAGACCTCTGAGCCACTGTACCCCCACCCCCACCCCAATATCTCAACATGACCTCTGACCCTCCAGTCATCCTGACGGGCGGAGCCTCTGACAGCCCATCCCCTAAACTCATTTTGGTTTCATGAACACTGGAGCATGAAGCGTACAGTCTGACATTTCCTCTGTCCACACACATCACATCCAACTAAAGCCTTCATCACATTTTACCGACAGCCTGGTGGAAAACACAACACACATTCAGACGCTTTGTTTCCTTCAGCACTACTTTGGAATGTCCACTTAAATTTACATGATTTAACATGTGGTTTATGTTGTGTTTACGTCCACAGTACTGAGGCACCACATGTGGGTCGGTCTATTTCCACAGAGCCAATCAGATGTTAGTATTGGTACTGTGACAATGAGCAGTAAGGATGTGCTCTTGTCAGTGATAGACACTGTTCCATGAAGAGACTTCTATTTTTGGGGCATTTCGTCTGCCCCATGGCTTCACCATCCTAGGAGAAAAAGCAGGTAATTTGGTTCAGGTACGACTGAATTAGGGTGGTCCTTATATGGGGTCAAAACATTTTTTTTTGGAAATGTTCGACTCTCACCCCCTAAATTTGTTAGGATGCCAATAAAAACAAACTGCAAAATTTCAGATTGTTTTGAAAATATCTGGGGGTAGCTCAAGGCTTTTGAATGTTTCCAAAATCGTTAAACATTGCATAAATTTCACCGTTCTTACAAACGCACGCCACATTACAAAATGGAATGCAACACTGCTTTTATTAACACCCACACAATAACTACATGTGCACAACTACGCAATATATCCATAAAAAAGGAACAAACAAGCCAAAAAAGTTCATGCATGTATTCGCAAACAATCGTAGAACTCAAGTCAGAATTATCGTCATCTTCAGTTGAGTGATCTTAACTGTTGTCACATGTATATTACAAGTATGTTACAAAATAGCAAGAAACAAATGAACAAAAATAGTGTCCTGCATTCATGACTGAATATTGAACTGAAAGCTGCATGATGATAGTGTTGATTAACATCTACTGTCACTGTGGAGCACTGAGCAGCGTGGCCATCGGAGTATTGTCTGTGCTTCACTCAGACTGATATGTTTTTACTGTCACAGACATACCACTACTAAAACACTAAACTGTGATTCCACACAAATTGTGCACAACAGCACCTTTTGGGGGAAACCCAAAATTAGGAGATGAGGTCAGCAAATCCAAGTAATATGGACATTTTAAGCTTTATCTAGTGATGTGCTGACTGGGTAAAACCACCACATGTGGTTACCAACAGTCAGAATACGTAACACCTAGATCTACACGATCAAATGAACCAATTTCAGCCATAAATCATTAAACAGCATGCCAGAAGTCTGGCACACAATGCAGCATATAACATGCGAAAAATACCGAATACGGTTAACTGTGTTATATTTTAAACTTCTTGAGCAACCTCTAAATATTGGTTAATGTTCCTAAAATTTTGCCAGAATTTTTTTTTTATTTGTCCTAACAAATTGGTGGGGTGAGAGCATGAGCATTTGAAAGTTGAAAAATAAGGACCACCCTATGGAGCATCAGGGGGATTTAGAAGCGGGTATAGGACTGAAAAATAAGTGGGTACACCCCGTATACCACCGTATACCACCGTATACCCTGGACGAGACCTCTGATCTGCAGTTCTGTCAATCTTGAACCAGCAGCTTTGGCTTCAGTCAGGTTCTGGGGTCAACCTCATTTCAGCCTGAGCTCCACAGACGATGTACGGCTGCACTCATGAACCCAAACACCGCTCAGCTCATTTTATTTATCGTTTTAAAGACTTGTTTTGCTCCAAGGTCAGAGAACGGAAACACAAACTGCAGCCTTTGCATCACCGAGGTGCTTCTGCATCTGCGTTTTCATTTTCTCGACTCGTAATCCACTTTGAAAACACATCGATCATGTATCCCCGTCTGTTTCTACCTCCAACCCCACCCCCCCACCGGGCCTGTGAGTGACGCCCCGTACCCCCCACTGTGTCAGCACGCCTGAGACACTCACTCGGTCACAATCTGCACATCTGCCATCCAAACTACGCTGTTGTCATTTGTCAAACTGCTCTGTCTGTCTGTTCACCCTGGATCTGGATCTGCAGGATGAGGACGAAGAGGGGATGGATGCATGACAGGAGCCTATGTGTGTGTGTGTGTGTGTGTGTGTGTGTGTGTGTGTGTGTGACAGTCAGTCAATCAGCTGTTGATCAGATCTAATCACTCAGTGCACAGATCCATTCGTTCTTTTCTCTGCAGACAAACAGTAGAAAAACACCGGTGTTGTGAAAGTAAATGATCTGCATTGGAGCACATTTCCATCTGTCCCATCCTTCTTGTATCTTTATCTTTGTGTTTTTTCCTTCCTCCCTCTCTCTCTCTCTCTCTCTCTCTCTCTCTCTCTCTCTCTCTCTCTCTCTCTTTGAATTTGGCTGTTTGGTTGTTTATCTCTGCTCATTTCTCCTCCTGCGTCTCCTCTCACAGGAGGTGGAGGAGGTGCACTTCTATCTGATCACAGCTGACTAATGGGAGATGAACAGCATCTGTGAGCCATGGCTTCTCCACTGTGCTCCATCATTTATACCAGACCCTCACATCATTTATACCAGACCCTCATACACAAGAGAATGGAGCCCCCACCTATCACAGACACTCCAGTGGGACTGCAGGTGTGTAAGTGTATGTACACACACACACACACACACACACACACACACACACACACACACACACACACACACTGTGTCTGCTGTATGAGTGCTGACCTCCTGAAGGTCAAACCTCACCTGTTCTTCTCCAACACTACCACACATGTAGACCTGGGGCCTCATGTATAAAGGCTGCGTACGCACAAAACCTGGCGTACGCCCTTTTCCACGCTCACGTTCAGATGGATAAAGAGTGAAATGACCGTGGAAATGTGTGGTCCTCCACTTCAGCTCCACAGCTGGAGTTCACATGTTTCTAGTGCTTTGGAACCATCGGCGACACCTACAGGTGACACTGGGAAACTGTTAATAATGTGAAAAATCTCATTCCTCTGATTTATGTGCGCATCAGAGATACGCAGATGAACAATGAACACACCGGCACATCATCCTACTGTCACAGCAGCACATCCACCACCAGAATTAGAACCAACCACAACCAGACCCTGGACCCATCAATGCCAATCCTGCCTGGGACGGCATTAAGCAACAAGTGTTCAGAGAACACAAACCTCCGCCAAGCACCTGAACAGTGTGCATGTGTGGATCGACTGTTTCTTTTTTAAATTCAACAGTTTCCAGGTTGTTCCATACAGCAGAAAAAGTTGAAGCTTGGTACCAGTCATGTGTATGTCAAATTATATTCAACTCCAATCAATATTTGTTGAGTTCTAATGAAAAATGTGTGGTAAATGGGATTTTCAATGTTAAATTAAAATGTCCACAGAGTCCACATTCCACAGTGGATGTGGACGATTTTGTGCCAGATACAAGATATTGTTCTAAGCTACGGGTGGATCAAATTGGAGGCTAATCGGAGTCGAATGAGTTGAATTTTTTTATGAATTTTCAAAAATTGCTCAATGATGAGAGACAGGAAAATTGTAGATTTTGTGACCTTGCTGTGACCTTGAACTTTGGCCTACTTGGCCCAGGATTTAATGGGTCCCAGGGCCTAGGCCTATCTGTGGGGACAATTTGGTAAAGATGGTTGGAAGAGTTTTTCCCTAAAGTTGCTAACAAACAAACAAACAAACAAACATGCAAACAAACAAAGCAAAGTGATCACAGTACCTCCTGGCCGGGTTAACAACCATGCAAAGAGACAAGGACACAAAATTCATTGGTTGATAAATGTATTTAATCTAATATTAATGTCTGTGAGAACATTTATTAGTCGGTCCAGTTGCTCATTGATGCTGCCGATTGTCCTCTCGATGTCCTCTGGTGACTCGGGTGAGAATGGACCCGTGCTGGTCGGACGGGCATCAACAGCTGGCTGTTAAGGCGGACCGGAGGATCGGCTAATGCTGGGGAGGCAACAGGAAGCCTCTGTGACAGGAGGCTGATACTGCATCTGACCGTCTTCTGCCTCACTGTTGGAAAATAATCATTTGATTAAACCTGAGTCACAGTCTTTGATTTCTTCTTTGATATCCTGACGTGATCACACATGAACCTTTATCTTGTTTGGCTGTGGTCAGACTGTTGGATGACCTGTAGAATGAACTCATGTGTGACTTACACAAATACTAAATGTATATTTACCTGGGGGTGGTCCGCATCAGCCCGGTCAGACCAGTGTCATCCACAGTATCGTCGACTCTCTGCGTGGCCTGAGTTCGTCCTCTTCTCTCCTTCCGCCTGTTTCGTCCTCCACTTCGTGTCCACCTTGACGTCATCATCTGATCATGCAGAGAGGGGAATCCCAGGGGGAATCCCACCGTCTATACTAATTTGCATATTTAAATGTGGGCGTGGAGAGGGAGGAGTCAGGTACTCCAACATAAGTGCTCAATTCCAGCTGATTGGGATGAATAAAGGAAGTGTGTTTGGATTCTGGCGTACACTCAGTTTTATTCATCTGCATTTTTTTGTGCGTTCGGACGTTTCTGGTTTTAAGCGTACGCCAGGCTTCAGTATGAAATCCACGCAAGTCTGTACACAAGCCCCCAGGTTTATGCCACTTGTTTCCTTGGGGCACAACTTTATAAAAATATGTCATGAATGGTCTTTTATCTACATTTTTCCACTGACAAAACACTGTCTGTGGAAGTGACCTTTAGGACCTTTTGGACATTTTTTCCTTCTCAATCTTCTACATTATTTTTGTCTCATTGCGTTTTTTTGTTTTTTTGTTTTTTTGTAATTAAATCTACACTTTTTTCTGTTCTGTGGATAATTCAGCATTTCACTAAACTAGTTGTTTACTTGTTGTAAGAGCTGAAACAAAACATCTATATAACTAGAAAAGCACTCAGCGAGCACAGACCTCCACCAAGGCAGAATAGAGTTTTATATTATGGGATAGATCTCCTATTGATTATTAATATTGATGTTTGTGTGTCCGATCCTCCTGAACAGGACATCTGACAGCTGGAGACATGATGTGTCCCAATATTTATGTCCATAGCATTTAGAAACATCAGTATTTCACTGTAGTTTAATCGTATATTTTTCTTCCTCAGTCAGACAGTAGATGGAAACTATTATTTACAGTCAGAGCAGGACAAATATTACAGACATTTAGAGGAAGAACAGTCAAAATCAGAGTCAGGGAGAAAAAAAGAAATTGGGTTTTTTGGGTGATTGTTAGGTGATTTTTATGTTGTTTTGGGTGATTATTAAGTGATATTTGTGTTGTTCTGGGTATTGTTAAGTGATTTTTGGGTTGTTCTGGGTATTGTTAAGTGATTTTTGGGTTGTTCTGGGTATTGTTAAGTGATTTTTATGTGGTTTTGGGTGATTATTAAGTGATTTTTATGTTGTTTTCAGTGATTGTTAAGTGATTTTTATGCTATTTTGGGTGATTATTAAGTGATTTTTATGTTGTTTTGGGTGATTATTAAGTGATATTTGTGTTGTTCTGGGTATTGTTTAGTGATTTTTGGGTTGTTCTGGGTATTGTTAAGTGATTTTTATGTTGTTTTGGGTGATTATTAAGTGATTTTTATGTGGTTTTGGGTGATTATTAAGTGATTTTTATGTTGTTTTCAGTGATAAGTGATTTTTATGTTATTTTGGGTGATTATTAAGTGATTTTTATGTTGTTTTGGGTGAATATTAAGTGATTTTTGGGTTGTTTTGGGTGATTATTAAGTGATTTTTGTGTTGTTCTGGGTATTGTTAAGTGATTTTTGGGTTGTTCTGGGTATTGTTAAGTGATTTTTATGTTGTTTTGGGTGATTAAGTGATTTTTATGTTGTTTTGGGTGATTATCAAGTGATATTTGTGTTGTTCTGGGTATTGTTAAGTGATTTTTGGGTTGTTCTGGGTATTGTTAAGTGATTTTTATGTTGTTTTGGGTGATTATTAAGTGATTTTTATGTTGTTTTGGGTGATTATTAAGTGATTTTTGGGTTGTTCTGGGTGATTATTAAGTGATTTTTGGGTTGTTTTGGGTGATTATTAAGTGATTTTTGGGTTGTTTTGGGTGATTGTTAAGTGATTTTTATGTTGTTTTGGGTGATTATTAAGTGATTTTTATGTTGTTTTGGGTGATTATTAAGTGATTTTTGGGTTGTTCTGGGTGATTATTAAGTGATTTTTATGTTGTTTTGGGTGATTATTAAGTGATTTTTGGGTTGTTCTGGGTGATTATTAAGTGATTTTTGGGTTGTTTTGGGTGATTATTAAGTGATTTTTGGGTTGTTTTGGGTGATTATTAAGTGATTTTTGGGTTGTTTTGGGTGATTGTTAAGTGATTTTTATGTTGTTTTGGGTGATTATTAAGTGATTTTTGGGTTGTTCTGGGTGATTATTAAGTGATTTTTGGGTTGTTTTGGGTGATTATTAAATAATTTTTGGGTTGTTTTGGGTGATTATTAAGTGATTTTGGGGTTTTTTGGGTGATTGTTAAGTGATTTTTATGTTGTTTTGGGTGATTATTAAGTGATTTTTATGTTGTTTTGGGTGATTATTAAGTGATTTTTTAGTTGTTTTGGGTGATTATTAAGTGATTTTTTAGTTGTTTTGGATGATTTTTGGGCGATGTGTCCCAATATTTATGTCCATAGAGTTGATAAACATCAATATTTCACTATAGTTTAATGGTAGATTTTTCTTCCTCAGTCAGATGTGATGACAGTAGTTAGAAATTATTAGACATTTGGAGGAAGAACAGTGGAAATCAGAGTCAGGGAGAAAAAATAAATCAATGTTGACAGAAATGAAGTCAGAACCACTTTGGAAACAAAGATAATAACTGAACCCAAACGAACCAGTGCACTCATATTTATCCCATAATATCAAACTCTATTCTGACATTCGTCCTTATTGTTTTGGATCCCAAACCTGTTAGAAAAGAAACACTTGGATTCAACGTGTCCACAGACTTTGGCCATTTATGTTTGACTCAGGCCATTATAATCTGAGGTGTTATCTGGTTGTGTCTGTATGTGACGTTCCAGTTCAAACAGCAGCAGATGTGGAGAACACACTTGTACTGTAGTGTCGGTGAAAAATCCCTCCCCTTTTGTTTTCATGTTGTTCCCATCAGCAGCAGCAGGTATGGGTGGGTTTAGGGGCTGCTGTGCATTTGGGTCATGTATTGTTTTGTGTTGTTTTGTGTTGTTTTGAGTTGTTTTGATGTCGTTGTCGTTCGCACTAACAGTAGCAGTGGATGTTCCCAGAATGTGCTTCAGTTTCAGTTCTGGCCAAATCTGTCTGTCCTTCACACTCACTTAAGCTGGATCCAGTCAGTGCTTGTCACAGCAATTTTACACAGCAATCCTTATTTACAGGAATACCCCCCCTGCAGACACACACACATATATATACACAAACACACACACACACACACACACACATACATATACACATTGGAAAGCCTCATGTTTTTCTTCAGAAAGTATTGCAGTTCACCAACACTAGTCCATGTTTTGGGAATATAGTGGATTATTCCTACAACCCTGTTCTGATTTAATGTTTTCATGGTTTTAATGAAATTATTATTAGTTTTGTTTGTGTTTAGTCTCACTTTTGTCTTCAGTAGGCGTGTGTATAAGCAAGAATCTGGCGATACGATACAAATCACAATACTACGATATATACTATTAAAAAGGCCATTTTTGTTTGTTTGTTTTTTTGTTTTGTTTTTTAATCATTATTTCCTTGAAGAATTGAATTATACCAAAAATCTGCACAAACACTAAACACATTTTTACTTGATCCCAACAGGATCTAATGCTATATCACAAAATTTTCCAGTGTTCAAACTGAAATTCCTATTTTACAGACATTACAGTTTAAGATCCTGTTCAGATGTTCATATTCTGTTAGTTCAGAACTAACATCAGAACAGTATTTTAGTTCAATCCCAACAAAGGAACTAATATTATTTAATAAAAGAGTGATAAATAATAATAAATAAAATATACACAAAAAAGAAAACCAAAAAACCAAAAATGAACCTCCACAATATTTGCATTTGAATAAATACCTAAAAAAATCCATATAGTACTTTTTAATATCAATACAATATCATGAAATGAAATATCGCAATATATTGCAGAACCGATATTTTCTTGAAGCCCTAGTCTTAAGTTTCACTTTAGTTTCAGTCATTTTTAAGTGTCTATAGGTACTTTCATTTTTAAAGAATGGACAAATCTGAGCTGTTTAGCTTGTATTTAATGTATTTATTTTTGGTAGCTTTTCTGTTCCCACGGTGCATTTATGTATCGATAAGTTTTCATGGTCCATTAGTCTGTGCCATATTTAAAACACACATTTAGACTAGGGATGTAACAATATGAAAATTTCATGTCACTGTTATTGTGACTAAAATTATCATTGTTATCATTATTATCACAGTATTGTTGAAATTGTGCTCAAAATGTTCAAAAAGTACTAATACACACATTGAAATAAATTAATTAAAGTTCTATTTTGAAAAAAATAAAATAAACCCAGAAAAAAAACTAATAAAATAGGCACAGTGTACTTTCTGTTGCAGAAACATAGAAATATTAACATGTAAACATCAAACATACAAATGTGCATTAAAGATGGAACCTTATGGACACTGTTTGACCATTTTCCAGATCAAGTTTGAGTTGTTTTAGTTTGTTTTTCAGGGATGGATGGATGGATGGATGGATGGATGGATGGATGGATGGATGGATGGATGGATGGATGGATGGATAGATAGATAGATAGATAGATAGATAGATAGATAGATAGATAGATAGATAGATAGATAGATAGATAGATAGATAGATAGATAGATAGATAGATAGATAGATAGATAGATAGATAGATAGATAGATAGATAGATAACAATAGCACTATGTTGATATACTAGTGGAAAACTGTTTTGTAATTTGCTCACTAGTTTCTTCATAGATGGACAGAACAGACACATATTAAGGCTTAGAGCTGTTAATCCAGTGGAGTGTCGAGTGCTAGACAGATAAATCTTCATTGTCGTTGCACAATCATACACAGTATAATGATACAGTGAGATTAGGTGCAGTGGGTGCATATGCTTGACAATTATTCACCGTAAGTTCATGACCAACACAGGGTGTTCTTTTAATTAGTGAAATGATTCGCAACAAACGGACCAACTAAAAAAATCGGACTTCTCGTCACTACAACATATAGAGCCCAACCTTTTGAATTACTGAGAACTGAATCAAAAGCAAAACACTGTGTAAAATAAAAACAAAGTACATTTTACCTGCAGCAGTTTATGATGTGTTCTTCATTTTAGTTTTAATTAGATTTTTTTCATTAATTTATTTTACAAAGCTGCTGACTTCCCTGGAGGGTTGCGGGGGGTGGGGCTGGGGTTGGACATAATGTCAACTCATAGCAGCGTTGACGATCAACCATTCACCCTCACATTTAAACCTGTGGACACTTTAGAATAACTGTTTTATGTCAGTATTCAAAGGTATTTGTGTCGACTGTAGTTTTAGTCGGATCCTTTTTATTTAAATTATAACAACAGAGAAGAAGGAGAGTCCTGTCAGTGTGAAAAAGAACAGCCCTCTGAATATGAAGTCCTCCTGTCGACTCCCTGCTTGGTAACCATCCACCTGCCTGGCCGTAAACAGGGCGGTGCATGAGTGTCCACCTGTTCCAGCAGCTCCCACTCACATTGGACCTGTTTCTCTCACTGCGGTAACATTCATGGTACGTTAATTTGCCTTTTCTAACTTTTCAAGCAGTTCCTTGGCATGGAGATTAACAGTAACGGTATTTTTTCCAGCCATCTGCAAGGAATGTACAGTATGTAAAGTCATAGTACAAGTGTTTACACCAGACGTCAGCTGATCACTTTTACAGGGCTCTCAGGTCTGTCCGTCCGTCCGTCCGTCTCTTCACAGTTCTGACAAATGTAGACGTTTTTAACTGGCCAATTTGGCTCCTACAGTTGAGGAAAAGTCCCATGTCCATGTTGAATTTTTTTATTTAAAAGTCCCTTTTTTAACGTCAGGATTGACTGATTTAATTCACGTTGCTAAGCAGTTGCCAGGGGGAGGGACAGGAAGCAGCCTGGCTCTTACCTTTTTGGTATGACTTTTAATATAGAGATGTATCTTATTACCATTATTTATTTTTATTATTATGATTAGAACTTTATTTATTTATTTATTTATTTATTTATTTATTTTATTTATTTATTTATTTATTTATTTTTGGGTGACACAGTGGTGCAGTGGTTAGCACTCGTGCCTCACAGCAAGAAGGTCCTGGGTTCGATTCCAACACCAATCGACAGGGGTGGGACCTTTCTGTGTGGAGTTTGCATGTTCTCTCCGGGTACTCCGGCTTCCTCCCACCATCCAAAGACATGCACTGATAGGTTAATTGGTTAATCTAAATTGCCCATAGGTGTGAATGTGAGAGTGATTGTTTGTCTCTATATGTTCAGCCCTGAGATGAACTGTCCACTTGTCCAGGGTGTACCCCGCCTTCGCCCCTATGTAGCTGGGATAGGCTCCAAGCGACCCCCGTGACCCTAGTGAGGATAAAGCAGGTTCAGAAAATGAATGAATGAATGAATGAATGAATGAATGAATAATAATAATAATAATAGTTATTATTATTATTATTATTATTATTATTATTATTATTATTATTATTATTATTATTATTATTAGTTTATTTTTCTTATTATTATTATTATTTTTCTTATTATTATTATTATTATTATTATTATTATTATTATTAGTTTATTTTTCTTATTATTGTTTATTATTGTTTATTATTATTATTATTATTATTATTATTATTATTAGTTTATTTTTTCTTCTTATTATTATTATTTTTCTTCTTCTTCTTCTTCTTCTTCTTATTATTATTATTATTAGTTTATTTTTCTTATTGTTTATTATTGTTTATTATTATTATTATTATTATTATTATTAGTTTATTTTTTTTTCTTATTATTATTATTATTTTTCTTATTATTATTATTATTCTTATTCTTATTCTTATTATTCTTATTATTATTATAACACTCAAACCCTTCAGACTGTGTATAATTCTACTGTGGACAGTATTCCCCTTTATATGGTTCACTGTTTTAAATGAACCTGTCCTGTCCCAGTTGTCCACCACACATCCGTCTTCTGCCTCCTCCTTTGTCGTCTTCTGTTGCCACCCTCCCTCCAGCCCAGTGTGCTCTGTCCTCTTTTCAGCCCTTCTTCTCCTTCTTCTTCTCCTCCTCCTCTGTTGACAGGACCACCTGGTGCTGCTGCCGGCTGCCAGACTTTGAATTATCCTGCGTAACAATGGCCACAGGAGTGTTTGGAGCAGCAGTTCCACCCTGGAGCTGCTTCTGCCTCGGACCCTCTGAGCCCATCAGACATACGTGGACGCATCAGTACTGTGGGACCACACTGGTAATTAACCTGTCCTGGTGTTTATGGCCATCCAGTGGACCACATGGGAGTCAGTGAAGGGTACGTTTATGTACACACACACACACACACACACACAAACAAACACGCACACACACACACACACACACATGCACACAAACAAACAAACACGCACACACACACACACGCACACAAACAAATAAACACGCTCACACACACACACACACACTCACACACATTCACACACTTAACAAGAGCTCAGTGGGAAGAACACATTAATTTCACAGATAATGAATAGAAGAAGAAAGCAAGTACTAAACCAGGGGTGTCAAACATGCCAAAGGTTCCAATCTGGCCCCTGGGATGAATTTACAAAGTCAAAAATTCCACAGTCTTGAACTGAATTAAGCAAAAAAATCTTGAATTAAGCAAAAAATAGAATTTAGCTTGAATTAAGGAAAAATGTTGAATTAAGCCAAAAAATCTTGAATTACGAAAAAATTTTTTTACCTTGAATTAAGGAAAAAATGTTGAATTAAGCAAAAAAAAAATAAAATCTTCAATTAAGTAAAAAAAAACTTGAATTAAGGAAAAAAAAAATTGAATTAACAACTTCAAATTTTTGCCTTTGTTTTAGTGCAAAAAATAACATTAAATTATGAAAATATTTACATTTACAAACTATCCTGTAACATTCCTATAACTATCACGTAACAAGACATGACCACTACAGACTCCTGTCAGTGTGGGCGGAGTTAGGCAGACATGACTACTACAGACTCCTGTCGGTGTGGGCGGAGTTAGGCAGACATGACTACTACAGACTCCTGTCGGTGTGGGCGGAGAAATGCAGACATGACTACTACAGACTCTTGTTGGTATGGGCAGAGTTATGCAGGCATGAGTACTACAGACTCCTGTCGGTGTGGGCGGAGTTATGCAGACATGACTACTACAGACTCCTGTCGGTGTGGGCGGAGTTAGGCAGACATGACTACTACAGACTCCTGTCGGTGTGGGCGGAGAAATGCAGACATGACTACTACAGACTCTTGTTGGTATGGGCAGAGTTATGCAGGCATGAGTACTACAGACTCCTGTCGGTGTGGGCGGAGTTAGGCAGACATGACTACTACAGACTCCTGTCGGTGTGGGCGGAGTTAGGCAGACATGAGTACTACAGACTCCTGTCAGTGTGGGCGGAGTTAGACAGACATGACTACTACAGACTCCTGTCACTGTGGGCGGAGTTAGACAGACACGAGTACTACAGACTCCTGTCAGTGTGGGTGGAGTTAGACAGACACGAGTACTACAGACTCCTGTCAGTGTTGGCAGAGTTAGACAGACACGAGTACTACAGACTCCTGTCGGTGTGGGCGGAGTTAGACAGACATGACTACTACAGACTCCTGTCACTGTGGGCGGAGTTAGACAGACACAAGTACTACAGACTCCTGTCACTGTGGGCGGAGTTAGACAGACATGACTACTACAGACTCCTGTCAGTGTGGGCGGAGTTAGACAGACACGAGTATTACACATACAGCAGGGCTGTTCATTTCAGCTGGGTTTGTGTAGAATAGGGATGCACCAATACCACTTTTTTCCAGACCCAGTACACGTACAAGTACTTACATTTGAGTACTTGCCGATACAGAGTACCGATACTAGTCCTTAATAATCCCATTCCAGTTCTTAGTTCCTTTTGTAAATGTGCTTCATTGTCGTTGTCATTAGTCTGACTGGAACAAAGTGCTGCTACTGACATTTAATGTGTTGGAATGAGCGTTTGTCTATTAAACCACCAGGGGGCGCCGCTCTGAATTAACCATACTGGACAAATACCACATGTTGAACACGCTGTTGTATTTTCTTTCGCACAAACTGAAAAAGTCCTCATCGCGCTGCGTTCACAGACCGTCTCACACAAACAGATGTCCTGTGGAAAAACAAAGAGCAGAATGAGCTGCTTTCAAAAAGCCCAGTGAAACAACACCAGTGTAATGGGACAAACCCAGTTAGTGTTGGAGTGGATGTGGATGGAGCTGCTGCTGCTTCTGCTAATGCTAATGCTGCTGCGTGTGGATGTGGATGTTCAGCCTGTGCAGCATCACTGGAATATCAAGAGGGTGCAGCTTGAGTCCAGATGTCACAGAGAGACATTCTATTCCATTTGTTATTCACACATAAAATAGAAACTGAAAGAAACGGGGATCTCAATTATAGTAGAAAAAAGTGAGGGGGGGGGGTAGAATAATAGATGAATAGGACAAGTACGGTGTGGAAAGTGAATGAGCTGCAGCTGGTGATGAATGACAGACTAATGGAGGTGAACACAACAAAAACAAAAGAATCAAATCTATCCAAAATGATTTAGAGTTCAGATTGTCTCAGTTGACTCATTTGATTTGATTCATTGTGAAATGATGATAATGATGTGCTTCATTTTCACACTGAAAATTTAACTTCATTTCTAACAACCTTCACTAAAAAAAAAGAAAGAAACAAAGAAAAAGAAGAACAAATGTCCTTGTGCCGGGCCACTGGGTTTCCATTTGCTGTTGTAAGTCATCGACTGCACGACTTTCATTTGGCTCGGCTCGGTCTCAGCAGGTGAACGGTGGCTCCTGAAAGGGTCTGTGGGTCGCTTCACTTTCAGATCGAATTTGACTCTGATGATATTCAGCAGAGCGTGAGGCTGTGGAAGTCAATCTGTCTCATCAGATTTTGAATTATAAAAGCCACTGAATTTCTTGCACTGAATTTTTATGCACTGAAATTAAGTATCTGAATTTTTGTCTCGGAATTCAACTATGTTCATAAACTTAGAACAAAAAAAAATATTCAGATGCAAAAAATTCAAATACAAAAAAATTCAGAAGCAAAATATTACCATATGAACATCAAACATACAAATGTGCATTAAAGATGGCACCTTATGGACATTGTTTGACCATTTTCCATCAAGTTTAAGTTGTTTTAGTTTTTTATTCATAGACAGACAGACATTGTAAACTGGTATGTGTGCCTGGAGTGCTGCTGCTTCTCCAGGAAATGTGCAGTTCCGTACAGTATTACTAAGAGGAAAAAAAAATTAATGTATATATATATATTAGTGCTGGGCAGTGATGAAAATTTTTAATTGCAATTAATCACATAGATTTCTGTGATTAATCATGATTAATCACATAGTTATATGGGGGGGGGCGTTTGCTGGCATCCACAGCGTGTATTGCCTTTAAGTGATATTTCAGACTGGAAGTACTCCAGTGATAAAAATAATTCCATATTGCAGTGCTTCCAAACAACTTTGTCCTTCTCAACCCCACCATCTGAAGACATTTAAAATGAAAATGTCCATGGAAAAGACCGCTACTTTTCTCCATGTTTATGTCCACACCAGTTTATTTCCGGTTGTGAGTGACTGACAGGAGTCTTAAGCCCACCCCAAATGCTGTCATTGGTTGAAACGCATGATGACACCGACTGGCAAACCAACCCTGATCAACGTCCCCCTCTTCCTGTGACCCATGGTTTACCTACATGTATTCACAGAGCGAGAGCAACGGACTTTCAAAATAATATGTGATGTTCAGTTGTTCAAAGCAAGCAAAGGGGGCCGTCTAGTGGTCGGAATAAGTTGCACTAACGTGTCTTATGTACTTGCGGTGTTACCGTAGTCAGTTCGGACATAAGAAGGAACTAACAGACACGTTTCTTTCACTCTGTTTGTATGGCCTGAAAAACATTTGCCTGTGAGTATTTTATGTTCAGTTGTTGTAAGAATGAAGAGTATAAAATATCTCTGATGTGAACCTTCGTTGCTGGATAAAAAGTTGTAAATCTTTAGTTAATCTGTAAATGCTAATTGTTAGCGTGTCTATGGATTTTTCCATTCAAGTTAGCATCAAGCTAGTGATCTTTTTCCCATTCATTTGAATGTATAATGCCATGTAAATGTACTAAGGCAGTGAACAGAACTGACATATATTTTGTATGTATGTTGTAGTTTTACGGTGAGTCTCAAATAAAAGATTTGGACAGAATTTTTGGGCGTCCGGCTTTTCTTGGGAAACCTGTTGTCTATCTGCCGAGTTAATCACTACACGCACATAAGCAGGGGCAGAAGAATAGGAGTTAGAATAAAACAGCATTAATGGGAGATTTAAAAAAAATTGTTGGGATTATTTAATGAATGCGTTAACGTGGTAATAACATTTATTTTTGCATGGTTTTCTTTTTACATTTTCTTTATTTCTTTTTTTAAATTTATTTCTATATTTTATTTTCATTTGACATTATTTTTAATTCATAGTCATATTTACCGCCCCAGTATTCCCCCTCTTGCATTTTTTTCCTCTATTTATTTCTCCAAGGCCTATTTATTCCTGTGCCACTATTTTACATTTCTGTGTGTATAAATAAATGCAGGAATAAAAATTAAAGAAGGAAAAATATAAATAAGGACTAAATAAATAAATAAATGGTTTGGAATGAAATGTTAAAGTAAATAAATGCCTTGTAATTTTTTTTTTTTTTGTACCATGTATCAGTACATGTATTAATCAAGCCATTTTTATATTTCTGTATATATTTTTCAATATGGCAGGTTCAGTCCTCCATAGATGAAGTCTTCAAATGTAGCATCAATTATTCCCATCAGACCCCCCCCCCCCCCCCCCTTCTCCAGCTGAATGGCCACTGGCTGATGATTGACAGATCATTATTCCAAGTTTTCCAAATGAGCTGTTTCTACAGACAAGGACAGAGGAAGTGGAGGAGTTAAGCAAAAGAAAGAAAAGGACCCAAAAAATCCAGTGTTTTACTTTAACCCATGTGTTCCACAGTGTTCCACGGTGTTCCACAGTGGGGTTTCCCATCCCCCACTCTGCACATTAGTCTTCATTTTCTTCAGTGTGCAGCTCTAACCTGTTTAGAGGATAGGATGGTCCCTCACCATCAGGAAGGCCCATTAAAGCCTCCACAGAAGTGGAGCTTCAGCCACAGAGGTGGAGCTTCAGCCACAGAGGTGGAGCTTCAGCCACAGAGGCGGAGCTTTAGCCACAGAGGCGGAGCTTCAGCCACAGAGGATTCCATGTCTGTTTTTATACACTGAACAAAAATATAAACGCACCACTTTTGTTTTTGCTCCCATTTTTCATGAGCTGAACTCAAAGATCTAAAACTTTTTCTGTGTACACACAAGGTTTATTTCTCTCAAATATTGTTCACAAATCTGTCTAAATTTGTGTTAGTGAACATTTCTTCTTTGCTGAGATAATCCATCCACCTCACAGGTGTAGCATATCAAGATGCTGATTAGACAGCAGGATTTTTGCACAGGTGTGACTTAGGCTGGCCACAATAAAAGGCCACTCTAAAATGTGCAGTTTTATCACACAGCACAATACCACAGATGTCACAAGTTTTGAGGGAATATGCAATTGGCATGCTGACTTCAGGAATCTCCACCAGAGCTTTTGCCTGTGAATTGAATGTTCATTTCTCTACCATAAGCCATCTCCAAAGCTGTTTCAGAGAATTCATGAAGAAGACTGTGCGAGGAAAATGGTGGTCACACCAAATACTGACTGGTTTTCTGACCCCCCTGGACCACCCAATACAGTAAAAGTGCACATTTTAGAGTGGCCTTTTATTGTGGCCAGCCTAAGTCACACCTGTGCAATAATCCTGCTGTCTAATCAGCATCTTGATATGCCACACCTGTGAGGTGGATGGATTATCTCAGCAAAGGACAAAGGAGAAGTGCTCACTAACACAGATTTAGACAAATTTATGAACAATGTTTGAGAGAAATAGGCCTTTTGTGTACATAGAAAAAGTTTTAGATCTTTGAGTTCAGCTCATGAAAAATGGGAGCAAAAACAAAAGTGGTGCGTTTATATTTTTGTTCAGTGTAGTTATACATAGTGTTAATACTGTTAATAAATATATCTCTCTTCTCCTCCCTCTCTTCTTTTCTCTTCTCCTTCTCTTCTCCTCCCTCTCTTCTTTTCTCTTCTCTGTCTCTTCTCCTCCTCTTCTCTTCTGTTCTTCTCTCCTCTTCTCCTTCTCTTGTCCTCTGTCTCTCCTCCTCTTTTCTTCTCTTCTCCTCCCTCTCTTCTCTTCTCCTTCTCTTCGCCTCTTCTCCTTCTGTTCACTTCCTTCTCTTCTCTTCTCTTTTCTTCTCCTTCTCTTCTGTTTTCTTCCTTCTCCTCCTTCTCTTCTCCTCCTTCCCTTCTCCTCCCTCTCTCCTCCGTCTCTTCCTGGTCTCCAGATTGCCTTTCACTCCAGGTAATGAAGCCACTCCATCACTGACCTGTGGCTCCGCCCACCTCCCACTTCCTCCTCAAAGGACAATAGAACACTGTTTGAGTTCAGCTACTGTGAATGACACAGCAGAAGAAGAAGAGCGTTTGAGTTCAGCTACTGTAAATAACACAGCAGAAGAAGAAGAGCGTCTGAGTTCAGCTACTGTGAATGACACAGCAGAAGAAGAGCGTCTGAGTTCAGCTACTGTAAATGACACAGCAGAAGAAGAGCGTTTGAGTTCAGCTACTGTAAATGACACAGCAGAAGAAGAAGAGCGTTTGAGTTCAGCTACTGTAAATGACACAGCAGAAGAGGAAGAGCGTCTGAGTTCAGCTACTGTAAATGACACAGCAGAAGAAGAGCGTCTGAGTTCAGCTACTGTAAATAACACAGCAGAAGAGCGTCTGAGTTCAGCTACTGTAAATGACACAGCAGAAGAAGAAGAGCGTCTGAGTTCAGCTACTGTAAATGACACAGCAGAAGAAGAGTGTTTGAGTTCAGCTACTGTAAATGACATAGAAGAAGAGTGTTTGAGTTCAGCTACTGTAAATGACACAGCAGAAGAAGAAGAGTGTTTGAGTTCAGCTACTGTAAATGACACAGCAGAAGAAGAGCGTTTGAGTTCAGCTACTGTAAATGACATAGAAGAAGAATGTTTGAGTTCAGCTACTGTAAATAACACAGCAGAAGAAGAGCGTTTGAGTTCAGCTACTGTAAATGACACAGCAGAAGAAGAGCGTCTGAGTTCAGCTACTGTAAATGACATAGAAGAAGAAGAGTGTTTGAGTTCAGCTACTGTAAATGACATAGAAGAAGAAGAATGTTTGAGTTCAGCTACTGTAAATAACACAGCAGAAGAAGAACGTTTGAGTTCAGCTACTGTAAATGACACAGCAGAAGAAGAGCGTCTGAGTTCAGCTACTGTAAATGACATAGAAGAAGAAGAGTGTTTGAGTTCAGCTACTGTAAATAACACAGCAGAAGAAGAGCGTTTGAGTTCAGCTACTGTAAATAACACAGCAGAAGAAGAGCGTTTGAGTTCAGCTACTGTAAATAACACAGCAGAAGAAGAAGAGCGTCTGAGTTCAGCTACTGTAAATGACACAGCAGAAGAAGAGCGTTTGAGTTCAGCTACTGTAAATGACACAGCAGAAGAAGAGCGTTTGAGTTCAGCTACTGTAAATAACACAGCAGAAGAAGAGCGTCTGAGTTCAGCTACTGTAAATGACACAGCAGAAGAGCGTTTGAGTTCAGCTACTGTAAATGACATAGAAGAAGAAGAATGTTTGAGTTCAGCTACTGTAAATAACACAGCAGAAGAAGAGCATTTGAGTTCAGCTACTGTAAATAACACAGCAGAAGAAGAAGAGCGTCTGAGTTCAGCTACTGTAAATAACACAGCAGAAGAAGAGCGTCTGAGTTCAGCTACTGTAAATGACACAGCAGAAGAAGAGCGTCTGAGTTCAGCTACTGTAAATAACACAGCAGAAGAAGAGCGTCTGAGTTCAGCTACTGTAAATGACATAGAAGAAGAAGAGTGTTTGAGTTCAGCTACTGTAAATGACATAGAAGAAGAAGAATGTTTGAGTTCAGCTACTGTAAATGACACAGCAGAAGAAGAGCGTCTGATTTCAGCTACTGTAAATAACACAGCAGAAGAAGAGCGTTTGAGTTCAGCTACTGTAAATAACACAGCAGAAGAAGAGCGTCTGAGTTCAGCTACTGTAAATGACATAGAAGAAGAAGAGTGTTTGAGTTCAGCTACTGTAAATAACACAGCAGAAGAAGAGCGTTTGAGTTCAGCTACTGTAAATAACACAGCAGAAGAAGAAGAGCGTCTGAGTTCAGCTACTGTAAATAACACAGCAGAAGAAGAGCGTCTGAGTTCAGCTACTGTAAATAACACAGCAGAAGAAGAGCGTTTGAGTTCAGCTACTGTAAATAACACAGCAGAAGAAGAAGAGCGTCTGAGTTCAGCTACTGTAAATAACACAGCAGAAGAAGAGCGTTTGAGTTCAGCTACTGTAAATGACACAGCAGAAGAAGAGCGTCTGAGTTCAGCTACTGTAAATGACATAGAAGAAGAAGAGCGTCTGAGTTCAGCTACTGTAAATAACACAGCAGAAGAAGAGCGTTTGAGTTCAGCTACTGTAAATAACACAGCAGAAGAAGAGCGTTTGAGTTCAGCTACTGTAAATAACACAGCAGAAGAAGAAGAGCGTCTGAGTTCAGCTACTGTAAATAACACAGCAGAAGAAGAGCGTTTCAGTTCAGCTACTGTAAATAACACAGCAGAAGAAGAGTGTTTGAGTTCAGCTACTGTAAATGACACAGCAGAAGAAGAGCGTTTGAGTTCAGCTACTGTAAATGACACAGAGGAAGAAGAGCGTTTGAGTTCAGCTACTGTAAATGACACAACAGAAGAAGAGCGTCTGAGTTCAGCTACTGTAAATGACACAGCAGAAGAAGAGTGTTTGAGTTCAGCTACTGTAAATGACACAGCAGAAGAAGAGCGTTTGAGTTCAGCTACTGTAAATGACACAGAGGAAGAAGAGCGTTTGAGTTCAGCTACTGTAAATAACACAGCAGAAGAAGAGCGTTTGAGTTTAGCTACTGTAAATAACACAGCAGAAGAAGAGCGTTTGAGTTCAGCTACTGTAAATAACACAGCAGAAGAAGAAGAGCGTCTGAGTTCAGCTACTGTAAATAACACAGCAGAAGAAGAGCGTTTGAGTTCAGCTACTGTAAATAACACAGCAGAAGAAGAGTGTTTGAGTTCAGCTACTGTAAATGACACAGCAGAAGAAGAGCGTTTGAGTTCAGCTACTGTAAATGACACAGAGGAAGAAGAGCGTTTGAGTTCAGCTACTGTAAATGACACAGCAGAAGAAGAGCGTCTGAGTTCAGCTACTGTAAATGACACAGCAGAAGAAGAGCGTCTGAGTTCAGCTACTGTAAATGACAGCAGAAGAAGAAGAGCGCCTGAGTTCAGCTACTGTAAATAACACAGCAGAAGAAGAGCGTTTGAGTTCAGCTACTGTAAATGACACAGCAGAAGAAGAGTGTTTGAGTTCAGCTACTGTAAATGACACAGCAGAAGAAGAGCGTTTGAGTTCAGCTACTGTAAATGACACAGAGGAAGAAGAGCGTTTGAGTTCAGCTACTGTAAATGACACAACAGAAGAAGAGCGTCTGAGTTCAGCTACTGTAAATGACACAGCAGAAGAAGAAGAGCGCCTGAGTTCAGCTACTGTAAATAACACAGCAGAAGAAGAGCGTTTGAGTTCAGCTACTGTAAATGACACAGCAGAAGAAGAGCGTTTGAGTTCAGCTACTGTAAATAACACAGCAGAAGAAGAAGAGCGTCTGAGTTCAGCTACTGTAAATAACACAGCAGAAGAAGAGCGTTTGAGTTCAGCTACTGTAAATAACACAGCAGAAGAAGAGTGTTTGAGTGCAGCTACTGTAAATGACACAGCAGAAGAAGAGCGTTTGAGTTCAGCTACTGTAAATGACACAGCAGAAGAAGAAGAGCGTTTGAGTTCAGCTACTGTAAATAACACAGCAGAAGAAGAGTGTTTGAGTTCAGCTACTGTAAATAACACAGCGGAAGAAGAAGAGCGTCTGAGTTCAGCTACTGTAAATAACACAGCAGAAGAAGAGCGTCTGAGTTCAGCTACTGTAAATAACACAGCAGAAGAAGAAGAGCGTCTGAGTTCAGCTACTGTAAATAACACAGCAGAAGAAGAGCGTTTGAGTTCAGCTACTGTAAATAACACAGCAGAAGAAGAGTGTTTGAGTTCAGCTACTGTAAATGACACAGCAGAAGAAGAGCGTTTGAGTTCAGCTACTGTAAATGACACAGAGGAAGAAGAGCGTTTGAGTTCAGCTACTGTAAATGACACAGCAGAAGAAGAGCGTCTGAGTTCAGCTACTGTAAATGACACAGCAGAAGAAGAAGAGCGCCTGAGTTCAGCTACTGTAAATAACACAGCAGAAGAAGAGCGTTTGAGTTCAGCTACTGTAAATAACACAGCAGAAGAAGAGTGTTTGAGTTCAGCTACTGTAAATGACACAGCAGAAGAAGAGCGTCTGAGTTCAGCTACTGTAAATGACACAGCAGAAGAAGAAGAGCGCCTGAGTTCAGCTACTGTAAATAACACAGCAGAAGAAGAGCGTTTGAGTTCAGCTACTGTAAATGACACAGCAGAAGAAGAGCGTTTGAGTTCAGCTACTGTAAATGACACAGAGGAAGAAGAGCGTTTGAGTTCAGCTACTGTAAATGACACAACAGAAGAAGAGCGTCTGAGTTCAGCTACTGTAAATGACACAGCAGAAGAAGAAGAGCGCCTGAGTTCAGCTACTGTAAATAACACAGCAGAAGAAGAGCGTTTGAGTTCAGCTACTGTAAATGACACAGCAGAAGAAGAGCGTTTGAGTTCAGCTACTGTAAATAACACAGCAGAAGAAGAAGAGCGTCTGAGTTCAGCTACTGTAAATAACACAGCAGAAGAAGAGCGTTTGAGTTCAGCTACTGTAAATAACACAGCAGAAGAAGAGTGTTTGAGTGCAGCTACTGTAAATGACACAGCAGAAGAAGAGCGTTTGAGTTCAGCTACTGTAAATGACACAGAGGAAGAAGAGCGTTTGAGTTCAGCTACTGTAAATGACACAGCAGAAGAAGAAGAGCGTTTGAGTTCAGCTACTGTAAATAACACAGCAGAAGAAGAGCGTTTGAGTTCAGCTACTGTAAATAACACAGCAGAAGAAGAAGAGCGTCTGAGTTCAGCTACTGTAAATAACACAGCAGAAGAAGAGCGTTTGAGTTCAGCTACTGTAAATAACACAGCAGAAGAAGAGTGTTTGAGTTCAGCTACTGTAAATGACACAGCAGAAGAAGAGCGTTTGAGTTCAGCTACTGTAAATGACACAGAGGAAGAAGAGCGTCTGAGTTCAGCTACTGTAAATGACACAGCAGAAGAAGAAGAGCGTTTGAGTTCAGCTACTGTAAATAACACAGCAGAAGAAGAGCGTTTGAGTTCAGCTACTGTAAATAACACAGCAGAAGAAGAGCGTTTGAGTTCAGCTACTGTAAATAACACAGCAGAAGAAGAAGAGCGTCTGAGTTCAGCTACTGTAAATAACACAGCAGAAGAAGAGCGTTTGAGTTCAGCTACTGTAAATAACACAGCAGAAGAAGAGTGTTTGAGTTCAGCTACTGTAAATAACACAGCGGAAGAAGAAGAGCGTCTGAGTTCAGCTACTGTAAATAACACAGCAGAAGAAGAGCGTTTGAGTTCAGCTACTGTAAATAACACAGCAGAAGAAGAAGAGCGTCTGAGTTCAGCTACTGTAAATAACACAGCAGAAGAAGAGCGTTTGAGTTCAGCTACTGTAAATAACACAGCAGAAGAAGAGTGTTTGAGTTCAGCTACTGTAAATGACACAGCAGAAGAAGAGCGTTTGAGTTCAGCTACTGTAAATGACACAGAGGAAGAAGAGCGTTTGAGTTCAGCTACTGTAAATGACACAGCAGAAGAAGAGCGTCTGAGTTCAGCTACTGTAAATGACACAGCAGAAGAAGAAGAGCGCCTGAGTTCAGCTACTGTAAATAACACAGCAGAAGAAGAGCGTTTGAGTTCAGCTACTGTAAATGACAGCAGAAGAAGAAGAGCGTCTGAGTTCAGCTACTGTAAATAACACAGCAGAAGAAGAAGAGCGTCTGAGTTCAGCTACTGTAAATGACACAGCAGAAGAAGAGCGTTTGAGTTCAGCTACTGTAAATGACACAGCAGAAGAAGAGTGTTTGAGTTCAGCTACTGTAAATGACACAGCAGAAGAAGAGCGTTTGAGTTCAGCTACTGTAAATAACACAGCAGAAGAAGAGCGTCTGAGTTCAGCTACTGTAAATGACATAGAAGAAGAAGAGCGTTTGAGTTCAGCTACTGTAAATGACACAGCAGAAGAAGAGTGTTTGAGTTCAGCTACTATAAATAACACAGCAGAAGAAGAGCGCCAGTATCAACATTTCCTGAAAACTTCATCAAAATCTGTCCATAACTTTTTGAGTTAACTTGCTAACTAACCAACAAACAAACCAATCCCGATGAAAACAATACCTCTGCTGTTCCTTGGTGGAGGTAACTATGCAAGATCTGACTGTTTTGGTTCTTCTTTGCTGTTTTTGTATCATTTTTCTCTATGTAGCGCCCCCTAGAGTTTGGAAGTACATATTCACTGTGGTAAAACTCGTCCTTAACCCCGCCGCCTCGGACCAGGTGCATTTATTTTCAATGACGCCAGCGGCGAGAAGGTAAACCTTGGAGCGATGTCTACTGAGGTGAGTAAAAGTCAGGTGAATATGAGACTATTGAATGCCCTGGTCGTGGAGGCACCAGTTTTTGGGATGTTTTACAAGACTTTGAGGTACAAGAAAGTTACTAATGTTACGTGTGGTACTTGAGCATCAAGGCTAGTTGTTACATCAGTCGCTATTCAGACGAAACCAATTAGACATGGGTCATATAATGAACTACAAACATCTGACAAAGACTAGATTCAACTGATTCAATTCTGTGTCTAGTTGTAAAAACCCAGTCCTGAGGCGAACAAAGGGGGATCTAGCAAAACAAAACAAACACACACCTATGGGACACAAACAACCAGGATTATTTTTGAGCAGGCTAACATCTGCGCTAGCTGGCAAGCATCCATGCATCATTCACAAAATGAGTTCATAAACAAGTAAACACTGCTACAACCAATATCAGTCATCCAGCGCCCTACTCCCAATCCAATCCAATTTTTTTTTTTTTTTTTTGCTTAATTCAAGATTTTTTGCTTAATTCAAGCAAAATAAATCTGCCACTGGAACAAGTGAAGATGATCTCGGTCAGATTAGTTGAAATCAGATTTTCCAGATCTGTTGTCTATAAATCAGTTCTTCTATCTCACTGAAAAGTTCCTCTTTAGGTGATTCTGTCTAATTTTAAGTGTGATGAGATATTTGAATTAGAAATGAGACAAAAACACTTGGTCAGATTTAGATTTTTTTTGCAGTGTGGGGTAATTTACTAAATGTTGTCATGTCTTGTTATTAGTAAAATCTGACTTGATATTAACTGGAAAATATTGGCCAGGTTTTAATCTATTTGTATGAAAAATAAGACAAATGTTGTAGAAATGAGGCTGTTTTCACTTTCTTAGACATCATTTTTTGCAGTGTTGGGATCCTTCATCATTACAGCTCAGTCTGGATGAGGTTGAACATGTGGAGCCCTCCCCCGATCTGGAAAATCTGATTTCAACAAATCTGACCAAGATAATTTTCACTTGTTCAATTGGCAGATTTTTTTGTTAAATTCAAGATTTTTTTTTTTTTTTTTTTTTTGCTTAATTCAAGATTTTTATTTTTTGCTTAATTCAAGATTTTTATAATTTTTCAGTTTTGCTTAATTAAAGATTTTTTTTTGCTTGATTAAAGATTTTTTTTGCTTAATTCAAGATTTTTTTTGCCTAATTCAAGGTTTTTTGCTGATTCAAGGTTTTTTTGCTTAATTCAAGATTTTTTTTTTTGCTTAATTCAAGATTGTTCTTGCTTTATTCAAGGTTTTTTTTTTTTTTTTTTCTCAATTCAAGATTTTTTTTGCTTAATTCAAGATTTTTTTTGCTTAATTGAAGTTTTTTTTTTTTTTTGCTCAATTCAAGATTTGGGTTGTTTTTTTTTTTTTTGCGTAATTTAAGATTTTTTTGCTTAATTCAACAGTTTTTTCTTTATTAATTCAAGATTTTTTTTATGTAATACAAGAATTTTTTTTGCTTAATTCAAGATGTTTTTGTTTAATTCAAGGTTTTTTTGCTGATTCAAATTTTTTTTTACTTAATTCAAGATTTTTTTTTTTGCTTAATTCAAGATTGTTTTTTCTTTATTCAAGGATTTTTTTTTCTCAATTCAAGATTTTTTTTTGCTTAATTTAAGATTTTTTTTGCTTAATTCAAGGGTTTTTTGCTCAATTCAAGATTTTTTTTTGGCTTAATTAAAGTTATTTTTTCTCAATTCAAGATTTTTTTTTTTTGCTTAATTCAAGCAACAAATATTAACTGTAAAATATTGGCCAGGTTTTTATTCTATTTAGATGAAAAATAAGACAAATGTTGTAGAAATAAGGCTGTTTTCACTTTCTTAGACGTCAGTGTTGGGATCCTTCATCATTACAGCTCAGTATGGATGAGGTTGAACATTTGGAGCCCCCCACCCACCCCCGAACAGAGTCCTGGACTAACACAGAACCACTGAGGAACTTTAGGAGCTAAAATGACAGCAAGACAAATTCCTTTTCTGGGGCTTTTTCAAATCCCAGTTGTCATTCATTTTCGATACAGTCTAAGCTGCTTTCGCTCTGACTGTGTCCTCGTCTCCAAATGTCTGCTCGGTCGTTGTCTCCAAATGTCTGCCTCGTCGTCTCCAGGCGTGTGCTGAGTGGGGTCATGGCGGCGGCGGCGGCAGCATCTGCCAATGAGAGAACAGGCCAAGGAGACGGAGTGCCTCCTGTTTGTCTCCACCGGTTCCAAAGCCCCCAACCATATTCTTCCTGCTAATTAACCTGCTGACGCCCCCTAACTGTGTACACTTTAGAGAGAGGGGAGGGTGCAGGGTTGCAGGAGGAACAGCTGATGACCGGAAATTTGAGGTCCATGTTTTGACCACAAGTCTGCACACAACTGGACATGGATCTGCTGTGCAGGCGTTCAGCCATTCTGCACAGCTGTTGTGTTTATATATGTGACAGAGATCAAAATTATGGATAAAATTCCCTTCATTTTCGTCGTTGTCAGTTTTGGATTGATATGAAATTGATTTATTTTGCTCTAGCAATTTTAGCTAGTGACACCGTACGACACTTGACGGTCCGTCACTTGTGGTTTCCAGTCGTCTTCTGGTCCCCACTCTACCTGGAAACATGGAGACTAAAGTTGGGAGAAAGCAGCAGAGTCCTGTCTGGGATTTATTTGAATATGACGGAGAAGAAGAGAAAAGATACGGCAAAACTAAAATTAATACTAAAACTAAGCATTTACAAGAAAATGAAAACTACTAAAAACTATCAAACCTGCTCTAAAAACTAATTAAAATGAACTCAATTAGAGAAAAAAAGTCAAAACTAAATAAAACTAAACTATCATGAAAAATCTAAAACTATTACAACCTTGCTGCACCCAGCTCCTAATCAAGTATGGGTTTTTTTCTTCTCTGTTTTTCTTAGTTTTTTTATTTTAAATGTTGACATTTGAAATAAACAGTGCCAGCTTCCTTGTGTTTTTCCTTTTGTTTCTTTTTTGCCGGTCCTCCATTAGCATCCATTCTAACTCCTTTCACTCGGTAAGAGCACTTTTGTTTTTCTTATGAAAATGAATTCCCGAAGGTAAGTGCATCTGTGTTGGATCCAGCCTGTTGTTCATTAGGAGACGGCGGTGTAAATGGGAGTTCTCAGAGCTTATGTTAGCGTCAGGCTCGGCTGCTTCCCTCTGTCACCGTGGGCGACACTCGCATCACTCACTCCCTCGCAGGAACTCACAAATATACGACGACGTGGTGCCAGAGGGATGAGAAAACTGGAAGAAGTCGAATAGGGTAGAGGAGAAGAAGCACCAGGAGCAGAAGAACAGACGGAAAGAAAACAAAGGAGGAGTTGGACATGATGAGCTGATTTATGAGAAACAGGAAAAAAAGCTTCTAGTTTAGAGATGAAGAGGGAGTGGGCAAGGTTCGAATAGTTTTGGATTTTTCATCATAGTTTAATTTTATTTAGTTTTGACTTTTTTTTTTCTCTAATTCAGTTCGTTTTAATTAGTTTTTAGAGCAGGTTTGATCATTTTTATTAGTTTTAGTTTTCTTCTAAATGCTTAGTTTTAGTTTAGTTTTATTTTTTTCACATCTTCGCCGTCGTATTCACATAAATCCAACTTTAGTCTCCATGTTTCCAGGTAGAGTGGGGACCAGAAGACGACTGAAAACCACAAGTGACGGACTGTCAAGCGTCGTATGGTGCCAGCAGATAAAATTGCTAGAGCGAAATAAATCGATTTCGTATCAATCCAACATTGGCAAAAGACGAAAACAAAGGGAATTTTATCCATAATTTTTATTCATTTTAGTTAGTTTTGTAAGCACACAATACAGTTTCAGTTATTGTTTTTTTCTTTTAATTATAATTTTTATTTATTTCAGTTAACGAAGATGTTTTTACATTTCTAGTTCTCATCATTTCATCAGTTTTTGTTGACGATAATAACCTTGATGGGATACAAGGTTCTAATAGTTTTGGATTTTTCATTCTAGTTTAGTTTTATTTAGTTTTGACTTTTTTTCACTAATTCAATTTGTTTTAATTCATTTTTGGAGCAGGTTTGCTAGTTTTTATTAGTTTTCATTTTTTTCTAAATGCTTAGTTTTAGTTTAGTTTTAGTATTAATTTTAGTTTTGTCATATCTTTTCTCTTCTTCTCCGTCGTATTCAAATAAATCCCAGACAGGACTCTGCTGCTTTCTCCCAACTTTAGTCTCCATGTTTCCAGGTAGAGTGGGGACCAGAAGACGACTGGAAACCACAAGTGACGGACCGTCAAGTGTCGTACGGTGCTGCTAGCTAAAATTGCGAGAGTGAAATAAATTGATTTTGTATCAATCCGACATCGACAAAAATGAAAACTAAGGGAATTTTATCAATAATTTTTATAAAAACACTTCAATCATCCAAACCAACCCAAAAATCACTTAATAATCCCCCTAAACAACATAAAAATCACTTTATAATCACCCAAAAACCACCTAAACCACACAAAAATTATCCCAAAACAACCCAAAAAGCACTTAGTAATCACCCCAAAACCATTTAATAATCACCCAAAAAAAACAAAAATCACTTAATAACCACCCAAAAAACACCTAAAACCACACAAAAATTACCCCAAAAGAACCCAAAAACCACTTAGTAATCACCCAAAAACCATTTAATTATCACCCAAAAAAACCCCAAAAATCACTTAATAATCACCCTAAACCACACAAAAATTACCCCAAAACAACCCAAAAACCAGTTAATAATCATCCAAAAACCAGTTAATAATCATCCAAAAACCACTTAATAATCACCCAAAAACCACTTAATAATTACCCAAAAACCACTTAGTAATCACTCAAAAACCACTTAGTAATCACCCAAAAACCACTTAATAATCACTCAAAAACCACTTAATAATCACCCAAAAACCACTTAATAATCACCCAAAACCACTTAATAATCACTCAAAAACCACTTAATAATCACCCAAAAACCACTTAGTAATCACCCAAAAACTACTTAGTAATCACCCAAAAACCACTTAATAATCACTCAAAAACCACTCAATAATCACCTAAAAACCACTTAATAATCACCCAAAAACTTAATAATCACCCAAAAACCACTTAATAATCACCCAAAAACTACTTAGTAATCACCCAAAAACCACTTAATAATCACCCAAAAACCACTTAATAATCACCTAAAAACCACTTAATAATCACCCAAAAACCACTTAATAATCACCCAAAAACTTAGTAATCACCCAAAAACTACTTAGTAATCACCTAAAAAACACTTAATAATCACCTAAAAAACCACTTAATAATCACCCAAAAACTTAATAATCACCCAAAAAACCACTTAGTAATCACCCAACAACCACTTAATAATCACCCAATAACTTAGTAATCACCCAAAAACTACTTAATAATCACCTAAAAACCACTTAATAATCACCTAAAAACCACTTAATAATCACCTAAAAACCACTTAATAATCACCCAAAAACCACTTAATAATCACCCAAAAACTTAGTAATCACCCAAAAACTACTTAGTAATCACCTAAAAACCACTTAATAATCACCTAAAAACCACTTAATAATCACCCAAAAACTTAATAATCACCCAAAAACCACTTAATAATCACCCAAAAACTACTTAGTAATCACCCAAAAACCACTTAATAATCACTCAAAAACCACTCAATAATCACCTAAAAACCACTTAATAATCACCCAAAAACTTAGTAATCACCTAAAAACCACTTAATAATCACCTAAAAACCACTTAATATTCACCCAAAAACTACTTAGTAATCACCTAAAAACCACTTAATAATCATCCAAAAACCAGTTAATAATCATCCAAAAACCACTTAATAATCACCCAAAAACCACTTAATAATTACCCAAAAACCACTTAGTAATCACTCAAAAACCACTTAGTAATCACTCAAAAACCACTTAGTAATCACCCAAAAACCACTTAATAATCACTCAAAAACCACTTAATAATCACCCAAAAACCACTTAATAATCACCCAAAAACCACTTAATAATCACTCAAAAACCACTTAATAATCACCCAAAAACCACTTAGTAATCACCCAAAAACTACTTAGTAATCACCCAAAAACCACTTAATAATCACTCAAAAACCACTCAATAATCACCTAAAAACCACTTAATAATCACCCAAAAACTTAATAATCACCCAAAAACCACTTAATAATCACCCAAAAACTACTTAGTAATCACCCAAAAACCACTTAATAATCACCCAAAAACCACTTAATAATCACCTAAAAACCACTTAATAATCACCCAAAAACCACTTAATAATCACCCAAAAACTTAGTAATCACCCAAAAACTACTTAGTAATCACCTAAAAAACACTTAATAATCACCTAAAAACCACTTAATAATCACCCAAAAACTTAATAATCACCCAAAAACCACTTAGTAATCACCCAACAACCACTTAATAATCACCCAATAACTTAGTAATCACCCAAAAACTACTTAATAATCACCTAAAAACCACTTAATAATCACCTAAAAACCACTTAATAATCACCCAAAAACCACTTAATAATCACCCAAAAACTTAGTAATCACCCAAAAACTACTTAGTAATCACCTAAAAACCACTTAATAATCACCTAAAAACCACTTAATAATCACCCAAAAACTTAATAATCACCCAAAAACCACTTAATAATCACCAAAAAACTACTTAGTAATCACCCAAAAACCACTTAATAATCACTCAAAAACCACTCAATAATCACCTAAAAACCACTTAATAATCACCCAAAAACTTAGTAATCACCTAAAAACCACTTAATAATCACCTAAAAACCACTTAATATTCACCCAAAAACTACTTAGTAATCACCTAAAAACCACTTAATAATCACCTAAAAACCACTTAATAATCACCCAAAAACTTAATAATCACCCAAAAACCACTTAATAATCACCCAAAAACCACTTAATAATCACCCAAAAACTACTTACTAATCACCCAAAACCGCCCAATTTCTTTTGTCTCCATGTCTCTGATTTTCGTTAACGATAATAACCTTGGTAGTGGGATAGAAGAAGGGAGGAGATGTGTCAGAACAGGAAGTTTCCAGGCCTCTACCCATCAGAGAGTTCGTCTGTTCAGATGTTTGCTTGGCGGTGAAAGCAGACAGATTGGAACCAATGATATGTGTTGGGAAACATCTCAAAGTTGGGCTAATGACAGGAGCGGAGGAACAGGCAGATGGCTCCCGTCAGGGAAAAAGCGGCATCCACGACCATCCCAGTGGTCTGGAGCGAGGAGGCAGGAACATTTGGGATGGAAGGAGAATAAGTACTGGTTAGTGTAAAAGAGGAAGTGATCCAATAAGGGCACGGCTGAACACCTGTTCAGAGAAAACCCACAGGACACATTTACATTTAAGTCCACCACCGCCAAGAGAATGACACATGGAATCAGATGGAATCAAATACACGTTATTCACTGAAGCCCTTTAAAAGCAGTAGAAGCAGTTTTTTAGATTTGTATTTCGTTTTGTCTTCACTCACCCCAGCTGTCTTGTAAAGGTGCCTTTAAAAAACAGATCTAACTATCTATCAAATAATAACTCAAAGAAGGAAATCTATACATAAACCTGTGCTTGTGCTAGGAAAAGGAAAGATACAGCCACTGTGGCTACAGTAGTAGAACTGAGTGTAGCCACAAAAAGCCACAGCCAGTCTGGGTCCAGCCTGGGTCCAGTCTGGGTCCAGCCTGGGTCCAGCCTGGGTCCAGCCTGGGTCCACTCTGGGTCCCTGCAGCGGGGCATGTAGCAGACTGCGGCAACGAGCATAGCTCCCCTGGGAAATTTTGGGGAAAATGAAGTCTTTTTCCTGCATTCTGGTGCATTTTGACCTTAAAAATATGTTCAATCTGGTTTCAGTTTTATACAAAAAAAAAAAAAAAATCATAAAAAATTAACTTAAGTCAACATTTTCATCTAAACTATTTTTATTTGTAATCTAATGTATAACAAAACAATAAATGATAGACTTATAAATACAATTATTCTGACCACTGATATTCATGAGATTCAATATGAGATTCAATATAAAATAAATTTACCAGTGAGACACCTCTGAGTATGATACCAGACATTAGGGATGCACTGATACCACTTTTTTCCAGACCGAGTACGAGTACTTACTTTTGAGTACTTGCCGATACCAAGTACTGATACGAGTACTTAATAATCCCATTCCAGTTCTTAGTTCCTTTTGTAAATGTGCTTTATTGTCGTTGTCATTAGTCTGACTGGAACAAAGTGCTGCTACTGACATTTAATGTGTTGGAATGAGTGTTTGTCAATTAATCCACCAGGGGGCGCTGCTCTGAATTAACCATACTGGACAAATACCACTAAGAAGAGGAAAGTTTTTGGAGGAGAAGAAGAAAGTCAGTAATAACAAACATGGAGATGACAGAGGTAACACTAATGTTATACTAATGCTGCAGCGTTTTCTCTGGTAAGGTTTAAAAGCTTAGCTTCAGCAGGAAGAGAAAAGAGAAATGAGCCAGAAGTTTGGTTTTCACTACCGCTGGTGGCGGTCCGCACTGCTCCATACCCCTCTGTGTGCAGTGTGAATTCGTAAAAAATCGGAAACGTTTGGGTGAGTTCGATCACTCTCAGCAGCGCTCTTCAGTAGTGGAGACCGCATTTGTTATTATCCTTGGTTATCGCTCTTACATTTTCGATCAGAGATGTAAGTTGGTTGATTTAACTAAAAAATACCTTCGCCACTGTGGCTACACGGGTTGAAAACAACTTCGCCAACCAGGAAAATGCATCGCCAATGGCGATGTGGCGATAGGCTAGCGCAAGCCTAGATAAACAACAGTGAGCATAGATGCTTAGGGCTCCTGTTGTCAGTCTGGTCCACTGCCTCAGTTTCCTGTCCTCTGTCCATGTCTGTGATATTCTGCTCTGTTGGAGCTCAGTCCATTGACTCGTGTCCGTAGGCCAGAGGAACTGACAGACTGACACTGACACTGCCAGGGGAACATCACATACAGCCATGAAGCACACAAAGCATGTATGTTCAGAGTGGATCTGGGGTTTGTTTACAGGGTGATGGACCCATGTCAGGAATGACAGCACATGTCAGAGTCTGTCCTTCTCAGCTTGTTCTTCTGTGGTGGAACACTTGTGTTATTTGACTGAAGGCTGATGCCAGACACACAACACAAAACCTTCTCCTCAACTGTCATCCTCTGTTGCCTTCTTCAGGGTCCAGTCCCCTTTCACCCCTTGGCCCCTCCCCCTCCATTTTCTGCGTTCACGTGAAGGGGTAGGGGTGTCCCAATTCTTGATGAGTCAGAGGGGAGGGGCTAAGGGGGAGGGGCTGTTTGACCCTCCAAAACAAAGATTTTCCAGGACCACACTCCAAACACGGGTAGGAAAAAATTCCCGTAATTAAGTTCCAGTCATCAGGCAGATGCAAAAGAAAACTAGTACTGGGCAGCAATTAAAATTTTTAATCGCAATTAATCACGTGGATTTCTACGATTAATCGCATAGTTATATGGGGGTTTGCTGGCATCAACAGCGTGTATTTCCTTTCAGTGATATTTCAGACTGGAAGTACTCCAGTGATAAAAAATAATTCCACATTGCAGTGCTTCCAAACACCTGTGTCCTTCTCAACCCCACCATCTGAAGACATTTAAAATGAAAATGTCCATGGAAAAGACTGGTACTTTTCTCCATGTTTATGTCCACACCAGTTTATTTCCGCTTGTGAGAGATTGACAGGAGTCTTAAACCCATTAATAAGTACTAATACTAATAAGCCCAATAATATGTGATGTTCAGTTGTTCAAAGCAAGCAGAGGGGGCCCTCTAGTGGTTGGAATAAGTTGCACTAACGTATGTTTTCTCCTTTCGGTGTTACCGTAGTCAGTTCGGACATAAGAAGACACGTTTCTTTCACTCTGTTTTTATGGCCCCAGAAATGTTTGTCTGTGAGTATTTTATGTTCAGTTGTTGTAAGAATGAATGGTATAAAATATCTCTAATGTGAACCTTTGTTGCTGGATAAAAACACACTGTAAATCTTAAGTTAATCTGTAAATGCTAATCGTTAACGTGTCTATGGATTTTCCCATTCAAGTTAGCATCGAGCTAAACACATCATAAATAAGTAAAGGTTAGTTCAAAGGCTGGCATATTATACCTAAATACAACCAATGAATTTACATAAACTTAGCATGAGCCTGCATAAAGAATTAGCAACCCATCTCCAAATGAATGCGTTAACGTGGTAATATAGCGTTAACTTGCCCAGCCCTAAAAAAAAAACAAAAACATTACATTATTAAAATACTTACTTTTATAAACTATCCAAACAAAAAAGATGTGAATAACCTGAAAAAACTGAAATTTCCTTAGAAAAATCAGTGCAGTTTTAACAATATTCTGCCTCCACTTCTCATTTCTCCATGTGCATTATGGATCAGATCTACAAAGACACTAAACACTGAGGAACAGGAAGAAAATAGTTCAAATTGTGCTGAATTTTCTTTAGACATTTCAGGTTGTTCATATTTGTTCAGGTTATTCACATTTTATTGTTACAGGATAGTTTGTAAATGTAAATATTTTCATAATTTATTGTTATTTTTTTGCACTAAAACAAAGCAGCCAAAATTTGAAGTTGTCATTATTTATAGGCAAAATGTCTTTTTTTTTTTTTTTCACATCAACCCGAGAAGAAAATCTGGAGTCATTCTTTTTTGTTGGTTCTTCTGCTGTTATTATTTGACTGTAGATCATATTGGTCTGTATGTGGAACCTGAACTAAAATGAGTTCCACAGCCTTGACTGTGGAATTTTTACACTTTGTAAATTCATCCCAGGGGCCGGATTGGAACCTTTGGTGGGACGCATTTGGGCCCTGGGATGCATGTTTGACACCCCTGGACTACAGTATTTCCGTCCATAGTGAATCTGTCCTTTTTTGGAGTTTTTCTTTGTCCAGAAGGAGGGTCTAAGGACGGGTGATGACCAGGACATTAATCCATTTCCTTCATCTACTGTTTATTTGTTGTTTGTTTTCATATCCAACTAATTCTGTAAAAACCTGTGAGGCAACACTGTGATATAGCGCTCTACAAATAAAATTGAATTCATCCATTTAAAGCTATTTCAATGTGTTGTAGATCGCATTTTTGCAGTTTACAGTTGATAGTCGCAAAACGATGACCAAAGCCCATGGAACAGAGACGGTTCCAGCTGCTGACGACATGGGGAACTCTTTCGTAATCAAAGTTGTCTCATCTGTTTACAGCGGCATGGATGACTGATGATGACGGAACACACAGGTGTCAAACATGTGGCCTGGGGGCCAAATCCGGCCCGCCAAAGGGTCCAGTCTGGCCTTTGGGATGAATCTGTGAAAAGCAAAAATGACACTGAAGATTTTAACAAACAAAGGTGTTAAAATCCTTTTTGGTCATTTCAGTCTAAAGTGGATCAGACCTGTAAAAAACTATCAGAAT
Organism: Sphaeramia orbicularis; assembly: GCF_902148855.1. NCBI lineage: Eukaryota > Metazoa > Chordata > Actinopteri > Kurtiformes > Apogonidae > Sphaeramia > Sphaeramia orbicularis. The sequence goes on along the minus strand of NC_043959.1, from coordinate 12,567,015 downwards.
AAACTATAAATAATGTAAACTGTAAATTTGTCTCTTTTAATGTAAAAAAAAAAAAAAGTAAAATTACACAAAAACATTTACATTTACAGACTAGCCTTTAACAAAAAAAAATGATATCTGAAACGTCTAAAGAGAAGTATGTGGAATTTTATAATAATCTTCTGTTTGTTTAATATTTTGTGTATTTGTAGATCCACTGTGATCTCTAAGTTGTGATTCACATGTATGAAAGATAAACTAAGGTGTAATATTGTTAACACTGCACTTATTTTACTACAGAATTTTCAGGTTCATATTTGTTCATGTTATGTTCAAGTACAATTCATAGATGTAAACATTTTCATTATGGAATTTACTTTTTTTCTTTTTCACTCAAAAGTTCTTATCCTATTATTTATATTATTGTACTGGTCCGGCCCACTTTAGATCATATTCGGCTGAATGTGGAACTGAACTAAAATGAGTTTGACAGCTCTGACGGAACAGGTCTGGAAGGGTTGGACCATTTCACAGAGGGATATTTATACCCCACAGTGTCCAAGAGCTGAAGGAGTAGGGGGGAAACTGAGGATTGGGATTGGGCCAGGGTCTTCCTGAAGGCAGTGTGGACTTTGTTTTTCACCCTGGAGAACACATTTACTGAACAGGATCTGACCTCAGACCACAAAGAGGCGAACTCACATTAGTTTGAGTCTTTCCTAGTGGCGGTCTTGCTTCCTCCTGCCGAGGGGGGGGCTGTGTGGGAGGATGACTCTGAGTGTGTCGGACAACAGCTGCCGGCTCATGCATTTAGCCGCTGAACCAATGACAGGAAGTACATTCTAATGCAATATGCAAGCGGTTCGGATCCGTTTGCCGGTGATATCATCAATACGAGGTTTAATCAAATAAGCCTCCACCCTCAGAAGGACAAAGAGGCTCAAGTTTCTGAGTGGAGGAGCAGGGTTTTAGCATTAATGCCCAGTTTTAAGACACATTATTGGTATTCATTTGCTGTTAGGGATGGGAATCGTTAAGAATTTAGCGATTCCATTATCGATATTGCTTATCGATCCAATTCCTTTTCGATTCTCATTGGGTGAGGGAATAAAAGAGTACAAACAGGTGTGTTTGCATTAACTGTATTTTATATTTCCATCTGGACAGAAAATATAACATATACAGTATGTACAAATAATAATAACAGATGATGTCGGGCCCGGTTCGGGGGGGCGGGGGGGGGGGGGGCGGGCGTACAGTGAAAGTGAAACTGAAGACACTTTACTAATTCCTCTATTCCCGCATGCCCACTACGTCGAACCAGTACGACTCGGCCAGGCCTGTTTCCTGTTGTTGTGCACCTCATTTCCTTTCCCCTACCTTTGGAAACTTGTATTTGGGTACGACGTTTGTTGTCCACACCAGAACCAGAACTGAGCCCGGCGTTCACTCTGCCGCTACATTCATAAGCGCCACTAAGTAGCAAATCAAATACATGACATTCCTGTAAGTGATTCACATGCTGTGGACAAATGTTTGAGCAGATTGGAGGGATTCCACCCTTTTGAAGACATGGAAGCTTTGACAGTGTTCCAACTGGACCCGGTGTCGTCTGTTTAGACCGTTTCTGCCTCAACTCCATGTTGGCTACGTTCTGACCAAAACAATGCAGCATATGCATGACATCATCGCTCATGCACAATGAAGGCAGAATCGATGAGCAGAATCTTTAAGCAGGCAGGCAAACAATTCCAAGGAATCGAGCTACTGGGAACCGGTTCTCAAAAAGAACCGGTTCTCGATTCCCATCCCTATTTGCTGTTGTTTTAATATTAAACTGTTATTTAAGAAACTTTGATCAAATTATTAAGCTTTAGGTCATGTTTGGGTAAAAGTTGTAGCATGATTGGACATTTGCAGCAGCAAAAATACCTCAAAGAAACACCATGGAACTGTAGCTGGTGGGGTTCCCCGAAAGTTAAGAAACGGTATTATCTGGAACATCAGATTTCAGTAAGATGACCTGAAACTGATTAAATACAAAAGAGTTTATATTAGAGTGGGTCCTTCCTAGTCCAACAGTCCCAGGTCCAGTGTCGGAGTACACTTTGAAGTTGTTCTACGAGAGCGAAGTGATTCAGGTGTGTAATCATGGAAAAACTAACAGATTACTGATACTTCGGCATTGACAGATTGATAAAAAAAAATTTGATGATGAATTGGTGATGAGTGTGTGTGTGTATGTGTGTGTGTGTGTATATGTGTATTAATTGTGCTGCAAAATATAATTGGTTTATGTTTGGACATTCCTTGTGCTCCTCCCTCCATCCATCCCATAATTTAACACCACACACAGATGGATTCAAACTTCATCTGGTTTTGCACACCCTCTGAATTTTGAAATTAAATCAACCGATTAAATTCTAACTCCCCTCCCTTCCTGAGAATAATTTCTGTATGTTTTCCTGGTAGTAGATTATTTTGGCTTTGAATATGATTTGTGTTGTTTGTAGCTCTGTGATGTCTGTGAGTTTTACCCACTTTGACTGTAAAAATAATGGGTTTGTGTGATCTGTGGAACCTGTTATGAATGATCCTTAGTGCTTTGTTTTGCAGAATGATTAGTGGATGGATTGTACTGATGTAATTAATGCCCCAAACCTCTGCACAGTAATTTATAACTGTTAGAACTATGGAACAAAATGTGCAGGGATTTATGATCCAGGACCTGTTTTGTTTTATTTAATCCTGCTGTGTTTCTTGATAATTGGATTGTATATGTCTTATATGTGTCTTCCAGCTGATCTGATCATCTATTGCACAGGTGTCAAACATGTGGCCCGGGGGCCAAAACTGGCCCGCCAAAGGTTCCAATCCAGCCCGCGAGATGAACTTGCAAAGTGCAAGTTAGGGCATCAAACTCAAAAATAATATCATAATAACCTATAAATAATCACAACACTAATTTTTTTCCCTTTGATTTAGTGCAAAAAACCCCATTGAATTATGAAAATATTTACATTAAGAAACTATCCTTTAACAATAAAATGTGAATAACCTGAACACATTTGAACAACCTGAAATGTCTAAAGAGCATTAAGTGCAATTTTAACAATATTCTGCCTGTTACTAAATGTTTTGTGCCTCTGTAGATCTGACCTATAATGCGTATGTATAAATGATAAATCGAGGCAGAATATTGATAAAACTGTACTTACATTTCTTAACAAATTTCATTTTTTTCAGGTTATTCACATCCTTTTTGTTTGGATAGTTTGTAAATGTAAATATTGGCATAATTGAATGTTATTTTTAGCACTAAAACAATTTGGAGTTACCATTATTTATTGGCTATCATGCTATTATTTTACTGGTCCGGCCCACTTCAGATTAAATTGGGCTGAATGTGGCCCCCTGAAGAAAATGAGTTTGACACCCCTGATCTATTGTCACAAGTAAGAATTTGATTTCTGTGACATAATCAATGTTTACCTCATTCAGTTGAATCTGTAATTTTAAATCATTTCTGCAATTTTTAATTTTTATCAGTTCAATGTTAATGTCTTCTATTACGTGTTGTAGATCAATGCCCCCCCCCCCCCCCCCTAAAAAACAACAACAAAACAAACAAACAAACAAACAAACAAACAAACAAACAAACAAAAAAAAATATATATATATATATATATATATATATACACATTAGTATCATCTGCAAATAAGACCAGCTGTAACATATTTGGCACCTCGCATACATCATTAATATAAAGAATGAATAATTTGGGCCCAACACTGACCCCTGGGGGACACCACAAGGACTGCCCAGTGTTGAATAGAAATGGCCCAACTTCATAAACTGTTTCCTGTTAATCATATAACCCCTCATCCAGTCCAGTACCCTTCCCCTGATGCCATACCGCTCTAATTTCATGAGTAAGATGTCATGGTTAATTGTGTCAAAAGCTTTATATATGTGTGTGTGTGTGTGTGTATATATATATATATATATATATATATATATATATATATATATATATATATATACACACACACACACACATATATAGATAGATAGATAGATATAGATATATATAGATATAGATGAATATTCCATCTGTATACAGTTTCTGCTCCAGTGAATTATAGTGATTTCCTCTGTTAACTCTATTAATGCCAGTGATGTCAATCTGTTTGATGTGAATTCATACTGACTTTCACTGAGTAATTTGTGTTTGTCCATGAATTGATCCAGACGGTTACTGAACAGTGTTTCTAATATTTTGGAGAATTGTGGGAGTAATGAGACAGGTCCTCTTCTTCTTAACCTTTATTTAACCAGGAATCTCTTTTGCAAGGGAGACCTGACCAAGGTATCAGCCTTACAAAGTCCAAACAAAACAAAACACATTCATGATGCACAACGAACAATAAAACACAAGAATAACTATTCAACCAGAATAAACTCAAGAAAAACAGTGACATTACTTTTTCACTGCTTTCTCCATGATACTTTTAAACTAATTAATAGAAATGAATAGATGCAGTTTTACAGTTTTTGGAAGATTATTCCATGACCATGGTGCATGATTAGGGCTGTTAGAAAATATCAGTTCTGCAATATACGGCAATATTTCATTTCACAGTACTGTATGGATATATTAAAAAGTACTGTATCGATATTTTTAGGTATTTATTCAACTGCAGATATTGTGGTTTCTTTTCTTTTTTTTTCATTTTTGTTTATATTTTATTTATTATTATTTAACATTCTTTTATTAAATAATGTTCGTTCCTTTGTTGGGATAGAACTAAAATAATGTTCTGATGTTAGTTCTGAACTAATAGAATATGAACATTTGAACAGGATCTGAAACTGTAATGTCTGTAAAACAGAATTTCAGTTTGAACACAGGAACATTTTGTGATATAACATTAGATCCTGTTGTGATCAAATTGTAAAAAATTTGCAAATTTCTGGTGTAATTCAATTCTTCAAGGAAATAATCATTTAAAAAAATGAAACAAACAAAAAATTGCCTTTTTAACAGTATCATGATATATCGTATTGTGATCCTAGTGTTGTGATTTGTATTGTATTGCCAGATTCTTGCGGATACACAGCCCTGTGCATGATGGGAAAATGCTCTTGTTCCAAAGTCTGTCAGAACTCAGAGGAATGTAGATGGAAACTACTCGAGCTAACAGACAGAAGGTCTGTAGTTTGTGAACAGGTGCTTAGTACCAGACTTATGCAATGGGAGGACTGTGGCTATTTTCATTTTACTTGGAACTGTACCAGTTTGAAATGATGAATTACAAATGTTAATGTAAACCAGTCATCAGGGCTACCTGCAACCCTCACCTGATGGCGCTTCATGGAGGAAATGCTCCAAAAGACGAGGAAAGCGAGGTGGTGTGGTTGTACAGGTGTGAGCCCACCTGTGGTCCTTGCGTATGAAGCAGGCGTGTCCAAACTTTTTCCACTGAGGGTCACATAGAGAAAAATATAGGAAGGGCTGGGCCACTGACTAGAGGGGAGGTATATAGCCTCGCCTTTAGTGTATTAAAGTGAGAAAAATCAATTAAAAGTTGGTCAAATGGGCTATATTGTTGAATATAATTACAGAAAAAAATGCCTTTATCATAGCTTTCCATAAATGGATCTTTATTGATTTATACAGAAAAAGGGTTGGCACCTTATTCTCAGAACAGCAGCTTCAGACTTCTTCTTAGTCAGGATGGTGACACCCCCCCCCCCCCCCCCCCCCACAGAGAAAGAACAATAAAGGGGAAAATGGGACTGGTACATTTCAACTTTGTTATTTAAGTTATTAGGCTTTTTAACGCACCTATTAACATTCGTTAGAAACTGTTTTCAACATTAAAAGCCTGAATTGGACTTAGTAACAGGAGTGCATATATAATTATAGTAAATTATTCTAATATCAGCCTCGCTGGGTATTTAAATCGGACCATCCTGCTGATCCGATGCCACTCGTGCAAAAAATCCAAACAAATGTCACTTGATCAAGGAGCCATCGAATCTGCATCATTTGAGATCAGCTGATTTTGCACAGTGTGTGCGCTGTGCACAGCCATGTGTACTCTGTGTGTTAACAAGAAAAACACATATAAGAAAGTGGTGCGCAAAAGTGGAGTAGTGACAGACCTGATGCACATTATTGGTATTTGTCGCATGTGTACCTGCGTACTAGTTATGTGCATGCATGCTTATGAACACACGGATACTGTGGAATATATTTTTAACTCAGCTGAAGCGGGGATGGCATTGCACTCAGTGGGAGCAGTGATGCTGCGCTTTGGACCAAAGGATGGCTGGTAGGTCAGGAGGAAACCTGGTGGTTGAGATGTGAAGGATGTCATGGAGATGGTTTTTGGTCACTTTGGTTCTCATTCTGCTTTTGTTCTGCGTTAACAGAGAAAATGTTTGCTCACATATGTATGTTGAGCTGGACAGGCTGATCGTTCTTTTGTTCTTTCATCAGAGGAAAATTGTCTTGTGATGAGTTGGGCGACCTCATACCTGGCTATTGTAGCCTTTTCCTGGACTTTTTGAGCGTGAAAAAAATACTCTTGCTGACCCTACAGGATTTGCTTTACTTTCTGCTCTCGCGCAGCACCAGTGTCAGATGCGTAAGCCTGATGTTTGGTTTCGTAGTGTCGTCGTACATTATACTCTTCCATCACTGCCACAGTTTCAGTGCAAATCCAACAGACACACTTCCCCTGGAATTCTTTGAAGAAATATTCACTCTCCCATCGTGTCTGAAACTTTCTGCATTCACGTTCTACCTTATGTTTCTTTGGTTCGGCCATGTTTGGTAACCTGGGGGTAAATTTCTTCTGTGACTGTCCTTTTTTGGTGGAGCAACTGCCTTGTTCAACAGTAGCTCCCCCTGGTGTTAAAACTAAGAAGTGTAATACACTCAGGTTCAAATGTGGGCCATATTCTAGTCTATTTATAAAATTTCTTGTGGGCCAATTAAAAATGGACTATGGGCTGCAGTTTGCCCGCGGGCCGTAGTTTGGACACCCCCGGTATAAAGAGTCCCGGGCTGTGGCCTCCTGGCTCTCCGTCTCCATCTATCATTCCTTCTCTGGAACTCACAAAGGTCTAGAGTGTAAAGATCTGGTGTTGGAGATACTGATGTTTCAGTATCAATCCGTGCATCACTGCTAAACACTACAGGCAGCGGCTGTACTGACAGTGACTTTACAGTAGTGGCTGGACATCGGTAGGGGCGTGTCCCTAGTGTGTCCCCACCCAGTCAGAGCCTCAGCAGCCATGACCCTCACCACACGTCACTGATGAAGTTCGACTACTGTCCAACGATGGTGACAAAGAACCAAAGTTCTAATAGGTTTGGATTTTTCATTATAATTTAGTTTTATTTTGTTGGACTTTTTTTCTCTAATTCCGTTAGTTTTAATTTGTTTTTAGAGCAGGTTCGCTAGTTTTTATTAGTTTTCATTTTTTTCTAAATGCTTAGTTTTAGTTTAGTTAGAAATGATGACTTCATTGACCTTCTACTGAACTGGACAGAACAGAGAAAGGATAAACAAATAAAATAAATCAAATATGAAGGATGACAGTGTGGAAACACCTCATAAAAGCCTTATTTTATATCAAGTAAATACACAAAAATCCTGTTTTTGCAGATGTAGTGGGCGCTAATTAGCTAAGATGCTAACATTTGTTAGCACCAAACTTCTGTATTTTCTCCTTTAATCCTTGTACCACGGGTGTCAAACATGCGGCCCAGGGGCCAAAACCGGCCCACCAAAGGGTCCAATCCGACCCCTGGGATGAATTTATGAAATACAAAAATTACACTCAAGATATTAACAATCAATCCTTTTAGTTTAGGGCCCATATAAAGCCTTACTTTAGTCTCAAGTGGGTCAGTTCAATAAAATACTATCATAATCTACAAATAATGACAATTCCAAATTTTTCCTCTTTGTTTTAGCGTAAAAAAAAAAAAGGGAAATTACATGAAAATGTGTACATTTACAAACTAGCCTTTCCCAAAAAAATATGACAAACCAGAAATGTCCTAACAGAAGTAAGTGCAATTTGACTAATATTCTGCCACTTACTAAAATATTTTGTGCATTTGCAGATCCATTGTGATCTGTAAGTTGTAATGCAGAGGCAGAACAGAGTTAAAATTGCACTTATTTTTCCTAATAAATTTCAGTTTTTTCCTGGTTGTTCATGTTATTCACATTTTTAAAAGGACAGGTTATAGATGTAAACGTTTCCATTAGGGATGTAATGATCACCGGTATAACGATAAACAGCAGTAAAATTGCAGACGGTTAGTATTACCGTTTAAATTCTAATTATGATAACCGTGTTTGATTACCGCACTTTTAGGGGAAAAAACCCTATGTAAAGATCTGCTTTTATGTCAAATATTTGAGTATAGTTTTACTTTATTACAGTTTTAATTGTATATACCTAATATTTGGAACCAATATTCACTTTTAAAGTCTTTGAAAAGGTTCGTTAAGCATCTGTGTGTTATTTATGCAATACATTATATACATTTTTCAAATCGGATTTTATGCATTTTTTGTGTGTTTTCTGTCCTTTTATGCTTTTATAGTAGGTTAAAGTGAAAAAATAATAGACAGATGAAATAGATGAAGTTGTGCTAAAAAAAAGATACCAAACATGGGTATTGTAAACATTTGTTTATATAGTATATAAAAACAAAATCAAAAGGACTGAAAAACAGACAAAATCGGCTCAGACCACTAAGGGTTAATATTTGAATGTTTCTGCAACAGAAAGTACATTGTACCAATTATTTTATTTATTTGTTTTTTTTTTTAATACAACTTGGTTAAATTATTTCAGTGTGTGTATCAGTACTTTTTGAACATTTTGAGCACAATTTCAACAATACCGCGATAATAATGATAACTGTGATAATTTTGGTCCTGATATGAGATTTTCATATCATTACATCCCTAGTCTCCATAATGTAATTTTACTTTTTTCACTATAAAACACATTGAAATGTCTGGAGTTAGCATTATTTATATATTATTATGTAATTATTTTACTGGTCTGGCCCATTTCAGATCATACTGGTGGGATATGGCCCCTGAACTAAAGTGAGTTTGACACCCCTGCCTTGTACCTTCCCTTCTCAGCTCCATCCTCTTCCTCTAAACTGGATCATCACATGTGAACTTGGTGGAGTATTTCCTTTAAAATCTGTGACGTCCATCTGAGAATCACCGTTTTTGCGTTTCCCTCTGTTTACACGCAAACGCAAAAACAGAGATTTGCCGAAAACTCCACCTTGACCAGAGTTTGTATAAACCTTCATTTTCTGTGCGCATGCCCCTTGTTGTCGTGTAAATAATAGATACAAATGCAGTGAAAAGTCTCTGTTTTCAAAAACCCCCGCCTACGTATAAACGGCCTCTAAATGATATCAGTGCCTAAATAAGTACTTGGGTGTAATTGTGAAAAAAAAAATTTTTATAGACTTGTGGTTTGCAGAAATGTTACAGTTGTGACATTGTTTTCTGTCTGGATTCTATTCCAAATGAGGAAGGAGTCATGGTTGAATATGAGTCATTCAGAATGGTATCATTATCCCAACTTAAAAAAAAAAAAAAAAGGCAGTCATTTTAAAAGTCGTCTTAAAATGCCAGTTGTAGTGTGAGTAATGCATAATTGCCATATAGTGCATTTTTCATGGGCAACAAACGAAAGAATCATTGTTCTGTGTTGATGGTGAACATCAAAGAACACTGGTTTGGATCAGGGTGAAGCTCCCTCAGATGAATCTCATGCTTGAATAATAATCAGCCTGTTTTTCTAAATATACAGACCTGTTTATCCCCATGGCTACACATTTATATGCACATTTCTCTACAGTCATTTGCAGTGGATGATGCATTTCTATCTAATCCATATTTGATCTCTACTGTTTTTTCAGCCGTAAAAGAATCCTTTCTCAGTCGAGGAAATCCCAGTCTGCAACTGTCTGCTGTTTGTCCTTTTGTCGCCCATCCCCCCCTTCTCCCCGGTGTGCATCCGTCCTGTCTCATCGCCTTTCCCAGGAGGGCGGGGCAGCGCTGTGATTGGCTCACCTACATATTCCATCATTGACAACCACGTCAAAACCCTGGTGTTCTTCATCACCATCGTTGGACAGTCGTCTAACTTCATCAGACTGTGGTGAGGGTCATGGCTGCAGAGGCACTGAGTGGGTGGGAACACACTAAGGACACGCCCCTACACGCTAGGGACACACCCCTACACATTATGGACACGCCCCTACCAATGTCCAGCCACTACTGTGTCGTTACTATCAGTACAACCCAAGGTTATTATCGTGAACGAAAACTAACGAAAGGACGAAAACTAGAATTGAAAAAACTTTTTCGTTAACTGAAATAAATAAAAACTATAATGAAAAGAAAAAAAACGATAACTAACTGAAACTGTATTGTGTGTTTACAAAAGTAACTAAAACGGATAAAAATTATGGATAAAACTCCCTTCATTTTCGTCTTTGTTAATGTCAGATTGATATGAAAGTGATTTATTTCGCTCTAGCAATTTTAGCTAGCAGCACGATATGACACTTGACGGTCCGTCACTTGTGGTTTCCAGTCGTCTTCTGGTCCCCACTCTACCTGGAAACATGGAGACTAAAGTTGGGAGAAAGCAGCAGAGTCCTGTCTGGGATTTATTTGAATACGACAACAGATAAGAAGAGAAAAGATACAACAAAACTAAAATTAATAGTAAAACCCAGAAAAGCACTCGGAGAGCACAGACCTCCACCAAGGCGGATCAGTGGGCCCCCATGCCCTCCCCACCCCCCACCAAAATTTAATCATTTGTTCCTTGTGCCAGTATCAACATTTCCTGAAATTTTCATCCAAATCCGTCCGCAACTTTTTGACTTATGTTGCACAAAGACAGACAGACAAACTAACGCTGACAAAAACATAACCTCCTTGGTGGAGGTAATAAACTAAAATTAAGCATTTAGAAAAAAAATTAAAACTAATAAAAACTAGCAAAACTGCTCTAAAAACGAATTAAAACAAACTGAATTAGAGGAAAGTCAAAACTAAACTATGATGAAAAATCCAAAACTATTAGAACCTTGCTGTCAACTCATGTAAGGACTTAAGAAACTGTCATTTGGAAAGGTTTTTTTCCAGAGGAGGATAGAGATTTGGACTACATACAAGTCCTGCTGCTTTAGCCTCACTGCACCAACAGACCAGACAGTGAAAAAAAAAAAAAACACTTATTTTTCTTGCCAGTGAGTTTTTGAGCAAATAACAGGATTGGAAGCAAGAACTAGGCCATTGAGTGGAAGTGCTGCTCTGTAAGCCGTCAGCCATGCAAATGTGTGGTTTGAGCATTTCATTTATCACAATCTGAACACTCATTGTTTTAAGCATTAGCATGATTCATTTAACCCTTTAACCCATGACGTGCCTGCGGTGAGCGTTCTGAATGTAAGATTCAATTGAAATATTCAGAAAAATTCAACTGTTAACCTGTATATACATGCAGGAACACATGGGAGTATTGGGACAAATCCAGGTGTGTTAATCTGATTTATTCTAATCAGATTAGACTGGTGTGTCCAACCTTTTTTTGTCTCCTGACCCCATTTTAACAACACAAAGTTCTTGCGACCCCAGATATTCAAAACGGAGACTTCTATTTTTTTTTTTCTGAAATTAATTTGTTTCTGATCCTGTAATAGTTTTCTGTCCTCTGTTTCAAATGCAGGTTAATTTTAGAGGACATTCAGTCTATATAATAGAAATGAGTATGGACAGAGGCAGAAAAGCCAGGTGTGGAATACTGAACAAACAAGAACTCAAACTATGAATTATGAAAGAGCTGCAGCATCTGAGACTGACCACAATGAACATTTGACAGAGAAACAGAACCACAGAGAAACAGAACCACAGATAAACGGAACCACAGAGAAACAGAACCACAGAGAAACGGAACCACAGAGAAACAGAACCACAGATAAACGGAACCACAGAGAAACAGAACCACAGAGAAACGGAACCACAGAGAAACAGAACCACAGAGAAACAGAACCACAGATAAACGGAACCACAAAGAAACGGAACCACAGAGAAACAGAATCATAATGCTGCAGTTTCACAACCACAGTTTGGGATTGGCTCTGTCAACTCAACACAGATTTTTTTTTTTTTTTTTTTTGTCAATTGCTAGAAATTTCAGGCGACCCCATGTGGGGTCCCGACCCCAAGGCTGAAAAACACTAGATTAGACTGTTTACATGATCACTAATAATCTGAGAACTCCAGATATCAGATAATGATGATAATTACAGTTTGTTTTGGGTTTTTTTTTCGCACGTGTTCAGACGTAACAGAACTAAATAAATCAGATGAACCTGTTGACATGCAGGAAGACATGGGAGGACTGGGACAAATACAGATGTGTCAATTTGATAGATTGTAATCACATTACTGCTGTTACCTGATCAAACAGATCAGGTTAGACTGTTTACATGATCAATAATAATCTGATAAATCCAGAAATCAGATAATGATCGAGTATTAGTGTTAATGTAAACAGGCTGATTGACATCTGTCATAGATAATATAGACTGGTAATACTGTGTGTAGATAGATAGATAGATAGATAGATAGACAGACAGACATACTGTTACATAGTATTAACGCTCCATAAAACTAATCGTGGTCTACAGAGGAGTGTACGGAGGGGCGGCCTGTTGGCTCACCTGATGGATCACATACAATATAGACCAAAACACACACACACACATACACACACACACACACAGGCCTATGATGATTCAGTGATATAATGGAGGTCGTTCCACAGTCTGTTCCTGCTGTATCTGCTCTTTAGTATCCGTGTTGCCTTCAGGGCCTTTGAGAATCCCCCCTTTGTTCTGCACTGGGACATTTCCTCATAAAATATGTACAAGTGCAGCATACTGAGCAGCAGCACCATGACTACTGTCGCACAATGAACACCGAACCACTGAGTATTGATTACACATCATTTCTATCTGTGATTTATGAAGGCAAACAGTTGCAGTGCAGGGTGTGGCATCCCTCTGCAGTTTGTCACCACGCAGACTACCTACAGTGTGCAGGCCAGCGTCGTTCGGTTCCCTCCGTCTGTCTGTAGAAGCTGTAAAATACCGCCCCGGGGCAAACTCTGAAATATCTGTATGACACCTCCAACCATCCCCTCAGCTCAGATGGGCCTAAATGATTTGAGCTGGAGGGGTGAAAATCCCAGGCTTTGATTTAGTAAAGGCCACGCCAGTGCAGATTTCCCAGAAGAGGGCCAGTTCACAGATAGATATATTTCCAGAGGTAAATGGGTAAATGCTGAACTCATTTCCAATTATGGTTTAAAGAGACGGATTGAGTTCAGAGCCAGCGAGTCAAAGGAGGACGAAGAACCCAGCCGTCACATACAGTTATGGGACCCAAGGTTCTAATAGTTTAGGATTTTTCATCACACTGTAAAAAAAAAAACTCAGAAAAAAACTGTATTATTCCAGCAGCAGGGTTAGAATAATACTGTTAAATAATGGAAAATAACCATATCATAAAAATACAGTATTTTCCATCATTAAAATACAGTTTTTTGCCCTAACTTTACATGAGATTTTGTGTATTTTTTTTTTTTTTTTGACTTTTTAATGTTTAATAAAGAATATTTTCATGTATTAAAACAATCAAATTACATATATATATATATATATATATATATATATATATATATATATATATATATATATATATATATATACATATAGATATATATATATATAGATATATATAGATATATATAGATATATATATATATATATATATAAATAATTTCCAATGAGACTAAGTTGTACAATCCACTGATAAAACTGTATTTGGACAGTTTATCAGTGCTTATACATGTTATACATTCACAAAAATACATTTATTCAACATTGTTGTGAAACCTCCTGTAATTACACAAGATATTTGTCAATTAACAAACAAGTCTTGTTAAACTTACAGAACAAATACTTTTTTAATGGTTAATTGTCAGTAATTTTATCTCGTTTTTTTTTTTGTTTTTTTTACAGTATTAAACTTTAAATTAACAGTTTAATCTCATTAATAGGAAAGAAATATTTGTGAAATTCTGATACATTTGCAAATGTATTTTAACTGTATTTTTCTGTGAAAAATGAAAAATTTCTTTTAAAAAATTGAAATTTTATGGTTATTCACAGTTACAGTTTTTTCATGTTATTTTACATTTGACATGTAAAATCACAGTCTGTTTTTGTCATTTCATTGATATTTTCCTGTATCTTAAAAATACAAGAAAAATCTGTGAAATAAACAGTTTAAAATAAACAGTTTTTACAGTGTATAGTTTAGTTTTATTTAGTTTTGACTTTTTTTTTTCTCTAATTCAGTTCGTTTTAAGTCGTTTTTAGAGCAGGTTTGCTCGTTTTTATTAGTTTTCTTTTTTTTCTAAATGCTTAGTTTTAGTTTAGTTTTAGTATTAATTTTAGTTTAGTTGTATCTTTTCTCTTCTTCTCCGTCGTATTCAAATAAATCCCAGACAGGACTCTGCTGCTTTCTCCCAACTTTAGTCTCCATGTTTCCAGGTAGAGTGGGGACCAGAAAACGACTGGAAACCACAAGTGACGGACCGTCAAGTGTCGTATGGTTCCGCTAGCTGAAACTGCTAGAGCAAAATAAATCAATTTCATATGAATCTGACATTGACAAAGATGAAAATGAAGGGAACTTTATCCATAATTTTTATCCATTTTAGTTAGTTTTGTAAACACACATTACAGTTTCAGTTAATTATAGTTTTTTTTTTCTTTTAGAAATGTCAGCAAAGTACCAGCTTTTTTTGTTTTTTATTAAATAAGTGCCTGTATTGGAAACATCATGATGCAACAGTTTTGTCAGATACAGTTTTTAAAATTTTTATGGAATGTTCTTTGCAAGATTATTGTTAACGAAAACTAACGAGATGATGTAAACTAGAATTGAAAAAACATTTTCGTTAACTGAAATAAATAAAAACTATAATTAAAAGAAAAAACTATAACTAACTGAAACTGTATTGCGTGTTTACAAATCTAACTAAAACGGATAAAAATTATGGATAAAATTCCCTTCGTTTTCATCTTTGTCAATGTCGGATTGATACCAAAGCGATTTATTTCACTCCAGCAATTTTATCTGCTGGCACCATACAACACTTGACGGTCCGTCACTTGTGGTTTCCAGTCGTCTTCTGGTCCCCACTCTACCTGGAAACATGGAGACTAAAGTTGGGAGAAAGCAGCAGAGTCCTGTCTGGGATTTATTTGAATACGATGGAGAAGAAGAGAAAAGATACGACAAAACTAAAATTAATACTAAAACTAAACTAAAACTAAGCATTTAGAAAAAATGAAAACTAATAAAAACTAGCAAACCTGCTCTAAAAACGAATTAAAACGAACTGAATTAGAGAAAAAAAGTCAAAACTGAATAAAACTAAACTATAATGTAAAATCCAAAACTATTAGAACCTTGGTCCTTTGTGGTGGACAGTTTTCTTTTCTTTTTAGCTTACCAGCCGACAGGCCGTAAGCTACTGTCGTCATCCAGCATCCGGCAGCGGCGTCTGTCGTCCATTACAAAAATTTCAATCGTCTTCTTCTCCGAAACTACAATTCCGATTGACTTCAAACTTGGTATACAGCTTCTTTATGATAATGTCCACAAAAGTTAATGAAATTATGTGGATCCGGATCTGATTCTGGATTTGGTGTGACTTTGAATAACTTTCCCATTATAAGAGATAGGAAGTGGATTGATCCAATAAATCAGTATCAATGATATCAAGTTGGAATTTGAATTTACTTTTACTTATGGGGAAAAAATTTCAATCGTCTTCTTCTCCGAAACTCCAGTTCTGATTGACTTCAAACTTGGTATACAGCTTCTGTATGATGATGTCAACACAAGGTATTAAAATTATTTTGATCTGGATCTGATCCTGGATTTGGTGCGACTTTGAAAAATGTTCCCATTACAACAGATAGGGAGTGGATTGATCCAATAAATCAGTAAGTATCAATGATATCAAGTTGGAATTTGAATTTTTTACAGATCTGATTGGAATACGACCAAAACATGGGCAATTTCTGTAATATAATAAATACACAGAACTGGGTGATAATAAATGGCATCTGGATACATTTCCCAAAGCTTTTAATTTGGCCGGTAAGCTACAGGGCCATTGGTCCTATTTTTTATGTATAAAATTGTGAAACTCTTGTCCACAAACGTTGACAGAAAACCCATAGCTGGGTCTGAGGAGGTTAATCATAGTTTTTATTTATTTCAGTTAACAAAAATGTTTTTTCAATTCTAGTTTTCGTCATATTGTTCGTTTTCGTCAACAATAATAACCTTGGTGTGAGGGGAGCCAAGGTCCTGGGAGTCCTACCACGCCACCCTGAGTGCGAGGGCTGATTTTCCATCTGCGTGGTTTTCTCCTGAACATCCAGGCAGCAGTCGGAGGCCCGGGTTCTGAGTCGGTGCCAGACGCTCATAAAAGCCCCAATGGTTCGAAGTTTAGAGAACAAACCTAGCAACCGTGGAGAGAAAGTGAAGCAGCCGGCTCCTTTTGTCCGAAGTCCGCTTTAAGACTGTGTTTCAGCAGATTATTGTCCTGGATGATAACTCCTCCAGCACAATGCGTCATTTCAGAAGAGCTTTGGCAAAAGTGTTTTAAAGTCAGCAGCGAGTCAATGATATGGAGAGGGGGAGGTGACAGCGGGTTTAGAACTGCCGCTTTGAGAGGCGGTGAGAGAGGTGCAACCGCCGCCACGGCGTCTGAAAGGACGACTGTTAGCGTGTTAGCGTGTTTGTTCACTCGGCCTTTTCATTTTGGGTTCCTGTCGACAGGACTGAAGAAAGACTGAAGTCCAACGCAAATCCTGTTTGAACATCTTGTACTTAACAGTTTGGGATTTTACCTGGAAACAAACATCTATTTGTTTTTTGTTTGTTTGTTTGTTTGTTTTTTAAATAAAAAGAATTTAAAAAATAAAAAAAATAAAATAAAAATTTTAAAAAGTAAAATAAAATAAATAATAAAATAAAAAATAAAATTTAAAAAGATAAGAAAATGAAAAAATAAATAAAATAATGTTAAAATAATAAATAAAATCAAATAAAAAAAATGAAAAATAAACATAAATTAAATTTTTTAAAAATTGAAACAAAACAAAAATTTTTTAAAAATCCCAAAAAAAACCCCAAACATTATTTGTCTTTTAGCAGATGTAATCCCCAAGGTGGAAATGTACTTGTAAAACACAAAAAAGATTATCCTCCTTCAACATTAAAAGACTGACTTGTCTGGTCTGAAACTCTTATGCATATTTGAACGTCCATCTGGAACATTTTGGGGGGGTGGCTGTTGTCAGAAAAGGGTATGGGTTAGATATATCAACTAAATCCAAACTCATTTTCTGACTCCAGGGCTTTCTGACACTGGTGGGCACTGAACATTTGTGTGAGCGAAGATGTTAAGGTGGACTTTTATTTTTGCCTGTGATAATACACATTTGACTTATGAACATTTTGGTCCAACTGTTATGAACTGTTGTCAGCGGGTCACATGACATGTCTGTTCTACTCCATTATGTGCACTTTTCACATCTTACTTGAAAATCACAAAGACAACATCATTCTAGTCAGTGAAAGGCCATATTATAACTGACTCACAGGGCCGGATCTAGGTTTGCGTGTATGAAAACGTGCGCAAACTCATTACACACACAAAAAATGTACAAACTGATTTACTAACAGTGCACAATAAGGGTTGCGTCTTTCAAAGGTGCAAAATAGTGCGTCTGCATCCAGTTATTACATTTGCTGCAATGACTATGAAATATGGGGCGTTACCATGACACTGTGCATGTGCTGGGAGGAGGACACAAGAGGACCATGAGTTCATGGAACAGTGTCCATGGTTGGATCTGGGACAACAACATGTCCTTACTGCTGATTGGAACAGGACAAATGAGGACATCTGATTGGCTCTGTGGGAATAGACACGCCCATATTTGGTGCCTCAGTACTGTGGACGTAGACACGGTCCATTAAATATGGGTCCAGTCCCATGGCTCAGTACCAGGTCCAGAAGCATGTCGGTTTCTATAAAACTATACAGCGATTCAGACAGATTTTATAGACACTATGTCCATTTATGACCTTATAACAGTTGTTTTAATGCAGGTGTTTACTTTTTACCTAGTGCTGCTCGGATATTTTATGGCAAGAGGAGGAAGACTGTTGTCACGGCAACTGACGAGGAGGTCGATGACGATGTCCAGTAACTAAGGATTCAACTATAAGGTTGAAATGTTGAATTTCAGAGTATTTCAAAGAGTGGTCTATAAAGGGTTAAAGTAGCTCCACCTACAACAGCTATTTAATATAAATATAAATATGAATGAATGAATGAATGAATGAATGAATTTATTTTTGGTTTTACATCAATCATTGTACTCAGTACATTAATCGTAATAAACATAAAAACCAAAAAAAGGAACAGGCTAGAAGCAAAAGCTGATTTTTTTGCCTCTCCTTTTCACCTAAAACACTGCATACATCACTTTAAATGTGTACAGCATCGAGCATTCACACCATAATAATAAAAAATAAAATAAAAAAATATAATGGTAACATGGTTGTCCATGGCTGATACTTTGTCATTATTAATCTAATGATGTCAGTCAGTGCTTAAATGCTTTAACTGCATTTCACTGCTCACACTGTGGATTAAGTTGGTTTTCATACATGACTTTTAATTATAGTGGAGGTTTTTTTTAATTTTTTAAAATTTTTTTGCATCATTACGTCCGCCAGGAGGTATTGTGATCACTTTGGTTTGTGTGTTTGCGTGCGTGTTTGTTTGTTTGTAAGATAACTCAAAAAGTTATGGACGGATTTTCATGATGATGATGTGGTGATGGGGGGGGCAGATCTGTCTTGGCGGAGGTCTGCACTGTCAGAGTGTTTTTCTTGTTGTTTTTGTGTTTTCACTTCCTCCATACTTACCTACAATCCAGGCATAAAACACACATACCGTTTTGAAAACATGCTCTGTTGTCATGCACAAGCTGTTTTTTTTCCCCCACAGCCCAGATGCTGTTTGTGAAGAACAGAACTGTACTAAAGGTGCCTGGTTCTTCCACTGATGATGGACATGGATGTCAGAGGCAGCAGGTGTGTCATGGAGCTGAAACCACGCAGAGCAAATGTTGGGTCTCTGTTCCACACAAGAATAAATCAACATGAGCGCAGAAATTCAGCAGGCTTTTCCCCAACGTCACATTCCAGTGTGTGTGTGGAGGTGGAGGAGGAGGTGGAGCTCTGTCTGAGTTAGAGGGACCTTGAAATATTCAAATGCAACACCCTGTCTTAGTCTGCATGAGCTTCTCAGCCCTGGAGTAACAGGAGCGATCAGGCACCAACAGGGCCAAATGTGCAGATACAACCGGCATATTAGATTAAAATAAACGCACCGCCTTCACATCTAATGCAGCTCATATTTTGCATGTGTTTGAAAATACGCTGCTCATAAAATGTGGATGTGACCTTGTCCACATCTGAGCGTGTCTCCACACAGATGTACAGTCGGAGCAGCCGTTTGTCATGTGACGCAGCTTTGTGTTCATTAAGGCGCCGTCAACCCTTTCACCAACAGGAGAAACGTCGTCATTTAAACTGACGATGGCAGACAACTGCTAAGTACCCACACAGGTCAGAGGTCAGGACGGCAGTGGGAATGAGCTGTCACAGTGGAACACCATCTTCTGCCCACTTCCTGTCTCTGTTTTCGGTCTAATCAATGTGATACCATGAATTATGTACAGATAATACGCCACTTTTAATTTGGCGTGTTATCTGTACGCATTATAAGCTTTCAGCGTGTATATTTACGCTGCGTAAAATAACACACTGTTAGCGTGATTGGCAGCTAGCGCGATTAACACTTAGGTTTAGGGTTAGCGATTAGCGACTAGCGCATTGACACGCCATCAAATGAAGTTAAATAACACGCGAAACGATGAAAATGCGTACGTATAGCACACCAAATGCAATAAACTGGCGTCACATACAACGCGATTTCATGAGATCAGTTCGCTCTAATAGTTTATTGTATCAGTGTATTCTGATGCGCAACAGAAAACACATCTATTCCAGTAACAAAATACAGCAGTAAACTCCTAGTTTCCTGTTCACATTTGCAGAACATCTTTAAGGTTTTACCATTTGCAGCTTTTGTAAAAACCTGTTTAGTTATCAGAGTAGTGATGGACGGGTCACGAACGAATTCTTTAAAAGAATTGATTCATTAAAGTGAACAAATTGAATTGATTTGTGAACGCAACTGAATGGATTCAGCAGCTCTTTGTTAATATGACTGTTTATTCTCACATACACTAGTCAGAATCACTCATTCAGTCAGAGGTGGAAGTGCTGTGGGACGCACCGGGCAGCAGGTCGTCTCCACAGCAACGTATCTGATTGTATCAAGACTAGTTACCGGTGACGGACGGACCGAGCCGAGGTAGTGAACCACTGAAGATAGATAGATAGATAGATAGATAGATAGATAGATAGATAGATAGATAGATAGATAGATAGATAGATAGATAGATAGATAGATAGATAGATAGATAGATAGATAGATAGACAGAATGATAGAACGATAGAACGATAGATAGAACGAACGATAGAACGATAGAACGATAGATAGATAGAACGATAGATAGATAGAACAATAGATAGATAGATAGATAGACAGAATGATAGAACGATAGAACGAACGATAGAACGAACGATAGAACGATAGATAGATAGAACAATAGATAGATAGATAGATAGATAGATAGATAGAATGATAGAACGATAGATAGAACGATAGAACGATAGATAGAACGATAGATAGAACGATAGATAGATAGAACGATAGATAGATAGATAGATAGATAGATAGATAGATAGATAGATAGATAGATAGATAGATAGATAGATAGATAGATAGATAGATAGACAGAATGATAGAACGATAGAACGAACGATAGAACGAATGATAGAACGATAGATAGATAGAACGATAGAACGATAGAACGATAGAACGATAGATAGATAGAACGATAGAACGATAGATAGAACGATAGATAGAACGATAGATAGATAGATAGATAGATAGATAGATAGATAGATAGATAGATAGATAGATAGATAGATAGATAGATAGATAGATAGAATGAATGATAGAATGATAGAACGATAGATAGAACGATAGATAGATCAATAGATAGATAGAACGATAGATAGATAGAACGATAGATAGAACGATAGAACGATAGAACGATAGATAGATAGATAGATAGATAGATAGATAGATAGATAGATAGATAGATAGATAGATAGATAGATAGATAGATAACAGTAGTACAATGTTTATGTACTGGTGTAAAATCTTTTCTATCTTTACTTTTCTCCTTCCATTCTTCTCAGATGGACAGAACACACTCATGTTAAGGCTCAGAGCTGTTTGTACTTCCACTTGTCCACTGGTGTTGTGCATTAAACATGTTCAGCACTTTGGTTCCGCCAGTTCATGACCAACGCCTGTTAGATTTTCTCATTTAAAAAAAAAAAAATTGGTGAATCAAATGAATCGAATCAATTCACAACAGATGAAGGAACCAAAAGAATCGAGTTCGTAAAAAACAATCGGGTTTCTCATCACTACGTCAGAGTAAATATCAGGTGTAACAGAAACACGCAAAGCCGTAAAATATTTTCAATATCTTTACTATATTAGCTTGTTTTCCTGGACTTTGCTCATCAACGTCAGAGGAGTTGAAGTGTTTCTCAATGAGTTAAGAAAAAAAAAAAAAAAAATTAGATGGTTTTGTAGTTTTACTTCAGAAATGAACTGATGTTGAACAGCAGGATGGAAAACCTGGACAGAAGACAGATGATATAATAGAAGGAACCACTACAACGTGTGTGTGTGTGTGTGTGTGTGTGTGTGTGTGTGTGTGTGTGTGTGTGTGTGTGTGTGTGTGACCTGAACCCACTCCACAGAGCTACATCATATCCAACAGATTGGCTAATGTGCAGCATCAACATATGGGCTGAAAATGTCCATATGAGCATCAGAATATCTACAACAAACCAGTACTTTTTATTTCACAGCCCCAGCAGGAGGATGATTGGCACTGCTGACACTCAAACGACTCCCTAGAGATAAACAGCGTGAACTGACATGTTGATTCTGAAATGTAATCTTGGACACCTCCTGAAATGATAATGGCTGAGCGTACACTGTTAGACTGAGACAAAGAGTAGAAGGTCCAGAGTTAAGAGGGAGGAGTTGTGTCTGTACAGCTCAGATGTCTGGTCTGGGAAAAAAAAGCACTACTGTCCTTCCAGATAAATCAGGGCTCTCAAACATATGGCCTGGGGGCCACATGCGTCTCGCCAAAGGTTCCAAATCTGGCCTGTGGGATGAATTTGCAAAATCAAAAATTCCAGTCTTGAATTGAATTAAGCAAAAAAAAAAAAAAAAAAAAAAGCTTGAATTAAGGAAAAATGTTGAATTAAGCAAAAGCAATCTTCAGTTAAGTAAAAAAAAATCTTGAATTAAGCAAAAAAAAAAAAAAAATCTTAAGTTCAGCAAAAAATCTTGAATCAAGCAAAAATTCTTGAATTAACAACTTCAAATTTTTGTCTTTGTTTTAGCGCAAAAAATAACATTAAATTATGAAAATATTTACATTTACAAATTATCCTGTCACAATAAAATGTGAATAACCTGAACAAATATGGACAACCTGAAATATCTAAAGAAAATTCAGCACAATTTGAACTATTTTCTTCCTGTTCCTCAGTGTTTCGTGTCTTTGTAGATCTGATCCATAATGCACATGGAGAAATGATAAGATGAGGCAGAATATTGTTAAAATTGCACTAAATTTTCTTCAGAAATTTCAGTTTTTTCAGGTTCTGCACATCTTTTTTGTTTGGATAGTTTATACAAGTAAGTATTTTCATAAATTAATTGGGGGTTTTTTTGGACTAAAATGAAAACATACATTTGCAGTTGTCATTATTTATAGGTTATTCTGTTATTATTTTACTGGTCCGGCCCACTGGAGATCAAATCAGACTGAATGTGGAACCTGAAAGAACATGAGTTTGAGAGCCCTGGTGTACACCTGACCTACCTCTGAATAGATCAGTGTCTCTCTCTCTCTCTCTTTCTCTCTCACATGTCACTCAGTACATGTGAGGTACATATGTACGTCTGCACATGTGCAGATGTGATCGGCCCCTGTCCATGGTCCTGAACCTTAAAGCTGTGGTAGACTTTCATCACCAGTTTTCCCTCAGATCTGTCCATCCTCAGTCTCATGAATCCGTTCATCTTTCTGTCATTACTCACCTGAATCTTTTCCCTCACAGTGAACAGTTTCTTAGTTCCATCCACCACAAACAAACCATTGTTGTGGCTAAAATAACGAAGAAACGACGACTTCGGGATGGTCTCAGGAATCTCTCCCATTCTTTATTCAACAGGGGTTTTACACAGGGGCTGTGCACATCAGTACTACCATAGAAGGGACTAACCATTCACTATGTGCGTGATACACTCTTTTTGATGTTATTTTGTTTTGAACATCCTCTTTCCTGCTTCCACATCAGATTTCCACAGGTCATGGTGACCTGAACACACAAACATGATTTACCAGAAGTTACTCAACTTAGACAAGATAACAAGATCCACACACTGAAGACCTTATCAAAATACCACAAGTGACACTGAACAGATGGTGGTACTGTGGAAACAGGACAAATGAAAATCACAACATTAAAGCGTTTTTACTTTGAATGCCACACTGTGTGTTTACAAACAGAGCCGGGAGGGAATTCGGGCATCTGAGGACGTTTGTCACAACATGCATTGTGGGAGATGGAGCTTCAGCCGTTTCCGCATCATGTTTGTTACAGCTGCTGTCTAAGGCTGCCGCTGCGCCGATAATGTGGCTGCGTGAACCTCTGCTTCCCACAACGCACGTCACGACAAATTTCCAAAAATGCCTGAGTTACCTACCAGCTCTGTTTGTAATTAGATTACTTGAATTAATAATAACCTCTGCCAAGTGTAACAGCGAAGGTTATTACTAATTTGGGGTTAGGTTTAGGGTTAGCGATGAGCAGCTAGCGCGGTTAGGGTCAGGTTTAGGGTTAGCAATTAGTGGCTAGCGCGATTAGCAGTTAGGTTTAGGGTTAGCGTGATTAGCGCGATTAGCAGTTAGGTTTAGGGTTAGCGATTAGTGGCCAGTGCGATTAGCAGTTAGCTTTAGGTTTAGAGTTAGCGATTAGCGGCTAGCGCAATTAGCAGTTATGGTTAGGTTTAGTGATTAGCGGCTAGCACAATTAGTGGTTAGGGTTAAGTTTAGTGTTAGCGATTAGCAGTTAGTGCAATTAGTGGTTAGGTTTAGGGTTAGTGATTAGCAGCTAACGCGATTAGAGGTAAGCTTTGGGTTTAGAGTTAGGGTTAGCGATTAGCAGCTTGTGCGATTAGCGGTTAGGGTTAGGTTTAGCGATTAGCAGCTAGTGCGATTAGCGGTTAGGGTTAGGTTTAGGGTTAGTGATTAGCAGCTAGCACAATTAGAGGTTAGCTTTAGGTTTAGAGTTAGGGTTAGCGATTAGCAGCTAGTGCGATTAGCGGTTAGGGTTAGGTTTAGGGTTAGTGATTTCATTTTAGCGAGGTTATGTTTTCATCTGGTTTTGTTTGTTTGTCTGTTAGCAAGATAACTTAAAAAGTTATGGATGGATTTTGGTGAAATTTTCAGGAAATGTTGATACTGGCACAAGGAACAAATGATGACATTTTGGTGGTGATGGGGGCTGGGGGGGGCGGGTTTTTTTGTTTGTTTTTTGTCTCTCTGTTGTCTCTCTGACTGATCTGCCATGGCGGGGGTTTGCACTCACCCAGTGCTTTTCTACTTACTCTTGTATTTCAGTGCGTTAACTCCTCCCTTTTTGGAGAACAGATCATGTTTGTACTGAGTGTGTTTGCCTCACTTATCGTACACTTTAACCCTAAACGTGGTGGCCAGTGTGCCTCTTCATACTGATGTGGTAGTGGACCATAAAAGTGAAGGGAGTACCCCACCCCACCCCACCCCCCCGGTACTGTGGTTGGCTGCTGTTTGCTCTGTTCACATTCACATGCTTGGCCTTTTCCTCTGCTCTGAACGGCATTAGCTCTGGGGCTGGGTCGTAAACAGATACAAGCTCTTAAACACACACACTCGTAAA
The DNA here is from genome assembly GCF_902148855.1 of Sphaeramia orbicularis. Lineage (NCBI taxonomy): Eukaryota > Metazoa > Chordata > Actinopteri > Kurtiformes > Apogonidae > Sphaeramia > Sphaeramia orbicularis. The sequence goes on along the minus strand of NC_043959.1, from coordinate 12,541,575 downwards.
GAATATTCACCCAAATTCTGCCTGAAGATAGACTCAGGAAAACTGCACGACTGATCACAAACATGTACGTGATTTAAACAACTGTTGAGTTGAATCCCCAAGCACTGCAGGTTTTCACCCATGGAATTATAATGCCTTTTACTCTAAATCAGCGGTGTCAAACATGCGGCCCGGGGTCCAAATGTGGCCCGCCAAAGGGTCCAGTCCGGCCCTTGGGATGTTTTTGCAAAGTCAAAAATTCCACAGTCTTGAATTGAATTAAGCAAAAAAAAAAAAAATTAGCTTCAATTAAGGAAAAAATGTTGAATTAAGCAAAAAAAAAAAAAAAATCTTCAATTAAATAAAAAAAAAAAAATATTAAATTTAGTAAAAAATCTTGAATTAACAACTTAAAATTTGTTTCTTTGTTTTACTGCAAAAAACATTAACATTAACATTAAATTATGAAAATATTTACATTTACAAACTATCCCGTAAAAATAAAATGTGAATAACCTGAACAAATATGAACAACCTGAAATGTCTAAAGAAAATTCAGCCCGATTTGAACTATTTTCTGCCTGTGTTTAGTGTCTTTGTAGATCTGATCCATAATGCACATGTAGAAATGATAAGTCGAGGCAGAATATTGTTAAAATTGTGCTTATTTTTCTCAAGAAATTTCAGTTTTTTCAGGTTATTCACATCTTTTTTTTTTTTTTTTTTTTGGGATAGTTTATAAAAGTAAGTATTTTCATAATTGAATGTTGTTTTTTTTCTTTACCCTAAAACAAAGACAAAAATTTGACGAGTTGTCATTATTTATATATTATTATGTTATTTTTTTTACTGGTCCGGCCCACTGCAGATCAAATTTAGCTGAATGTGGCCCCTGAACTAAAATGAGTTTGACACCCCTGCTCTAAATACTTCTGTTCTTTTGCCTGTTTTCTTTGCATTTGGCTTGGAGGTGGAATGAAAAAGGAGAATAAAAATCAAATGAAACCTAAAAGAACCAGATGCTTTTCATACGGTTCGTTCATTAAATAAGGGACTGGAAAACAGTCATCTGCTTTAACGTACACCACAGCAGAAATGGAATAATCCATTTATTTGGTGACAGATTTAGACACCCACTCTACTGTTTAGTTTATTCTACAGCTGCCAAATAAAGCAGTTTTTACTCGAGTCTAGACAATATCCACATTCTACTGCATTCTGGTATCGTGCATATTCATATACAGACAGGTGACACATTATACAAAGAGCCTGAATAGATGAACGGAGAAACCAGTGCAGATGTGTTCACACATGGTACAGAAGCAGTAATTAAAACCAAATGCATGCACTACAGCCTGTGTAGAACTGCTGAGCATGCCCAGACCGTTCTGATTTGGAATCAAGACAGAAGACGAAAAGTTCTAAGTGACTTTGAATGAGGGTTCGTTGTCGGGGCAAGAATGGAAGAGGATTCAGTCACAAAGGCTCTGATTGAAAAAGAAGAGAAACTGTTTTAGTGAGAAGAGGAACTCAAGTGAGAAACACCAGTAAACATGGAAATGACCAAAAACGGACAAACAGCAACTGACTGGGAGTTGATGAGTTTCCATGACCCTTAGAAATACGCAAAATGTAACTTATGCAATAGAAAAGTGGTAATGGAAACTCTGAGATGTCGCAAAAACTGTCAAAGATGGAAAAAAAAAAAGTTTTTCATGAGGTGGTTTTTGAGTCGTTTGGATCTAGAAGTAGAGGAGAAGTTTGGGCATGACAAAGGTAGTCCAACAGGACAGAAGTATGGAAGAGCTGCAGCATCTGAAACCCACCACAGGGAACATCTGACAGAGAAACAGAACCACAGAGAAACAGAACCACAGATGAACAGAACCATAGATAAACAGAACCTCAGATAAACAGAACCACAGAGAAACAGAACCACAGATGAACAGAACCATAGATAAACAGAACCTCAGATAAACAGAACCACAGATGAACAGAACCACAAATAAACAGAACCACAGATAAACAGAACCTCAGAGAAACAGAACCACAGAGAAACAGAACCACAGATAAACAGAACCACAGATGAACAGAACCTCAGATAAAAAGAACCATAGAGAAATAAAACCACAGATGAACAGAACCACAAATAAACAGAACCACAGAGAAATAGAACCTCAGATAAACAGAACCACAGAGAAACAGAACTGCAGAGAAACAGAAACAGAACCACAGAGAAACAGAACCACAGATAAACAGAACCACAGATAAACAGAACCACAGATAAACAACCACAGATGAACAGAACCACAGATGAACAGAACCATAGATAAACAGAACCTCAGATAAACAGAACCACAGATAAACAGAACCACAGAGAACAGAACCACAGATGAACAGAACCACAGATAAACAGAACCACGGCGAACAGAACCACAGATAAACAGAACCACAAATGAACAGAACCACAGATAAATAGAACCACAGATTAACAGAACCACAGATAAACAAGCACAGATAAAAAGAACCACAGATAAACAGAACCACAGAGAAACAGAACCACAGATGAAACAGAATCACAGATGAACAGAACCATAGATAAACAGAACCTCAGATAAATAGAACCACAGAGAAACAGAACCACAGAGAAACAGAACCACAAATGAACAGAACCACAGATAAATAGAACCACAGAGAAACAGAACTGCAGAGAAACAGAAACAGAACCACAGATGAACAGAACCACAGTAAATAGAACCACAGAGAAACAGAACCACAGATAAACAGTAACCACAGATGACAGAACCACAGATATGACAGAACCACAGATGAACAGAACCACAAAATAAACAGAACCACAGATAAACAGAACCACAGATAAACAGAACCATAAATGAACAGAACCACAGAGAAACAGAACCACAGAGAAACAGAACCACAGAGAAACAGAACCTCAGATAAACAGAACCTCAGATGAACAGAACCACAGATAAACAGAACCTCAGATGAGCAGAACCACAGATGAACAGAACCACAGAGAACAGAACCACAGATGAACAGAACCACAGATAAAGAGAACCTCAGATAAACAGAACCTCAGATGAACAGAACCACAGATGAACAGAACCACAGATAAAGAGAACCTCAGATAAACAGAACCTCAGATGAACAGAACCACAGATGAACAGAACCACAGATAAACAGAACCTCAGATGAACAGAACCACAGATAAACAGAACCTCAGATGAACAGAACCTCAGATGAACAGAACCACAAATAAACAGAACCACAGATAAACAGAACCATAAATGAACAGAACCACAGATAAACAGAACCACAGAGAAACAGAACCACAGATAAACAGAACCTCAGATGAGCAGAACCACAGATGAACAGAACCACAGAGAAACAGAACCACAGATGAACAGAACCACAGATAAAGAGAACCTCAGATAAACAGAACCTCAGATGAACAGAACCACAGATGAACAGAACCACAGATAAACAGAACCTCAGATGAACAGAACCTCAGATGAACAGAACCACAGATAAACAGAACCTCAGATGAACAGAACCACAGATAAACAGAACCTCAGATAAACAGAACCTCAGATGAACAGAACCTCAGATGAACAGAACCACAGATAAACAGAACCTCAGATGAACAGAACCACAGATGAACAGAACCACAGTGCTTCAGTTTCACACTCACAGTTTGTTTGCTATGGATTGGGGTTGGCTCTGTCAACTCAACACAGATTTATATTAGGAATTTTTTTTTTTTTTTTTTTAAATCAATCACTAGACATTACAATCGACCCCACAAGGTTGAAAAACACTCTTATAGTGCATCTGAAAAGTGACTGCTGCGCCCCAGCCCAGTATAATTCCACCATCCGCCACTGGGAGGGAAGCAGATTTCCAGCCTGTGAGAACAGTGTACTGTAAACAGCAGCGATGTGAACGCTTCTGTTAGGATTAAAGTCCTCGTCTGGTTCTGGGATGCAGAACATGATGTATTATTATGGCTGATGTGGTGAATGTGACATGAAGTATTAACAACAACAACAACAGCCTGTTTCTTTAGTGAGTGTATGAATGTTTAATCATGTTGTGCTGGTAGTTATTTAATAATGAATTGAGATTTTTCTTTTATTTCAATCATTAAAAACCAAGATGCTCATGTGAATGGGGCGTTACTGAAATGAAAATTATTTATAAGAAAATTTAAATTTCCTCTGTGGTGAGAAGGCCCATAGTGTATGTGTTCCTGCTGTTGGCTTTGGTAGAAACAGGACCACCTGAAGACTGAGGATGAACATCTGACCATCGTACTCGTTAGAGCTGACCAATGAGCGCTTTGTTTTGGAGTCAGTGGAACACACAGCACACATACATGTGTACAGTTCCACCGGCTGGAATGATCCTTTCTAACGGCCTCTGTCCTCAGTGCTCCACCTCAGCTGTGGAAGGCTGTTGAATGTTGGACTTAATGGATGATAACTAGATCCATGGAGCCTCTTAAAGACGCTATAGAAACATGATAAGATAGATTAGATTCTCATCAGGCTCTGAACTCAGACAGTGCATCCCTCACTTGGAGGTAGTTTTACCAGTAGACAGTGTACTGGGCTTTTAGAGCGTGGAAGTGAAAGGAAAGGAAGCACTGACCAAGGTTATTATCGTTAACGAAAACTAACGAAAGGACCAAAACTAGAATTGAAAAAACATTTTCGTTAACTGAAATAAATAAAAACTATAATTGAAAGAAAAAATGATAACTAACTGAAACGGTATTGTGTGTTTACAAAACTTACTAAAACGGATAAAAATTCTGAATAAAAATTCCCTTCGTTTTCGTCTTTGTCAGTGTCGGATTGATACAAATCGATTTATTTCGCTCTAGCAATTTTATCTGCTGTCACCATACGACACTTGACGGTCCGTCACTTGTGGTTTCCAGTCGTCTTCTGGTCCCACTCTACCTGGAAACATGGAGACTAAAGTTGGGAGAAAGCAGCAGAGTCCTGTCTGGGATTTATTTGAATACGATGGAGAAGAAGAGAAAAGATATGACAAAACTAAAACTAATACTAAAACTAAACTAAAACTAAGCATTTAGAAAAAAAAAAAAAAAAAACTAAAAAAAAAAAATAGGACCAATGGCCCTGTAGCTTACCGGCCAAATTAAAAGCTTTGGGAAATATATCCAGATGCCATTTATTCTCACCCAGTTCTGTGTATTTATTTTATAACAGAAATAGCCCATGTTTTGGTCATATTCCAATCAGATCTGTAAAAAATTCAAATTCCAACTTGATATCATTGATATTTACTGATTCAATCCACTTCCTATCTGTTGTAATGGGAACATTTTTCAAAGTCACACCAAATCCAGGATCAGATCCAGATCAAAATAATTTCAATACCTTGTGTTGACATCATCATACAGAAGCTGTATACCAAGTTTGAAGTCAATCAGAACTGGAGTTTCGAAGAAGAAGACGATTGAAATTTTTGCCCCATAAGAGCCCATGTTAAATTTTCCGTAAGTTCCCGGATCCAGAAGAAGATCCTGATCAGCATGTGGACATTATGTTTTGGTCATCTCCCCATCAGGGCTGGACTGTAGAAATTTACACTGGAGTGGCACCAAATCCAGAATCAGATCTGGATCCAAATAATTTCACCAGCTTTTGTTCACATCATCATAAAGAAGCTGTATACCAAGTTTGAAGTCAATCAGAATTGTAGTTTCGGAGAAGAAGACGATTGAAATTTTTGTAACGGATGACAGATGACGACAGATGCCGCATGACGACAGTAGCTTACGGCCTGTCGGCCGGTAAGCCAACTAGCAAAGCATCTCTAAAAATGAATTAAAACGAACTGAATTAGAGAAAAAAGGTCAAAACTAAATAAATTAAACTATAATGAAAAATCCAAAACTATTAGAACCTTAACACCGACTCAATATTTTCATGTTTTTATTTTTTATTGAACCTTTATTTAACCAGGCAAAAATCCCATTGAGGTTAAAAAAACCTCTTTTTAAAGGGAGTCTTGACCAAAACAGGCAGCATGAAATACAACATACACCCAAAAAACCTACAGGGCAGGTCCAACTATGAAAAACAAATGCAAGTTATTGACTTAGGCCCAATCCCAGTTCACCCCTTGGCCCCTCCCCCTTACCCCTCGGCCCTTGCCCCTCCAAACCTAGATCTGTGGATCCTGTTTGGTGTCAGCTAACATTCATTTATGCTGTATTTTTGGGTCAAATCAGACTTTAAATGACCTATTGTTTTGGCTAACGTTACTTCTTAGTAAAGCTCTTGGTTTCATGATCAGATCTTTCATGGTTTTTGTCTTCATTTTGTGATTCTGAACCTTATGCTCCTACATGATTAGTAAACTAACTGAAACTGAGGCTAACCTAATTTTTGAAATACGGGGGAACTGGAGAATAAAGCTACGACGGAGTATTAGGACCACATAAGAAAATAAAAACACTGGTCACTACGAGTATAAAGTCATAAAATATCGATATAAAACCCGTAATTTTATGAGAATAAAGTTGAATACAAAAAGAATCACAATGTTATGAGAATAAAGTCGTAGGGCGTGGGGGTCAGAGGGGAGGTGACGTATGTGCATACCTTCTATTATTCTGTTGAACTGCCACACGCCTCCTATTCTGTCTGAGGTTGTTAACTCTGTTCTTAAATCCTTGTACTTGGTGGAGGCCTCCCTGTTGTATGTGAAAACTTTCTTCATTATTTTCGTGCCACACTCGCTCTCACCAGGGCTCAGATCTCACCGCCTGGTTGTGATCCTTCAGTCCCTGTCACCTGTTCCTCTGTCTTTGATCAGTTTGAGCCTCAGACTCTGTCCTTTTTAAATCAGACTGTTGGTCTTTTGAAGCCCTCTGGTTCTGCAGATGATGCCATCCATCCCAGACTTCTTAAAACAGGTCTTTCCAACGGCAGGTCCATCTGTTCTCACTGTCATTAATACTAGTTTGGTTTGGAAACACTTTGGGTCTGTTTTAAAAAAAGGATTTACTGAGATAAAAGTAAAATAAAATGTAACACGGAAAAAAGGACATGAAAATTACACACTATTGTTTTTTTTTTAATATCTCTTTATTCTTTCACAGGTGCATTTGGGAATGTAAGTAAATATTCAAGGCAGAGTGTTTGACAAAAAAATGACCGTTATTGTAAAACTCACTGGTGATTTTTTAGTGTTTAAAGGTTCAGGTTACGCATGTAACATCAGTGGACACGATGGGTTCTACACCAAACCTGGAATGAGACTGAGATTGATGAAAAATTTGCGTGTGGAATAGAAAAACCAGTAGGATCAACACATTGAACACAGTGTCTTTATTTAGAGCAGGGGTGTCAAACATGCGGCCCGGGTGCCGAAACCAGCCCGCCAATGGGTCCAGTCCGGCCCGCGGGATGAATTAGTGAAACACAAAAATTACACTGAAGATATTAACAATCAAGGATGTCAAAATAATTTTAGGTCAGTTCCATCTAAAGTGGGTCAGACCAGTAAAATACTATCATAATAACCTATAAATAATGACAACCACATTTTTTTTCTCTGTTTTAGTGTAAAACAAAAAAGTAAAATTACTCAAAAATGTTAACATTTACAAACTAGCCTTTTACAAAAAATGTGAAAAACCTGAACAAATATGAACAACCTGAAATGTCTGAAGAGAATTAAGAGTAATTGTGCCAATATTCTGTCTGTTATTAAAGGTTTGGTGTATTTGTAGATCCACTGTGATCTGTACGTTGTAATGAACATGTGAAAATGAGAAGCTGAGGCCAAATAACACTGGTCTACAATTTTTTAGAGATGATTTGCTTCAGAGATTAAATGTGCTAAATGTTACGTATTTTAGTAAGATTAATTGGAAAATAATGACAAAAGTGCCGGTTTGCTGATGTTTTCAAGGTATATGATTAAGTGTTAAGTGGCACTGATCAGCCTTGGCGGAGGTCTGCGCTCTCCGAGTGCTTCTAGTTCATCTTTTATTGAGTCCATTTGAACTTTTGCTTTGATTTGCTGCTTTGGTAACCTCAGTATTTTCAACAAAAACAAGCTGAACAATGTTGTTAAAATCTGCCAAAACACAGTTGGCACTGGCTTGAATGTTCTTGATCATCTGTATGAAGCCAGAGCCACTCAGAGGTCAAAGGTCACTTTGGCCTAACCTTAACCCTCTTCTGTCAAAGGTGCATTTTGGGAATCGAAGTGAATATTCAAGGCAGTGTTTGACAAAAATGGCCGCTGTTGTAAAACTCACTGGTGATTTATTAGTGTTTAAAGGTTCAGATAAAACACATTTTTATATAATTTTACATTATATTTAATGCAAAAATCCCCATGTAACATGATAACAAGGACACGAAAATTACACACTACTATTTTTTTAAATATCTTTTTAATCTCTCACAGGTGCATTTTGGGAATTGTAGGAAATATTCAAGGCAGAGTGTTTGACAAAAATGACCGCTGTGATCACTCGATCACACTCACAGCTTGTTTTTGTTGAAAACACTGAGGTTACCAAAGCAGCAAATCAAAGCAAAAGTTCAAATGGACTCAATAAAAGATGAATAAAACATTTTCAGAAGCTTTTAATCAACATTAAAACCCCTCCGTTTCCTCAGATAAAACAGCCTCTGGTTTGCCTTCCTGCAGATGACATCTGAGTTGGTCTCAGAGGACAGTTTGTTGTCCAGGATGGGGCCTGAATACTTCTACTGAAAGCATCTTCTATAGACTCTAAATAAAGACACTGTGTTCAATGTGTCAATCCTACTGGTTTTTCTAATCCACATGTGAATTTTTCATCAATCTCAGTCTCATTCCAGGTTTGGTGTGGAACCCATCGTGTCCACTGGTGTTACATGCGGAACCTGAACATTTAAACACTAATAAATCAACAGTGATTTTACAACAGCGGTCATTTTTGTCTAACACTCTGCCTTGAATATTTACTTCGATTCCCAAAATGCACCTGTGAAAGAATAAAGAGATATTTAAAAAAAAAAAAAAAAGTAGTGTGTAATTTTGGTGTCCTTTTGACCGTGTTAAATGTGGATTTTTGTATTAAATAATGTAAATAATAATAATGCAAAATAATATAAAAATGTGTTTTATCAGAAAAATAGTTTGTCTTTAATCTCAGTAAGTATTTATTTTTTAAATAGACCCAAAGTGCTTCCAAACCTGCATCATAACATTAGTTACATCAAAGTTCTAATAGTTTTGGATTTTCATTATAGTTTAATTTTAATTAGTTTTGACTTTTTTTTTCTTTAATTCAGCTCATTTTAATTCATTTTTAGAGCAGGTTTGCTAGTTCTTTATTAGTTTTCTTTTTTTTTTTTTTTTTTTTTTCTCGAAATGCTTAGTTTTAGTATTAGTTTTAATTTTGTCGTATCTTTTCTCTTCTTCTCTGTCGTATTCAAATAAATCCCAGACAGGACTCTGCTGCTTTCTCCCAACTTTAGTCTCCATGTTTCCAGGTAGAGTGGGGACCAGAAGACGACTGGAAACCACAAGTGACGGACTGTCAAGTGTCGTATGATGACAGCAGATAAAATTGCTGAAGTGAAATAAAATGATTTCGTATCAATCCGACATTGACAAAGACAAAAACGAATGGAATTTTATCCATAATTTTTATCTGTTTTAGTTAGTTTTGTAAACACGCAACACAGTTTCAGTTAGTTATGTTTTTTTTCTTTTAATTCTAGTTTTTATTTATTTCAGTTAACGAAAATGTTTTTACAATTGTAGTTTTCGTCATTTCGTTAGTTTTCGTTAATGATAATAACCGTGCATCGGACCCAGTAGCAGCTGCTGCAGACGTTTGTGCAGCTGCAGGTTTTTGTCAAATTGTCATTTTTTCCATATTTCCATGGATGCAGAAGGATGGTTGAATGTATGGAAGGATGTGCAGATACAGAAATAAACAAGAGAAGCAGGAGGGTGTTTGGCTGTAGCAGATGGAGGAGCAGCAGGTGTTGGGGAGGGGTGGGGTGGGGAGGGGAGGGGAGGGGAGGGGAGGGGCCAGGCTCTCATTGTCAGCGTTCCACTATGATGCTCCATGACATTACAGCGAATGGATGTGTGGGAGAATGTCTTTTCTCCCCATTAGCACATCTTCAAACCCCAAGCCGCCTCCACTCCAGGCTCTCCTCTCTTCTTTCCTGCTTCCATGACAACCAGAAGGATGCAGCAGAAACAGGTGGGGAAGGTGGCGGTGGTGGGGGGTCTGTCTCCGAAGTGGTGGCAGAACCATGACGTTAGAGGTGATGGATGGGCTGGTGGTCGGACTCCCAGTGTGTCTTAGAGGTCACGGTTGGCAGCAGCACTTGTCTTTATGCAACATTTATCATGTGATCACACTGGGGTGCAGAAGGGACGGAGGGGGGGGGACGGAGGGGGGGGGGGGGGGGACTGGGTGTTGGCCATATTTTTATCAAGTCTGCCTTAGGGATGTAACGATTACCGGTATAACGATAAACGGCGGTAAAATTGCAGACGATTAGTATTACCGTTTAAATTCTACGTGTTTGATTACCGCACTTTTCCGGAGAAAACGCCTACACAAAGATCTGCTTTTATGTCAAATACTTGAGTATAGTTTTAATTTATTACAATTTTAATTGTCTGTACCTAATATTTGGAACCAGTATTCACTTTTAAAGTCTTTGAAAAGGTTCGTTAAGCATGTGTGTGTTATTTATGCAATGAATTATATACATTTTTCAAATTGGATTTTATATTTTTTTGGGGTGTTTTCTGTCCTTTTATGTTTTTACAGTATGTTAAAGTGAAAAATAAATAATAGGCAGATGATATAGATGAAGTTGTGCTGAAAAACCAGATCCCAAACATGGGTATAGTAAACATTTGTTTATATAGTATATAAAGGCCAAATCAAAAGGACTGAAAAACAGACAAAATAGGCTCAGACCACTAAGGGTTAATATTTGAATGTTTCTGCAACAGAGGGTACATTGTACCAATTATTTTATTTTTTTATTTATTTTTATTTTTTCAAAATACAACTTGGTTAAATTATTTCAGTGTGTGTATTAGTACTTTTTGAACATTTTGAGCACAATTTCAACAATACCGCGATAATAATGAGAACCATGATAATTTTGGTCACAAAAACTGTGATATGAAATTGTCATATCGTTGCATATACACTATATTGCCAAAAGTATTTGCTCACCTGCCTTGACTCTCATATGAATTTCAGTGCCATCCCATTCCTAGTCTATGGGGTTCAATATGACGTGGGTCCGCCCTTTGTAGCTATAACAGCTTCAACTCTTCTGGAAGGCTGTCCACAAGGTTTAGGAGTGTGTTCATGGGAATTTTTGACCATTCCTCCAGAAGCACATTTGTGAGGTCACACACTGATGTTGGACAGAAGGCCTGGCTCTCAGTCTCCGCTCTAATTCATCCCAAAGGTGTTCTATGGGGTTGAGGTCAGGACTCTGTGCAGGCCAGTCCAGTTCATCCACACCAGACTCTGTCATCCATGTCTTTATGGACCTTGCTTGTGCACTGGTGCACAGTCATGTTGGAAGAAGAAGGGGCCAGCTCCAAACTGTTCCCACAAAGTTGGGAGCATGGAATTGTCCAAAATGTCTTGGTATGCTGAAGCATTCCCAGTTCCTTTTACTGGAACTAAGGGGCCATGCTTTACACCACTACATCCGGCGCTTTGCATTGCACTTGGTGATGTATGGCTTGGATGCAGCTGCTCGGCCATGGAAACCCATTCCATGAAGCTCTCTGCGCACTGTTCTGGAGCTTATCTGAAGGCCACATGAAGTTTGGAGGTCTGTAGCGATTGACTCTGCAGAAAGTTGGCGACCTGTTCGCACTCTGCGCCTCAGCATCCGCTGACCCCGCTCCATCAGTTTACGTGGCCTACCACTTCGTGGCTGAGTTGCTGTCGTTCGCAAACACTTCCACTTTCTTATAATACAGCTGACAGTTGACTGTGGAATATTTAGGAGCGAGACAATTTCACAACTGGATTTGTTGCACAGGTGGCATCCTATCACAGTTCCACGCTGGAATTCACTGAGCTCCTGAGAGCAACCCATTCTGTCACAAATGTTTGTAAAAGCAGTCTGCATGCCTAGGTGATGATTTTATACACCTGTGGCCATGGAAGTGACTGGAACACCTGATTCTGATTATTTGGATGGGTGAGCCAATACTTTTGGCAATATAGTGTGTGTATACATATATTAGGGATGTAACGATATGAGATTTTCATGTCGTTGCATCCCTAGTCTGCCTTAAAGGGTTTGGTTAAAATAAGCAACACTTGGTTTATGTTCAGTTCATGATGGATTTGACTGAAAAAGTCCCATGGTCTTCAGTTTCATCTGTTACTGATAGAATGACTCAACTTTAGTCTGAGATTTTACAAACGTCTACATCAGTGTTACCAGATGGAAATGACAAATTATGGAACCAGATGCTTAAAATTATTGTATTTTGAGGGAATTTATCGTACATATCTGATTTGTCGTTGCTCAGGACCATGTGCTTCAGTCAAACATAACCCCAGAACATGTATAGCAGGGCTGTCAAACTCATTTTAGTTCAGTTCCACATTCAGCTAAATTTGATCTGCAGTGGACCAAACCAGTAAAATAATAACAGAATAATATAGAAATAATGTCAACTCCAAACTTTTCTCTATGTTTTAGCGTGAAAAAAGTAAAATTACTTTATGAAAATGTTTACATCTACAAACTATCCTTTCAAACATTGTGAATAACATGAACAAACTGAAAGAACAAGTGTAATTTTAACAATATCATGTGTCAGTTTATCATTTATACATGTACATTATATATAACTTACGGATCACAGTGGATCTACAAATACACAAAACATTTATTAACAGGTGGAATATTGTTAACGTTGCACTTCTTTTAAGACATTTCAGGTTGTTCACTTTTTTTTTTTTTTTTTCACAAAATCATACTTTGTTTAGTGTAAATACATGAAAATATTTACATTTACGAAGAGAAAAATTTGGAGTTGTGAGTATTTATAAGTTACTGGGTAGTATTTTACTGATCTGACCCACTTGAGATTGAATTGGTTCCATTGTAGAACCCTGATTCCAGGTAAAGGTTCACATATTAAAGCACGGTGATTTCTGAACTATATAAAACTATATCAGTGCTGATACCATTTCAGTTAAATTGTTATAAATTTACTGGGTTTTGGGGAAGTATATTTGATGAAATATGCTTTGGATAAAATATATTCATAGATACAATGGATGTAAAAAGTGTAATTTGTTCCATAGTGATGTTTAGGGCAACATAAACAAACCTAATGACTGTATGTTTGTTGAATCCATTAGCATTTGAATCAAACCCACCCTTCTGTCTCTGTCTGTTTCCCCTCTGCCTGCACTTTTCTCTTTGTAAATCCAGTGTTTGCGTTCACCTCATTCTATATTCATGAGATATTACTGAACCAGAGCATAACTCTGAAATGAATGGACTTTTTTTTTTTTTTTTAATATTCAGTGAGATCAGGCGTCATTAATGAAAATTACCATTCCAACTGATGAATGACTGTCTTCCTGTAATGAAATTAAGGGGTGAAAAGCCACACAGTTATTGTAGGAGAAGAGGATAAGATACTTTTGTGGTAATACCCTTTTTTTTTTTTTTTTATCAGGGCAGATAATAGGCTGGCTCTAATTGGAGTGTTGATGAGGACATTACAATGGACCCCTCCCTCGAGAAGGGAATTCTGAGGGTCTATCGTTTAAAGATAGCCCCTCCATTTTGTAGAGGTTTTTAATTGAAATCTTCGGAAAAAAATAGAAAGAAAAACTTAATAGCTTTCGCCTGAGCGCTCAAGCAGTCACAGAGATAGTGGCGACCACTGACTTGAGTAATTATTTCTGAGTTTAACTCCTGTGAGCGGTAAACGATTCTGCACATTCTGTACTAAAGAGCCTCGGCTAAACACTGGAATATGTCACATGGGCAGAGCAGGGTGGATTTGTCTGTTTTTTTTTTTTTTTTAATTCATAGAAATGCTAATTTGTGCCCACAGTCTGACTGCTGGGACTTTTTTTTCTTATGCCAGAGGTCCAGAATGTTGGTGATATGACCAGAATGATCAACACAGATTGGTCTGAGTCTTTTATTAAAAATTATTATTACCTCCGCCAGGAGGTTTTGTGATCACTTTGCTTTGTGTGTTTGTTTGTTTCTGTGTTTGTTTGTTTGTTTGTTTGTTAGCAATTTTATGGGAAAACTATTCCAACCGTCTTTACCAAATTGTACCCACAGATAGGCCTAGGCCCTGGGACCAACGCATTAAATTTTGGGCCAAGTAGGCCAAAGTTCAAAGTCACAGCAAGGTCACAAATTGTGTAAGAAATGCCTTAATGATGTCAATGTCATGGAAAAATTATAAATAAAGTTGTTTTAAAAAAGTTTCATTATGGACATTTCCAGTTGTTTCTGATAATGAATATGCTAAAAACTTCAAAAAAAAAAAAAAAAAAAAAAAAAAAAAAGAAAGAAAGAAAGAAAGAAAGAAAGAAAGAAAGAAATGCTAATTTGTATGGATAAGTGAATTGATTTGGAGGGTTTTGATCCTTCTATGAGACGGTCAGTCTGTCAGGGCTGAGGTCTTTTCTACTAACCTCACCAACATCAAAAAACAATTTGTGCATTTAAAAGGACGTATAAATCCACTATAGTATCAAAATATAGAACATTATCTGAATAAGTGAATATATCTAGTCATAACACAGAAGTACGCATAAAATAAGATATTAATGTAGTTAATTGGCTATCATGATAAGAAGATATTGTTACATTTATTGATCGTTGTATTTGGAGTAAATATTTAAAGTGCATATAAATATTATTATGTATTATATATTATATTTTGGACCAAATCTGTGGAATAATCTAAGACCTGAACTTCAATCAACATCTACTTTATCATTGTTTAAAAAGCATCTGAAAAGGACTTTAATTCATGAAAAAATGTAAGTCTGTATATCACTTGATTTGTATTTGATGATTTGTAATGTGGATTACATTTTTATTGTTTTTACTTTAGTTTATTATTTCAGTTATATTGAATTTTTAAATTCTTTTTTATTGTATTGTTCATTTCGGGGGAGGTATTCATATAAGCCTTTTTTTTTTTTTGGCTTCTAACCTCTCCTGCACAGTTTTGTTACTTGTTTGAGTGTTGTTTTTTTTCCATTGCTGTTTTTATTATGTGTAAATAAATAAATAAAAATAAATAACTAGAAGCACTCGGAGAGCGCAGACCTCCACCAAGGCTGATCAGTGGCCCCCCCGTGGGCCCCCCCCACGCCAAGGAGGTTGTTTTTGCCAGGGTTTGTTTGTTTGTCTGTCTGTCTGTTTGTCTGTCCGTTAGTGTGCAACATAACTCAAAAAGTTATGGACTTTGGATTTTGATGAAATTTTCAGGGTTTGTTGGAAATGGGCCCCCCCGTGGGCCCCCCCACCCCCAATCACCACCAAAATTTAATCATTTCTTCCTTATCCCATTTCCAACAAAACCTGAAAATTTCATCAAAATCTGTCCATAACTTTTTGAGTTATGTTGCACACTAACGGACAGACAAACAAACAAACAAACAAACAAACAAACAAACCCTGGCAAAAACATAACCTCCTTGGCGGAGGTAAATATTATAGTCTATATTAAAAACAGTTGATTATATAGATCTGATAGATGGACACACTGGATTTATGATCAGTTAATGAATAAAAGTAACAAAAACTGTACAAATCCTAAATAACATTAATAATAAGCAAAAGAAAATTAAGCAAAATGAAGTAAAATAAGATAAAAATAAGCAACAAAATTAACAAAAACAGCCAAAATGATCAATAAAGTTAACGTTTTTTATTCTACTATAAAACTGTAACATTTATATTCTATTTTCTAATCTAAATTTTAATTATGTGTAATTTTTTTATTCGTTCTATTCTTATTTTTGTAGTACTGGTGTTTTGTTAATATTGTTGCACTGACTGGAGTAGAATAATGATAATAAAGGATATTCTGTTCTGTTCTATTCTGCTCTATATCAGATTATGTCCTTTAATTGCAGATCTGCTCCATCAGAGGGTCCATTTAAATTATAACAGTATGAATGTGTGCAGATTATAACAGTATGAATGTGTGCAGATTATAACAGTATGAATGTGTGCAGATTATAACAGTATGAATGTGTGCAGATTATAACAGTATGAATGTGTGCAGATTATAACAGTATGAATGTGTGCAGATTATAACAGTATGAATGTGTGCAGATTATTTGTGTGGTAGCAGCGGCTGAAAGCGGTTCGATCCAGAACATTTATGTGACAGGTTCAGTGACAGACGACGTGGGGGTGTTCAGATCCTATTTGTGTATTTGGATTCAAACCTACCTGTCTCACATACTTTACACCAGTCGCATCAAAAAACCATCTGCACCATCTATTCATAGATGTCATGTGATGTCACAGAGTAAGCCCCGCCCCCCAGGAAGTGTACACTAATGCTGCATTTCCTGTTTTCACACATTCAGCTCTCTTCATCTTTATTTCTAGAATGTGTCCATATGGAGAGGACAAGGCTGAACGAGGACAACAGCCATTAAACTAGGGGTGGGGTTTAGCAGAGGTGAAAGTGGGCGTGGCTACAGATGTCCACACCTACTTTGGTGCTGATTGGTCACTGTTCTGGGGCGTTAAACTATGATCAGCTGTTTGGACGTTCAGTGTTTTTGAATGTCCCTCTTCTTCTGCTGTCGGAACAAAACAGACTAAACAACCACTGGATCTGGATCTGGGTCTGGGTCTGGGTCTGGGTCTGGGTCTGGGTCTGGGTCTGGGTCTGGGTCTGGGTTAGGGTTAGGGTTTTTTCTTGGTTTTCTTCAGACAATTCAAGTTGTTCATGTCAGTCAGATTTTTAAGGAAACCATACATGTAAACCTGATCATAATATAATTTTACTTTTTTCACTGTTATTATTTCACTGGTCCGGCCCACTGGAGATCAAATTTCGCTGAATGTGGAACTGAACTAAAATGAGTTTGACACCTACAGAAGCGTATTGCATTCACACACAAAAAATAAATTTGGCTCTGTTTTTCTGAATTAATGAGATAATTATCTCGTAATTACGAGAAAAAATAAGTTTAATAAATTCGTCTCTATGTTTCTGAATTAACGAGATACTGTTTTCTGAAAAACCTTAAATTGGGCTGTGTTTATCTGTGTCAGTGGGGACAGTGGTGTCTGATCCAGGCAGGAGCTCCTTCTACCTGTGCTGCTGCTGAAAACCCTTCAGGGGAGCGTGAAGTTGGTTCCGTTCTCGTAACCAGTTCCGTTTACAGAACCAGTTCTGTTTAAGAATCATGGAACTAGTTTCGTTTACAGAACACAGAACCAAGCCCTGCTCCGACCTCCAAGCCCCACTTAGCGCCCTCAAAGTCCCAGCTCCTGTGGGGCTGGGAGGGGCTCTAAACCACAGTGAGATAACGAGATTAGGAGATAATTATCTCATTAATTCAGAAAAAACAGAGCCAAATTTATTTTTTTGTGTGAATGCAATACGCTTCCGTAGACAGCCCTGCTCTAGTTCTAAACAGTGTCCATTCCTTGACTTCCCCTCTAATGCATGTCCTCCATTCTGTGATCATATTGATCATGTAAATGAGGCAAAAGAGCAGCGTTTGCATGTGGAGGTCAAGCAAGAACACCACTGACAGGAATGTGACAAGGACAAGAGGGATTATGTGTGTGTGTGTTTAAGTAGATGGGTGTTTGTGTGCACATGCAGCCTCGCATTCATTAAAAATATTATCTGACAGATAAAACACATACTGATTGGTGTGAGAGGCCACTTCCTGCAGATGAATGGGACTTTTATTTAAGCCTCCTTTTTCAGCAGATGATCTGTGATGGCTGATGGATGCCGTCACCTTGTGGTGTTCCCGCTGGGACGGAAGGAAGGAGGACGAGAATTATTCGCAGTAGAGATCGGAAGAATGTGAAAACAGCAGACAGAAAACATCAGATCTGGGAAGTGCGAACAGACGGCGGAGCGCACATGCAGTTTTACTGCCTGTTTTGTACCAGTTTGGTGGGTGTGAATGTCAGAGGGGAGACATGTTTTTCCTCCAATGCAACAGATAAATCACATCTATCAGGCAAATCACTCCATAAGACATGAGATACGACGCAGAAACGCCACACATCTGCTGTTGCTTCCTCACGCTAGGGAACATTACCCTCCCGAAGCTCCACGGCTGTAATTAGGATCATAAAACTTACTGTGTTGGTCGGTTAGTCTAACCCCCCGGTGCTCCACATCTGTAATCTGCATGTATGTGCCCCACTTTATGGAACTGACTGTATTACTGCTGGAAAGGAAAGAAGACGCAGTTTGCTTTAATTATGATTCGACAGAACCTTCGACAGCCAGGCTTTGACACAGTCATAAACTAAACTAGTGGATATTATTAGAGCGGGACAGTGATTTATTTACCTGTTGTTTGTGTCTGAGTCATTTCAGTTCATCCTCAGGCTCTGACGACACTGAGGACAAACTAATACAGACGTTCATCCAATTTTTCTTGCACTTTTTGAGATCAGTTAGAAACGTTTTATATTTTAAAAGGGAAGTGGACTGTGTGTGTGTGTGCGTGTGTGTGTGTGTGTGTGTGTGTGTGTGTGTGCGTGCGTGCGTGCGTGCGTGTGTGTGTGTGTGCGTGCGTGCGTGCGTGCGTGTGTGTGTGTGTGTGTCTCGGGTATCACACTAAATCCCTACACAGCTGACTGTTGCAGTTTGTCATACTTCTGTATTTATGGTCAATGAACAGACCATCCATCCATCCATCCATTTTCTTGCTCTTATCCGGGGCCGGGTCATGGAGGTATCAGTCTAAGCAGGGATGCCCAGACTTCCCTCTCCTCAGACTCCTCCTCCAGCTCTTCTGGGTGGACCCTGAGGCGTTCCCAGGCCAGCCCACAGACATAGTCTCTCCAGTGTGTCCTAGGTCTTTCTCCGAGGTCCCCTCCCGGTGGGACATGCCCAGAACACCTCCCCAGGGAGGCGTCCGGGAAGCATCCGAAACAGATGTCTGATCCACCTCAGCTGGTTCCTCTGGATGTGGAGGAGCAGCGGTTCTACTCCGAGCTCCTCCCTGGTGACTGAGCTCCTCCCCCTTTTCTCTAAGGGTGCGCCCAGCCCCCCCACAGAGGAAACTCCTTTCGACCGCTTTTATCTGGGATCTTGTCCTTTTGGTCCTGACCCAAAGCTCATGACCACAGGTAAGAGTAGGAACATAGACTGACCAGTAAATCGAGAGCTTCACCTTTCGGCTCAGCTCCTTCTTCACCATGACAGATCGATACAATGACCGCATCACTGCAGATGCTGCACCAATCCACCTGTCAATCTCACGCTCCATCCTTCCCTCACTCATGAACAAAACCCCAAGATACATGAACTCCTCCACTTGGGGCAAAGACTCCCCACCGACCCGGAGAGGGCAGACCACCTTTTTCCAGTCCAGAACCATGGACTCGGATTTGGAGGTGCTGATCCTCATCCCACTCGCTTCACACTTGCCGGCAAACCGCCCCAGTGCACGCTGAAGGTCCAGGTTCGATGAGGCCAACAGGACAATGTCATCTGCAAAAAGCAGAGATGAAATCCTGTGGTCCCCAAACTGTACCCCCTCCGGCCCCTGGCTGCACCTAGAAATTCTGTCCAAATAAACTATGAACAGAACCGGTGACAAAGGGCAGCCCTGCAGATGAACAGACTAGTGAAAACGATAAGTTGATAGGACCAATATTTTGGGAGATATTATGAATTTTGGAATACAATCTCCTTATAATCCTGTTGCTACGCCCAGAACACTTTGGTGGTGACTGCTGGACAAATGTGGTATAATATACACAATACTGAAGAGCATAAAAACGACCACATCTAGAACCTGTGGATCCACACGGGTCAACGCACTAGTAACTATTATCTGGACTCTAATTTAGTTGTTTTTTCTATTTTGAAAATTACCTGTCTATTTATTTTATTTAAACATGTGTGGTTGTTTTTAACTGTCTGCTTCCCTTCACTGTCCATCCTGTGAAGATGAATTTCTTTGTCCACGTCACAGAGACTGACCTCATGAAATGGTGTTGTATGTCACACCAGTTCATATGGCATGTGGCGTGCTGTACGTACACGTCTGACCTTCGGTGTGCTATTCAACGCCATTTAACAATGTGTCAATTTACGCCAAGATCACCGGTTCACATAACCCTAACCCCTAACTCTAACCCCTAACTCTAACCCTCTAACCCTTAACCCTCTAATCCTACCTCTAACCCTCAGTCTGTGGTATTTGACACATCGATCCAGGTTGGACAGGGGGGTAAGAACGGCGTGAACATACATGAGGAAAGCTTATGATGCGTACAAATAACACACCAATGAAAAGTGGTGTGTATATTTATGCAAGTCATCCCATCACACTGTGTCATATGTTGAATCTTGAACACACACACACACACACACACACACACACAGTTGTCTACTCTCTGTCCACCACCAACATTCTTTTATTACAGATTCCAGGTTTATTGACTCATACTGATTTACTGTCTTTTCTGTCCTTTGTATGTAATTGTACATTATTTGTATATTATTTGAACATTATTTGTATATTTTTTGTATATTATTTGTATATTTTTGAATGTTATTTGTATATTATTTGTATATTTGTATATTATTTGTATATTTTTTGTACATTATTTGTATATTTTTTGTATATTATTTGTATATTATTTGTATTTTTTGTATATTATTTGTATATTTTTGTATATTTGTATATTATTTGTATATTTTTTGTATATTATTTGTATTTTTTGTATATTTGTATATTATTTGTATATTTTTTGTATGTTATTTGTATATTATGTGTATATTATTTGTACATTTTTTGAATATTATTTGTATATTCTTGTATATTGTTTGTATATTTTTGGTGTATTATTTGTATATTTGTTGTATATTTGTATATTATTTGTATATTGTTTGAATATTATTTGTATATTTTTTGAATATTATTTGTATATTATTTGTATATTTTTTTGTATATTATTTGTATATTTTTTGTATATTTGTATATTATTTGTATATTTTTTGTATATTATTTGTATATTATTTGTACATTTTTATATTTTTGCATGTTATTTGTATATTCTGTATATTATTTATATAATATTTGTATATTTTTGTATATTATTTGTATATTTTTTGTATATTATTTGTATATTTTTTGTATATTTGTATATTTTTGTATATTATTTGTATATTATTTGTACATTTTTATATTTTTGCATATTATTTGTATATTTTGTATATTATTTATATAATATTTGTATATTTTTTGTATATTATTTGCATATTATTTGTATATTATTTGTATATTTTTGTATATTATTTGTATATTATTTGCATATTATTTGTATATTTTTGTATATTATTTGTATATTTTTTGTATATTATTTGTATATTTTTTGTATATTTGTATATTATTTGTATATTTTTGTATATTATTTGTATATTATTTGTACATTTTTATATTTTTGCATATTATTTGTATATTTTGTATATTATTTGTATATTATTTGCATATTATTTGTATATTTTTGTATATTATTTGTATATTTTTTGTATATTATTTGTATATTTTTTGTACATTTTTTATATTTTTTTTATATATTATTTGTATATTTTTTGTACATTTTTATATATTTTTTTAATATATTATTTGTCTATTATTTGTGTTCTAAACACATCAGCCTCTTATACGTCTTCAGCTGCTCTGTCATGCAGATCATCAGGGCAGTGTGTCAGTGCATCTACACATGTAAACATGAGCTGCTGAAGTCCACACTGAGCATCAGGAGGTTACAGAAGACAGTTTTGGGGACACTGAACATGGCATGGTCATTGGAGATGGTCGCTGGTGCACAGTGGGCTGGTTTGAGCGTTTCAGAATCTGTTCAGATCTACTGGTATTCACACAGACATCTCCACTCCATCTGTAGAGTTTTACAGAGAATGGTCTGAAAAGGAGAACATCTGCAGGGAGCGTCAGAGGTCAGAGGAGAATGACCAGACCAGTGTGAGCTGAAAGAAAAAGGCAACAGGAGGTCGACCATCTGGGGCAGGTGGACTACACCCACTGCACCCACCAGACACTTTATAGCACAGGTGTCAAACATGCGGCCCCGAGGGCCAAATCTGGCCCCCCAAAGGGTCCAATCTGGCCCGTGGGATGAATTTTTCAAATGCAAAAATTACACTGAAGAAATTAACAATCAGTGGTGTCAAAATCATTTTAATTCAGGTTCCACATACACACACATACAGTCCAATTAGATTTGAAGTGGGTCAGAACCAGTAAAATATTATCGGAATATCCTATAAATAATGATAACCCCAAATTGTCTCTTTATTTATTTATTTATTTATTTATTTTTTGTTTTAAAAAAGTAAAATTACATGAAAATGTTTACATTACCAAACTATACTTTTACAAAAAATGTGAATAACCTGAACAAATATGAACAAACAGAAATGAAGTAAATGCAATTTGACCAATATTCTGCCTGTTACTAAATGTTTTGTGCGATTGTAACGCACGTGTAAATGATAAACTGATAAACTGAGGCAGAATATTGTTAAAATTGCACTCGTTTTTCTTCAGACAATTCATGTTGTTCATGTTATTCTAATTTTTAAGGAAACTTTGTAGATGTAAACCTGATCAGAATACAATTTTCCTTTTTTCACTGTTATCATTTTCATGGTCTGGCCCAGTTGAGATTAATGAAATTGGGCTAAATATGGATCCTGAACTAAAATGAGTTTGACCGCCCCTGCTTTATAAGGTACCCCCAGTACCGTGAAAGGTGTACCTAATGAAGTGGCCAGTGGGTGGATCTCATGCCCTCAGATTACTTCATATTTTTCACTTCAACACCACGTTGCTATGCACACTTTCCTGATATACCCATCCTATTTGCAGTAGGAGGTGGTAAAACGGCAGTTTCACAGCCCAGTGGGGGTGGGGGGTGTAGAGGTTAGCGCCTCAGCTTCACAGTTCCACAGTTCCTGGTTCAACTCACACCATCATAAACAGGTACATGTAGGTTAATTATTGTTAATTCTCCGGTACTCCTGACCAAAGTTATAATCGTTAACAAAAACTAACAAAATGACGAAAACTAGAATTGTAATAACATTTTCGTTAACTGAAATAAGTAAAAACTATAATTAAAAGACAAAAACCATAACTAACTCAAACTGTATTGTGTGTTCACAAAACTAACGAAAACAGATAAAAATTATGGATAAAATTCCATTCATTTTCGTCTTTGTCAATGTCGGATTGATACGAAATCGATTTATTTCGCTCTAGCAATTTTCTCTGCTGGCACCATACCACACTTGACGGTCCGTCACTTGTGGTTTCCAGTCGTCTTCTGGTCCCCACTCTACCTGGAAACATGGAGACTAACGTTAGGAGAAAGCAGCAGAGTCCTGTCTGGGATTTATTTGAATACGACAGAGAAGAAGAGAAAAGATACGACTAAACTAAAATTAATACTAAAACTAAACTAAAACTAAGCATTTAGGGAAAAAAATGAAAACTAATAAAAACTAGCAAACCTGCTCTAAAAATGAATTAAAACTAACTGAATTAGAGAAAAAAAGTCAAAACTAAATAAAACTAAACTATAATGAAAAATCCAAAACTATTAGAACCTTGGTCCTGATGAAGGTGTTGATGAAGATCACGACGGTCCCCAGGGACCTTCGACGCTCCTATAGTGTACTAACTGCTAACACTAAGGCTAAAGCTAGGCACTGTGTGTGTGTGTGTGTGTGTGTGTGTGTGTGTGTGTGTGTGTTAGGATGGGGAAAACGCAGAGACTGAATTGACCTAAATGTTGAAAGAATGAAGACACAAAGACTGGCAGATAATCAGTGGACAGTTTTTGTGTCCTGGTTTATTTTTAATTAGCAGTACACAGTCCCCAAACAGTACACAGGCAACACGATGGAAATGGAGTGTGTCAGGCCTAGAGGCACCGCTGAAAAACTGGAGCCCCACCAACCAAACAAATACATACAGAAACATTAGTGTGAACCAACAATTTAAACATGGACTCCTGCTCTGTTTTATGTCAGAGGCTAAACTTCATATTAAAGCAAAGACAGAAGGCTGCATCAGATCCTGGATCAGAGTCAAACAGGAACGGTCCTTAATCGAACACGACCCACACAGTTCTGGTGCATCTGACTGCTTTGGAATTCTGGGATGTTTGAACTCATTGCAATCCTCAGTTGGGTTCTATAGGTTTTACAGTAAAAGTTTAGAACTGTTTTTAAAGGTATTTAAAAATATGACCAGAATTAAATTTTTGGGAGCACATACTTTAGCCTTACGTTTGACCATTGTGGGGCGCTCATGACCCCCCCCCCCCCCCCCCCAAAAAAAAAAAAAAACAAAAAAAACAAAAAAGGGTTGAAACAGGTTTAAATACCTCAGAAATCATCTATTGATGCCTTTGGAACATTTTAAAACTGTTTTTAAAGGTATTAAAAAATATGACCAAAATTTCACATATACTATATGTTTGACCACTGGGGGGTGCTGATGACCCCCCCCTCAAAAATGGATTGAAACAGGTTTAAATGCCTCAGAAATCCTCTATTGTTACTTTTGGAACATTTTAAAACTGTTTTTAAAGGTATTTTAAAAATATGACCAGAATTTAATTTTTTGGAGCACATACTTTAGCCTTACGTTTGACCATTGTGGGGCGCTCATGACCCCCCCCACCCCCCCCCAAAAAAAAAAAAAAAAAAAAAAAAAAAAAGGGTTGAAACAGGTTTAAATACCTCAGAAATCATGTATTGATACATTTGGAATATTGTAAAACTGCTTTTAAAAGGTATTAAAAAATATGACTAAAATTTCAAACATACTATATGTTTGACCACTGGAGGGGGTGCTGAGGACCCCCCCCCTCAAAAATGGGTTGAAACACATTTAAATACCTCAGAAATCTTTCATTGGTGCCTTTGGAGCAATTTAGAACTGTTTTTAAAGGTATTTAAAAATATGACCAGAATTTCAGTTTTTGGAGCACATATTATAGCCTTATGTTTGAACACCAGGGGGCGCTTATGACCCCCACCCCCTCAAAATTGGGTTGAAACACATTTAAATACCTCAGAAATCCTTCACTGATGCCTTTGGAACCATTTAGAACTGTTTTTAAATGTATATAAAAATATGACCAGAATTTCAGTTTTTGGAGCACATAGCCTTATGTTTGACCACCGGGGGGCGCTGATGACTCCCCTAAAAAATGGGTTGAAACAGGTTTAAATGCCTCAGAAATCATCTATTGATGCCTTTGGAACATTTTAGAGCAGTTTTCAAAGGTATTTAAAGATATGACCAGAATTTTACTTTTTGGAGCAAATACGATAGCTTTAAGTTCAACCACTTGGAGGTCCTGAGGACCCCCCCCCCCAAAAAAAAAAAAAAAAACTGAACATGGTCCAAAATGACCCTTTTTTTGGAGCACATACTATAGCCTTACCATTTGAACACTGGGAGGCACCGATGAATGTTTAAATAAAGGTTCAAAACATCTTAAAACACCTCTAGAAACACAGAGATGGGCATCTACATGAATCAAGTTTGAATCAAGTTTAAATACCTCAGAAATCATCTATTGATACCTTTGGAAGATTAAAACTGTTTTTTAAGGTATTTAAAAACATGACCAGAACTTCATTTTTTGGAGCACTTATGTTTGACCACCAGGGGGCAATCATGACCCACTCCCAAAAAAAAAGGATTGAAAATTGTTTAAATACCTCAGAAATCCTTCATTTATGCCTTTGGAACAATTGAAAACTGTTTTTAAACATATTAAAAAATCTGACCAGTTTCAGTTTTTGGAGCACATACTATAGTCTTATGTTCGACCACTGGGGGGCACTGATGACCCCCCTCAAAAATAGGTTGAAAAAGGTTTAAATACCTCAGAAATCATCTTTTGATACCTTTGGAACATTTTACAACTGTTTTTAAAAGTTTTTAAAAATATGACCGGAATTTCCTTTTTTTGAGGCACATACTACAACTGGAATTCTGGTCATATTTTTAAATACCTTTAAAAACAGTTCTAAATTGTTCCAAAGGTGTCAATGAAATATTTCTACACTAAGTCATTATTCACCACCTGTTAACCCACTGCAACTGCCTATGCTAAGCCATTTTCCTTTTTACTGCTAGCCAGTGCTACCACCTATGCTAAGACATTGCCCTCTCACAGCTAAGCTACAGCTACCACCATTCAGAGGCTAAGCTAGCATCCACCTAGCCACCGCAGTATCACCAACTCTGCCCACTGGAATTCAACGCTGTCTGGAGGAAGCCAAGCCATCACTCCTGACATTCCCTCCTGCTAGCTAGCTGAAATTAAGCTAACATTAGCCTGAGACCAGCCCCGCCACCCAGGAGGACTTTGACATCACCTGCTACGCTACTTCCTCTTCCCCTTTTGAGACTTTAATAAATACTATTTGTGTTTTTTAAATCAGCCTCTGATCCTTGTTCTTGAGTCTTGAATTAAGCAAAAAATCTTGAATTAAGCAAGAAGAATTTGATTTAAGCCAAAAAAAATCTTGAATTGATCAAAAAAAAATTGTGAATTAAGCAAAAAAAATGTTGAATTAAGCCAAAAAAAAAAAAAAAAAAATCTTGAATTGAGCAAAACAATCTTGAATTGAGCAAAAAACCTTGAATTAAGAAAAAAAAAATCTTGAATTAAGCAAAAAATGTGTTATTAAGCAAAAAATGTTGAATTAAGCAAAAAAGTTTTAAGCCAAAAAAAAAATCCTGAAATGACCAAAAACATTGTGAATTAAGCAAAAAGTAAAAAAAAATAAAATGTTGAATTAAGCAAAAAATGTTGAATTAAGCAAAAAAAAAAAAAAAAAAAAATTAATTAAGCAAAACCATCTTGAATTGAGCAAAAAAAAAATCTTGAATTAAGCAAAAAATCTTGAATTAAGCAAAAACTGTTCAATTAAGACAAAAAATTTTGATTTAAGCAAAAAAAAAATCTTGGATTAAGCAAAAAAATAAATAAATCTACTCATTGTTCTGTGTTTTGGCTCCACCCACTCATCGGTCATGGTGTAAATGTGGTTGGATTAGAGCATGCTCAGTCTGAGGCTGGTCTCCACTGTCCAGGCGGAGGTTCGTTCATAATGACACACAAGCCCAGCTCCATTCCACTGCATGAGTCACACACACACGCACACCTACACACACACACACCTTGGCTTGTGACTAGCCCCACCACCACAGCCCCCCCACCCCACCCCTCCACCTCCCACCTGGTCACAGATCTCTGCATGTGGGGGGAGGACTGTAATGAATATTGAGTAAGTGGAGTGCCATCCTTTCCCCCTGTCTCCAGGCCAGAATCCTCCTCGTCCCCCAGATGGAAACCTTTGGCCCAGGGACACGCCAGGCAGGAAGGATTTAACAATTATTAGAATCAGTGCTGAGATACGGGCTTCAGCTAGTACTGTACGACCAGCACGGGAGGAAAACTGCAGGATATGTGGACAGATTTGTCCTCATAATGAAATTAATATAATTCTGAGTATGTGTCGTAAGGATTCATGACTGTAGCTTGTACTGTTGTTTGTACGAAAGGTCATTAGGACAGTACCCATGTGGCCAAAGGACAACATTTAGATTACATTATAGAGACAAAAACAACATATTTTATGAGGCATCATGCTTTTGAGGTGTTTATATTGTTATTGCTCTGTTTTGTTTGTTCATTTATTTATTTATTTATTTTCTTTCCTCCTTCAATGGTACCAGAATGCACTGTCTCGACTGTTTCTATGCGTGTCTTGTTTTTATTGCCTTTTTTTTCCCCCCTTGGTTCTGTTTGTCTATCATGTCCAGTGTCAATTTCTGTATCATGAGTACATTACTTGAAATTATAAATGTTATACTTGTTAAATAAAAAAATCTATAAATGTTGAAAAGTTCTATAAATAAAGTAAAAAAAAAAACAAACAAAACTATATTTTATGGTCTCTGTGTATGTTCTCGTTTGCCCAGGTCATGGTAGTTCTTCATCTTTGTAGTTCTTCATTTTGGTAGTTCATCTTGGTAGTTCTTTATCTTGGTAGTACTTCATCTTGGTAGTTCTTCTTCTTGGCAGTTCATCTTGGAAGTACTTCATCCTGGTGGTAGTTCATCTTGGTAGTTCTTCATCTTGGTAGTTCATCATGGTAGTACTTCATCTTGGTAGTTCTTCTTCTTGGTAGTTCATCTTGGTAGTACTTCATCTTGGTGGTAGTTCATCTTGGTAGTTCTTCATCTTGGTAGTACTTCGTCTTGGTAGTTCTTCATCTTGGTAGTACTTCATCTTGGTACTTCTTCTTGGTAGTTCTTCATCTCAGTAGTTCTTCTTCTTGGTAGTTCTTCATCTCAGTAGTTCTTCTTCTTGGTAGTTCATCTTGGTAGTACTTCATCTTGGTAGTTCTGCATCTTGATAGTACTTCATCTTGGTAGTTCTGCATCTTGATAGTTCTTCATCTCGGTAGTTCTTCATCTCGGTAGTTCTTCATCTCGGTAGTTCTTCATCTTGGTAGTTCATCTTGGTAGTACTTCATCTTGGTAGTTCTGCATCTCGGTACTTCTTCATCTCGGTAGTTCTTCATCTCGGTAGTTCTTCATCTTGGTAGTTCTTCATCTCGGTAGTTCTTAATCTTGGTAGTTCTTCATCTCGGTACTTCTTAATCTTGGTAGTTCCTCATCTCGGTCGTTCATCTTGGTAATACTTCATTGGTAGTTCTGCATCTTGATAGTTCTTCATCTTGGTAGTTCTTCATCTCGGTAGTTCTTCATCTTTGTAGTTCTTCATCTCGGTAGTTCTTCTTCTTGGTAGTTCATCTCGGTAGTTCTTCTTCTTGGTAGTTCCTCATCTCGGTAGTTCATCTTGGTAGTACTTCATCTTGGTAGTTCTTCTTCTTGGGAGTTCATCTTGGTAGTTCTTCATCTCGGTAGTTCTTCTTGGTAGTTCTGCATCTCAGCAGTTCTTCTTCTTGGTAGTTCCTCATCTCGGTAGTTCATCTTGATAGTTCTTCATCTTGATAGTTCATCTCGGTAGTTCTTCATCTTGGTAGTTCATCTTGATAGTTCTTCATCTTGATAGTTCATCTCGGTAGTTCTTCATCTCGGTAGTTCTTCTTCTTGGTAGTTCCTCATCTCGGTAGTTCATCTTGATAGTTCTTCATCTTGATAGTTAATCTCGGTAGTTCTTCATCTTGGTAGTTCTTCATCTCAGTAGTACTTCATCTCGGTAGTTCTTCTTCTTGGTAGTTCATCTCGGTAGTTCTTCTTCTTGGTAGTTCCTCATCTCGGTAGTTCATCTTGGTAGTACTTCATCTTGGTAGTTCTTCTTCTTGGTAGTTCATCTTGGTAGTTCTTCATCTCGGTAGTTGTTCTTGGTAGTTCTTCATCTCAGCAGTTCTTCTTCTTGGTAGTTCCTCATCTCGGTAGTTCATCTTGATAGTTCTTCATCTTGATAGTTCATCTCGGTAGTTCTTCATCTCGGTAGTACTTCATCTCGGTAGTTCTTCTTCTTGGTAGTTCCTCATCTCGGTAGTTCATCTTGATAGTTCTTCATCTTGATAGTTCATCTCGGTAGTTCTTCATCTTGGTAGTTCTTCATCTCAGTAGTACTTCATCTCGGTAGTTCTTCTTGCTTCAGCTTGCTTCAACAGTACTGTGGACGTAGACATTAGCATATGTAGTGTCGCCCACATCCCGTTGACACTACACAGCTCAGTTTATTCACTGTTTTGAAATGTTTCAAAAATTTCAAAGTCACTTGACAGTTCTATTAAGTGTTTTCCACGAGCCTTAACTTTGATCCGAACTGTGCAGTGAGTCCCCGAGCAGAGCGCCTCTTTACTCTACGTTGACGTCCTGTAACATCGTCAGCCATCTGCCAATATCACTTTGAGAAAAAGACAAAAATACAGGGTAATGATATCCAAATCATGGAAACTACAGAAGTTTGACATAGTTACGCAACACAAGGTTTGCTGATTTGTGGAGCTGTTTTTATGCAGAAATCCTTTGGGTGTGTACAAGGCTTTTTCCACTCCCGTCGGACTGTAATTAGTCTGGTTGGAGTGATGTGGTGCCAGAGGCCTTAGTTTGAGCTACTTCACACTGGTCCTCAGAGAAATAACACAGCTTACCTCTGTCTAACGCTTTCTGTCTGGCTGAACATTCCGTCAGCCTTTCACTTCCACTTTCTCTCTTTTCCTGTCTCATCTTTCTCATTAAACTCTATCTATTACTGGGTTTTCCCTCTTTTTTTTGTTTGTGTTGTTTTTCGAGCTAACTGATTTAAATAAACTGCCAGCGATGTAATGAATTATTGATTATAGCGTCGCCTCGGAGGTGGGCTAAAGTCCTGTTAATCACACCTCGCAGTAACTTGCACTTATCTTTTAATTTGTGAAGGAAAGGGCCATTCCCAATCATTAATGTTCCACTTTCAGTTACGATCGCTTTGATCTAATAAACACTTTTTCCACAGTTTTTAACTATTTCTGCTTCTGAACACAGCGCTGTACATCCCACACTAGGATTTACTTCATTATTATTATTTTCTGAGACTCATGTCCATCTGATGACATCTCGGTCACACTAGAGGGACTTGGTTGTCTTTTGTGGACGTGATTCCAAAGCAGTAGGTTCCATTCTGACACTGGTGTGGACACTAAAGTGCTCCAAGGCAGCACTCCGGAAAGTTGATATTTTTTTGCATTTGCGATCGTAATTTCATATCATCTTGAGCTGATCAAACAAGTAAACAATCATAGTCAGAAAAGAAATCAGAAATTGACCAGTTTATAATGAATATGTGAATATTTAAAGACAATACAAGAATTTAATGCATTCTGCAAAGTTATTCTAATGACAAACATATGCAGTATTATTGAACCCACTGTGAATTTACAGCCTCTACTCCTCTACCTCCTCCTTCTTCTCCTCCTTTACCTCCTCCTTCATCTCCTCCTCTACCTCCTCTTCCTTGTCCTCCTCTACCTCCTCCTCCTCCTCCTCTACCTCCTCTTCCTTGTCCTCCTCTACCTCCTCCTTCGTCTCCTCCTTCATCTCCTCCTCTACCTCCTCCTTCATCTCCTCCTCTACCTCCTCTTCCTTGTCCTCCTCTACCTCCTCCTTTTCCTCTACCTCCTCCTTCTTCTCCTCCTCTTCCTCCTCTTCCTTGTCCTCCTCTACCTCCTCCTCCTCCTCTACCTCCTCCTTCTTCTCCTCCTCTACCTCCTCTTCCTTGTCCTCCTCTACCTCCTCATCCTCCTCTACCTCCTCCTTCTTCTCCCCCTCTACCTCCTCCTTCGTCTCCTCCTCTACCTCCTCTTCCTTGTCCTCCTCTACCTCCTCCTTCTTCTCCTCCTCTACCTCCTCCTTCGTCTCCTCCTCTACCTCCTCTTCCTTGTCCTCCTCTACCTCCTCCTTCTTCTCCTCCTCTACCTCCTCTTCCTTGTGCTCCTCTACCTCCTCCTTCGTCTCCTCCTCTACCTCCTCTTCCTTGTGCTCCTCTACCTCCTCCTTCTTCTCCTCCTCTACCTCCTCTTCCTTGTGCTCCTCTACCTCCTCCTTCGTCTCCTCCTCTACCTCCTCTTCCTTGTGCTCCTCTACCTCCTCCTTCGTCTCCTCCTCTACCTCCTCTTCCTTGTCCTCCTCTACCTCCTCCTTCGTCTCCTCCTCTACCTCCTCCTTCATCTCCTCCTCTATCTCCTCTCTTCTCTCCTCCTCTATGTCCTCCTTCTTCTCCTTCTCTACTTCCTCCTTCTTCTCCTCCTCTACCTCCTCCTTCTTCTCCTCCTCTACCTCCTCTTCCTTCTCCTCCTCTACCTCCTCCTTCGTCTCCTCCTCTACCTCCTCCTTCGTCTCCTCCTCTATCTCCTCCTTCTTCTCCTCCTCTACCTCCTCCTTCGTCTCCTCCTCTACCTCCTCCTTCGTCTTCTCTTCTGCCTCCTCCCTCTTCTCCTCCCCTATCTCCTCCTTCTTCTCCTCCTCTACCTCCTCCCTCCTCTCTGTCTCCTGACATAAATATGTTGATTCATGACATATGAACAGATTCTGGATCCACTGTTCATACAGTTTGATGGTACAGTTACAGTCTGAGCAAAACAGGCTTTTACTTTCAATTATTACATGTAATTTATTCCCAAAAATATGAATAAAATCACATCTAGAATCACATTTACAATCAGAGGTTTTATTGTATTTTCCCCACAAATTTTCTTTATTTGTGTTTTTTAAACAGTTGCTCTTCCATAGAAATGCATGAACATAATAAAAAGTGTATGTTTGGTATTAAATCTTGTCTTTTATTCAGTATGTGTGTTGAGCCTCTACAGTTCTATACCCTTGAACTAACTTACACTGTGACTCCTGCAGAAGTGTCTTATGTCCAGTTTTCTTTTCTTTGACATCCTTTACATCCTAATTACCGAGCACACACACACACACAGGCAAACAAACACACACATGTCCAAACGTAAATGTAAATGACACCACTGATATTCAAATCCATCTTGCTGACGTGACCCAG
The DNA here is from genome assembly GCF_902148855.1 of Sphaeramia orbicularis. Lineage (NCBI taxonomy): Eukaryota > Metazoa > Chordata > Actinopteri > Kurtiformes > Apogonidae > Sphaeramia > Sphaeramia orbicularis. Next base: position 12,508,720 of record NC_043959.1, on the reverse strand, counting down.
ACAGAACAAATGCAAACATGTTGAAAACTTACGTTAGCGGTCCAACTAGCAGGATCCTTTTACAAGTAGATGGAGTGACAGCGGGGACAGCCAATCACATGTACGTTAGCAAAACCAAAGAGCTAACCGAAGAGTGATATTTACGTTAGAGGCAGGACTTCTAGCAGAGACCGACAGTTAACCCTTTGCGTGCCAGAATCATTGACTAAACACTACAGACAGCGGTTGGACTGATAGTGAGTACACAGTAGTGGATGGATATTGGTGAGGACGGGTCCCTAGAATCCCTACGTAATTCTACGGCCCTGCATGTTTCTTCTTGTAAAAGCCTCAGTAGTCTTTGCCAGTGAAAACATTTTATCATATTAGTTGTTGTGTACTACTGCTGTCGTGTTTATTAGGCTTCTTATTTACAAAACAACTTTTATTTGCAGGCATTTATTCTCTGTATTATCATTTCATGTTCATTTAAAGCAGCGTTTCTCAGTGGGGGTGGTCACTGTCGGGGGGGCACTGAGAGTGAAATGGGGGCGTTAGCCTGTTTAAGTATCAATATCAAGAAGCAAGTTATTTCTGTGCAGCACCCCCCGCAATAATGTAAGCTGCGGCACTTATTGGTCTTTGATGGTTACGTCTGCCGCCCCCCCCAAAAAAAAAGTGTCAGGCAAGGAGGATAGTGATGAGGTAAGGGGGGTGTTACCTATGGAGCGATATCACGCCCCCCCACCAACCCAGTTGCAATCTTTATTGGGGGGCAGGGGTTCTCTTCTGGTTCCCCTTTGGTTCTCCTCTGGTTCTCCTTTGGTTCTTCTCTGGTTCTTCTCTGGTTCTCCTGTGGTTCCTCTCTGGTTCTCCTCTGGTTCTTCTCTGGTTCCCCTCTGGTTCTTCTCTGGTTCTCTTCTGGTTCTCCTTTGGTTCCTCTCTGGTTCTCCTGTGGTTCTCCTCTGGTTCCTCTCTGGTTCTCCTCTGGTTCCCCTCTGGTTCTCCTCTGGTTCCCCTGTGGTTCTCCTCTGGTTCCCCTCTGGCTCCCCTCTGGTTTTCATCCGGTTCTCCTTTGGTTCTCCTCTGGTTCCGTCCTCTAGTTCTCCTCTAGTTCTCCTTTGGTTCTCCTCTGTTCCATGGCCTCAGCACCTCCCTCTCCTCTCAGTAACAGAACGCCTCCTTGGCTCAGTCTACAACCTCCTTTCCGTTCTAATCTAACCTGGTTCAGTCATTTTCGTACACAGCTGTTTTGTTTCACGCTCCAGTGTCTTAAATTTATTCAAAGACTACAGCTTCATTTCCCTTTTCCATTGATTTCCAGCTCCGCCACAAGGCAGGGTAAAGAGTCTATTGATTCACACTCTTAGCCTCGTCCTCCTGTGATACAAACCAGCAGAACTGGAAGAGGAGATGGGGGGGGGGGGGGCATGTGGACAAATGTGTGTGTTTAGGAAGAAAATATGTTGTGAACCAGAGTAAGTTTGTGTAGGAGTTCCAAAGCCCAGAGGTGTGTGTGTTTGTGTGTTTATATCTGTGATTAAAGACAAATACTGTGGGCGGGGGGGGGGGGGGGTTCATTCCTTTGGATCTGTGGTGAACTCCACACTACACCGATCTGCTGGAGTGAAATAAGACAGTCATTTAAGCCAATCACAGGAGGAGGTCCTGCACTTATCGGAAGAACATACAACAAATGGCTGCATCAGGGACCGAATCAAAGACGGCAGTGAAACATGTATTTGAGTAAATGAAAATAGATAAGACTGTTTCCAATAAGAGGAGCTGGAACAAACTAAACCAAAAGCGGACGTGTAGTGAGTGTTTGACCGGTTCCTCATTTATGTTCCCCATTGGAACCCAACTAGTGATGGGAAGCACAATTCTGTTTACCATCTCCAGTCTGACCCTTAATATCTGTGTTTTCTGTCCATCTATGACTAATGTAATTCAGTGGTTTCCAACCTTTTTGGCTCCTGACCCCATTTTAACATCACAAATTTCTGGCGACTCCAAACATTCAAAACAGAGACTTTTTTTTCGCTAAAATTAATTTGTTTTTGATCATGTAATATTGATAATGTATATTATTATGGACAGAGGCAGTAAAGCCAGGTGCAGATTACTGCACAAAGGGAGAATTGGATTTTCCTTGGTCAGGATATGTACAGTCAGTCCAACTTGGATTTACAAGGCTGACAATTAATACTGAACAAACAAGAACTCAAACTATGAATTATGAAAGAGCTGCAGCATCTGAAACCGACCACAATGAACATTTGACAGATAAACAGAACCACAGTGCGGCAGTTTCAGACTCAGAGTTTGTTTTTTATGGATTGGGATTATCTCTGTCAACTCACCATATATTTTTTAGCAGTAGGTTTTTATTTTAATCAATTACTAGAAATTCCAGGCAACCACATTTGAATTCCAGGCGACCCCACACTGATGTAATTAATTACAATATAATATATTAATAATAAGACCATTTACAGCCATGTTTTCAGATCTAATGCACTGACATCTAGGTACTTTTAATGTCCATGTTTGGGTCCTATTTTTGGACCCAGTATTTGATTATAAATTCATTAATTATGGGACAGATCAGAGCAAGAGTATAATTTTTTTGTGCATTTCTCTCAGGTCATCATTGAGTCCATCTTACATTTACCTTTTATTATTGAGTCAAAAAGATGGAACAGTGTCAGATACTAAAATAAACCCAGTTTCATAAACAGACCCATCTAGACCAGGGGTCGGCAACCTGTGGCTCCGGAGCAGCATGCGGCTCTTCAGCCTCCTTGTAGTGGCTCCCTTTACTGCGGGTAAGCCAGCCGCTAGCGTTTTTCTTGTGCGCTACTTATTCAACAACTACGGTAGATGAGCTGCATGGAGTGAATGTGCCTTCCAGACAACAAAAGTAAGGGCTCATTTCTGCTCTACGTTAAAGACGCAGACGGATACGGACGGAGGGTTCTGTCCGTCCTTTGTATATTACTCACATAATTCTGTCAATTTTCCAGGAGAATATGGAGCAGTACAACTGGGAACTGCGGAGGCAGTGTTGAGTTTTGAAGAGAATAATTTTCATAAATAGCGATACTTTTCATAGAGCAACTGAATGAGTATAAGTACTGTGTACTTTTGGGGTAATCCTACAACAGATTCCATTCCAAGCTACAAAAGTGTTTGTTTTCATCTGAAATAGGCTTTAAGACTAAATTCAATGATGAATAAAATTATGATTTCCAATAAGTACCTCATGAATTTTTTACAATTGGTATTAGTACTTCAAATACTATTAGCAAAAATACTATGAACTACTTTTACTGTGTACTTTTGAAGTAATCAGACTCAAAAATCCCTTCCAAGCTCCAAAAATGTTTATTTTTTCATCTGAAATAGGCTTTAAGACTAAATTCAATGATGATTTTTTTTTTTTTTTTTTCCAGTGAGTACCTCGTGAATTTAGTATTTTTGGTATTAGTACTTCATATACTATTAGCACAAATACTATGAACTACTTTTACTGTGAACTTTTAGAGTAATCATACTCCAGAATCCATTCCACACTGCACTTCTGTTTGTTGTATTAAGTGGTTGTAACAGATAAAATGTAAAAACAGATTAAAACTTTTTAAAGTTTATAAGCTCTGTCATTTTTTGCGGCTCTAGACTATTTTTTTTGGCGGAAGAGGGGGCAACATGGCTCTTTTGATAATAAAGGTTGCAGACCCCTGATCTAGACACAGTCATGGACGGACACAAAATCACACCTAAGGACAAAATAGTGAATCCAGTCAACCTTTTAAGGTTCATGTCTTTGGACGATGGAAGGAAATGACCAGAACTGAGGAGAATTTGTTGCATGTCCCTGTTTTTCATATTTTGAATTTTCTCTCAGGTACAAAGCAAGGTTCTAATAGTTTTGGATTTTCATTATACTTTAGTTTTATTTAGTTTTGACTTTTTTTTCTCTAATTCAGTTCATTTCAATTTGTTTTTAGAGCAGGTTTGTTAGTTTTTATTAGTTTCAGTTTTTTTCTAAATGCTTAGTTTTAGTTTAGCTTTAGTATCAATTTTAGTTTTGTCGTATCTTTTCTCTTCTTCTCTGTCGTATTCAAATAAATCCCAGACAGGACTCTGCTGCTTTCTCCCAACTTTAGTCTCCATGTTTCCAGGTAGAGTGGGGACCAGAAGACGACTGGAAACCACAAGTGACAGACCGTCAAGTGTCGTATGGTGACAGCAGATAAAATTGCTCAAGTGAAATAAAACAACTTCGTATCAATCCGACACTGAAAAAGACGAAAACAAAGGGAATTTTATCCATAATTTTTATTCATTTTAGTTAGTTTTGTAAACACACAATACAGTTTTAGTTATATTTTTTTCTTTTAATTATAGTTTTTATTTGTTTCAGTTAACAAAAATGTTTTTACAATTCTAGTTTTCGTCATTTCGTTAGTTTTTGTTGACGATAATAACCTTGGTACAAAGACAATTTACAAGTTCAGACCTGATGTTGGAATCATGTCTTATGATAGTTATCGTTAGTTATGGCAGACATTTTGTCCCCTCTACCAGAACAGCATTTAACAAAACTTAATTTGCAATCGGGATCACACTCCTCAGCCTCCTGGAGAAGGTCTACTCCAGGTACTGGAGGAGGATCCGACCGATAGTTGAACCTTGGATCCAGGAGGAACAGTGCGGTTTTTGTCCCAGTTGCAGAACACTGGACCAGCTCTAAAACCTCCATCAGGTGCTCAAGCGTTCATGGGAGTTCACCCAACCGGTTCACGTGTTTTGTGGTCAACTGTGTCCTTCGTGGTATCCTGCGGGGGGTGCTTCAGAAGAAGACCCTCTGCTAAGGTCGGTCTGGTCCTTACATGACCGAAGCAGGTGCCTGGTTCTCATAGTTTTTATGGATAGAATTTCTAGGTTCTACCAGGAGCCGGAGGGGGTCCAGTTTGGGGACCACAGGATTTCATCTCTGCTTTTTACAGATGATGTTGTCCTGTTGACTTCATCAAACCTGGACCTTCAGCGTGCACTGGGGCAGTTTGCAGCTGAGTGTGAAGCGAGTGGGATGAGGATCAGCACCTCAAAATCCGAGGCCATGGTTCTGGACTGGAAAGAGGTGGTCATCCCTCTCTGGGTTGGTGGAGAATCTTTGCCCCAAGTAGAGGAGTTCAAGTATCTCGGGGTCTTGTTCATGAGTGAGGGAAGGATGGAGTGTGAGATTGACAGGTGGATCGGTGCAGCGTCTTCAGTGATGCGGTCATTGTATCGGTCTGTTGTGGTGAAGAAGGAGCTGAGTCAAGAGGCGAAGCTCTCAATTTACTGGTCAATCTACGTTCCTACTCTCACCTATGATCATGAGCTTTGGGTCAGGACCGAAAGGACAAGATCCCAGATACAAGTGATTGAAATGAGTTTCCTCCATAGGGTGTCTGGGCGCACCCTTAGAGATAGGGGGAGGAGCTCAGTCACCTGGGAGGAGCTCAGAGTAGAACCACTGCTCCTCCACATCCAGAGGAACCAGCTGAGGTGGATCAGACATCTGTGTCTGATGCCTCCTGGACGCCTCCCTGGAGAGGTGTTCCAGGCATGTCCCACCGGGAGGAGACCTCAGGGAAGACCTAGGACACACTAAAGAGACTATTGCCGCTTTTCCACTACACGGTACCAGCTTGACTCGACTTGACTCGACTTGGCCTTTTTGTGTTTCCATTACCAAAAAGGGCCTGGAATCTGGTACCTGGTACTAGTTTTTTGGTATCACCTCTGCCGCGGTTCCAGGACTGGGGACCAGATACTAAAAGGTGATGTGTAAACACTGCAGACCACTGATTGGTCAGAGTTGTCTCTGTGACCCGTCCTTTTACAAAAAACAGATGCGGAAGTTGACAGTAAATATGTCGGTAGGTTAATCCACATGATGGCAGCCTGTAAAGCTACACCATGGTTGGTCCAGGAGGTTCAGACGTAAAAATTCAGCATGAGTTTGACAAGACAACATGAAATGAGCGAGTTTATCAACAACTCTGAGCAGACGACACAGAAGTAATGCGCCACATTGCTATGACGTCCAGGCACCATAAAGTGGGTAGTATCCTGTAATGGAAACGGTCTCCAGGAATAGGACCTGGTACCTGAGTCGAGCTGAGCCAAGCCGAGTCGAGCTGGTTCCATGTAGTGGAAACATGGCACTAGTCTCTGGGCTGGACTGGGAATGCCTCGAGGTCCCCCCAGAAGAGCTGGAGGAGGAGTCTGAGGAGAGGGAAGTCTGGGAATCCATTAGGATGGATGGATGGATAGATGGATAGATGGATGGATGGATAGATGGATGGATGGATGGATGGATGGATAATTTGTAATATATTGCAAACAAAACAAGTGTCCACCAAGTATATTTCCGCTCTAAGTTCATTATCTTATCTCTTTGTTATATAAGATAATAACAGTCTTTCGTCATGACTCAGACCAATCAGACTGCAGATAAAAGGAGCTGAAGAGTGGAGACAGTCTCCTTTTATATTTTAAAGAGGAAACTATCATTTGACCGCCTATGAATCCAGTGCTTTCTTTTTTCTTTCCTTCTCAGTCTATGGGGATGTCAGGGAACAAAAACAAACGCAGTGGCTGAATATTTACAGGTCTATTTTCAGAAGAATACTGGGCGTGTGCAGTACATCTGTCTGAACATGTGTGTCTGCGGTTACGCATGAAGCTAAAACTGACTGCAGTTCTTCTGCTGGTCCACTAATGGGGAGGGGGAGACTTATCTGTCCCCAACACACACTGACCTTCACCCACCTTCAGCACCGGCTAATTGGCAAAGGCAGCTTTTGGCTTCGACAAGACTGTGTGTGTGTGTGTGTGTGTGTGTGTTCAAAGTGAAAAGCTGAGAAAACACCTGCACCTGCATCCTCTGCCAATTACCTCCCTTAACCCTCTGCTGACCTCCTCTGAGCAGGAGCAGCACTCACTGTGAAGGAGAAGCCTCCTCCTCCTCCTCCATACGACACTTGACGGTCCGTCACTTGTGGTTTCCAGTCGTCTTCTGGTCCCCACTCTACCTGGAAACATGGAGACTAAAGTTGGGAGAAAGCAGCAGAGTCCTGTCTGGGATTTATTTGAATACGACGGAGAAGAAGAGAAAAGATACGACAAAACTATAATTAATACTAAAACTAAACTAAAACTAAGCATTTACAAAAAAATGAAAACTAATAAAAACTATCAAACCTGCTCTGAAAATGAATTAAAACGAACTGAATTAGAGAAAAAAAAGTCAAAACTAAATAAACCTAAACTATAATGAAAAATCCAAAACTATCAGAACCTTGTTCAAGCGTCAGTAACTGTGGATTGTTTCCGTCTTCTGAAGGAAAAGCAGCCGTTTTGAGTCAGATCAAACAATGGCGTTCTCTGCCTCCAGCAGTGGAACATGTTGGCTTAATGCAGCCAACAGCACAACGTAATGCTGACCCTATGCAAACACAAAGTGCTGTCATCAAAAAAATAGAACAACCTCTGTTGGATAAAAAAAAAAAAAGTGTTTGAGGGGAAGAAGACGAGTGGTTGAGAACACAGAGTCAGGAAAACAGTGTCATCATCCGTTTTACTGTGGCCTGTTTCCAGCTGTGGGACACAAATGTAGGACAAACCAGCTGCAGCTAATTATTTTTAAGACCATTTACGTATACGTACGGTAAATATAAAAAGAAACGTACACAAAATGACGTATGCATTTTTAACCCTTTAACCCCTGAGCTCTGACTCCAGGTAAAGGTTCACATATTAAAGGTGGGGTGAGGGATGTTTACCTGGAGCATTTTTTACTATATTCCTTAAAATCCGCTTCACACCCCAATTTTATATACACAAGGGTTTTTCTTAACTGGGGAACAGGGGCGCTGCACCCTCATATTTTTGGCTAGCATCCCCCTACCAAAATTCAGATTTTTGTTGTTTTTTGTTACCCCGAAGCTCACAGTTACGCCGTACACTTATAGTTACATGCAACACAGTACTTACACAACATGCAATCTTTCCAAAAACAATCTTTTCCCGGCGAAACTACCACAGTAACAACACGTGACAATGTGCCTGGTCATCAAAAACGATATAATTATTCCAAAACTATCGTAAACATAGTCGGTAGACCGTCTGACAGTTCAAAACGACACAAATTGGCGTCTTTTCAGACCGCGACGCCATCTTGTTTCCCATCCTTTCTCATGACGTAGCTTCCCTCGCAAGATTTGAAACTAGGCTAAGGCTACATATGAGGTCAGCTGACTTTCCAAACGAGAGTTCTCGAGACTAAATGACCTTTGACCCACCGGTGGGAGCTTTGACGGAAGAAGTTTGCGAGTTGTTTTGTTGATACTCGGGCATTTAAATATGCCATCCAATTTAAGTTTTAGTGCCAAAGTATGTTCCAGTCATCTGGACTAGTTAAAAGTGTGAGGAGGGTGAGTTGTGGACAGTGTGCGAACTGTTAGGTTAGATTTAGATTAGACAAAAATACAGAAGTAGAAAGAGTGTGAAAGAAAAGAGGAGTAACACTAGAGTTGATCATTTGTAAACAGAAGCTTGGCCAATACTATGGATCTGTCATGTGACTTTTGTCTTCATTTACAACATTATTACACTTCTAACAGAAGAATAAGTTACTCTTCGATTGGTTGCTTTAAAAAAATTGCAGGAGGGTCACTAGAGTTACAACATCCCTCTCAGATAGCCTCAGAATGTGCCATTTTTACCTCGATTATTCAAAAGCGAACGCCCCCCCCCCCCCCCGCGCGCGCTTGGTCGCTTCGCTCCCTCGCCTACCTGCGCTCCCTCTTTCTAATTTTTTCTAGAAAAACCCCTGATACACACACACACACACATATATATATATTTAACATAAATATTCATTAAAATATAGAAATAAAACACAAATAATATAAATATGAATTAAATAAAAATGTCACAATAAAACACAAATAATAATTAACACATATTAATTAAATAAAAATAAAGAAATAATACACATGAATATAAAAAATGACTGTATTCTGTCACAATGGGGGAAAAGAAAGGACTCAAATGCTCGGTACTGAAGGGAAAAAATAAGTTTATTTAACAAAATATAAAAAAAAAAGAAAACCAGACAAAACCTAACACAAAAAACTAAAGCAAAAACAGAGTCCAAAAAAAAACATACAAAACCTGGGGTCAGAGTCCGTGGATGAATGTGGAAAAATGTCCGGGTTATGGAGAGGATAAGGAGAAAAATGGACCAGCGCTGCATGCCTGCAAACCTAAGCCTTAAATAGGCTTGAAGGTGATTGGCTGCAGCCACACAGCGCCAGCAGGTGAGTCCGATGATGAGGAGATGAGGAGAGGGAGGAGCTGAGGGCCACACAGGTACAGATCATGACAGGGAGGGAGGAGCTGAGGGCCACACAGGTACAGATCATGACAGGGAGGGAGGAGCTGAGGGCCACACAGGTACAGATCATGACAGGGAGGGAGGAGCTGAGGGCCACACAGGTACAGATCATGACAGGGAGGGAGGAACTGAGGGCCACACAGGTACAGATCATGACAGGGAGGGAGGAACTGAGGGTCACACAGGTACAGATCATGACAGGGAGGGAGGAACTGAGGGTCACACAGGTACAGATCATGACAGGGAGGGAGGAACTGAGGGCCACACAGGTACAGATCATGACAGGGAGGGAGGAACTGAGGGCCACACAGGTACAGATCATGACAGGGAGGGAGGAGCTGAGGGCCACACAGGTACAGATCATGACAGGGAGGGAGGAGCTGAGGGCCACACAGGTACAGATCATGACAGGGAGGGAGGAACTGAGGGCCACACAGGTACAGATCATGACAGGGAGGGAGGAGCTGAGGGCCACACAGGTACAGATCATGACAGGGAGGGAGGAGCTGAGGGCCACACAGGTACAGATCATGACAGGGAGGGAGGAACTGAGGGCCACACAGGTACAGATCATGACAGGGAGGGAGGAACTGAGGGCCACACAGGTACAGATCATGACAGGGAGGGAGGAACTGAGGGCCACACAGGTACAGATCATGACAGGGAGGGAGGAGCTGAGGGCCACACAGGTACAGATCATGACAGGGAGGGAGGAGCTGAGGGCCACACAGGTACAGATCATGACAGGGAGGGAGGAGCTGAGGGCCACACAGGTACAGATCATGACAGGGAGGGAGGAGCTGAGGGCCACACAGGTACAGATCATGACAGGGAGGGAGGAGCTGAGGGCCACACAGGTACAGATCATGACAGGGAGGGAGGAGCTGAGGGCCACACAGGTACAGATCATGACAGGGAGGGAGGAGCTGAGGGCCACACAGGTACAGATCATGACAGGGAGGGAGGAACTGAGGGCCACACAGGTACAGATCATGACAGGGAGGGAGGAACTGAGGGCCACACAGGTACAGATCATGACAGGGAGGGAGGAACTGAGGGCCACACAGGTACAGATCATGACAGGGAGGGAGGAACTGAGGGCCACACAGGTACAGATCATGACAGGGAGGGAGGAGCTGAGGGCCACACAGGTACAGATCATGACAGGGAGGGAGGAGCTGAGGGCCACACAGGTACAGATCATGACAGGGAGGGAGGAGCTGAGGGCCACACAGGTACAGATCATGACAGGGAGGGAGGAGCTGAGGGCCACACAGGTACAGATCATGACAGTATTCATTGAATATAATAAAATGGTTTGAACTCCACAAACCTTTTTTTTCAACACCTGCACATTTCACATTTTTATAATAAAACCTTGAAGTGAGTTACTCTATAAAATTCAGATGTGACACAGGTGCTTTTATTTTGCATTTATTAATTAATACCAATACTTTACTAGCATAATCCTCAAATAACTAGTGTGTGAATATCAATATATCAGTACTACAGAATGGATACACCCTCCTCTATCAGCTGTTATTTCTTCTGTCTTTATTCCAGACGTGAACTGGAACAGACTCATAGAAGTCTGCTTAACCCCTCACACACTCTTCTTTCTTTTTTTTTCCTCACACACTCTTCTTTCTTTTTTTCCCTCACACACTCTTCTTTCTTTTTTTCCCTCACGCACTCTTCTTTCTTTTTTTTCCTCACACACTCTTCTTTCTTTTTTTTTCCTCACACACTCTTCTTTCTTTTTTTTTCCTCACACACTCTTCTTTCTTTTTTTCCCTCACACACTCTTCTTAATCCTTCTTAATGTTACAAGTCCTTGCCTTTCTGTGAAATGGATTCTGTAAGCTAAAGATAATGGATTTGACAGATCAATATGTGTGGAACAGTTCAGACAAACCAATATCTGATTCAGTTTATCTGTAAGAAACCAGACGACTGTTGAACTGAACATCTGTGTCATTTAGCGTCTACACCTTTATCTAATTAAATAAATGATCAAAGTCATGGTATAAAATCTAGGTGAAAGGTATTATTTATTATCAATGTTAGTATTTTGTGTTTAGAACCCTAATATTATCCACTACCCACTGTCAGAATCAACCTTCACCAGTTTATTTATTTATTTATTTTTGGTCACATATCCTCCTGAGACCCAGCAATGCATTTTTGTCCTCTGTAGTGGACAAGAATTTCGCAACTTTACTTTAAAATAAAGAATTACATTATGTCCACTGAAAAGGACATTATATTAAAAAAAAAAATAAAAAATTTTAAAAAATGTATCTGAAAAAAAACTGCAGCATCAAACTGTTCCCAATTAAGGCAATTATTTAACGTAAAAATGGTGAAAAAATTTACTTACTGGGTGTCAGGAGGTTAAATTTTTATTAAGTTTTA